>NW_012267247.1:9021686-9033406 GCF_000151885.1 Dipodomys ordii
AAGGGGATGTGGGGGAGGGGGGGAAGAAGTGGAGCTGTGGTTCAAGTGGTAGAGCATTAGCCTTGAGCCAAAAAGCCAAGGGATGGTGCCCAAGCCCTGAGATCAAGCTCACCTTGGGTGACTTACCTGTGCCTGCCTCCAAGACTCCATGCTCCGATCCCTGGTACCTTCCTGAGTTATCTGCTTTGGTATCCATCTCTCCTGTCTGCTGTCTCCTGAGCTCTGGGGGGAGGTTTGTTTGGCTTCTCAGCTTGTTCTCACAGAAATATGTGCATTGCTTAGGGTGCTGTCCACAGGTCGAGACACAGCTGACACACTTTCTCAGGAGATGGTCATAGTAGTACTTGCCTGGCTCCTTGGGACACTTGAGAGACTCTGGGAGACAGGAATGAGTGATAAGGTCCTACAAAAACTCTGGGTCTGGTCTCAAAGTAGATCAAAGTGAAATCATAGTCTGATTCTCAAAAAGCAATTCCAGAACAATCTAGGTCCTTTTACACTACCTACAAATTGAAGGCTATGCATTATCCTCTTAAGTGCTATTCTAGCTGCATTGTACACATTTTGATATAGAGTATTTTTTATGTATCTAGTTCACATCTATGTTTTTTAATTTTTTGTTATTGTAAGGATTATGTACAGAGGGGTTACAATTACGTAAGTCAGGTAAAGAGTGCATTTCTTTTTGGACAATGTCACCCCTACCCTTGTTCTTTCCCAGTTTCCCCCTTCCTTCACCCACAAGTTATATAGTTCATTTTCTTTCTTTCTTTCTTTGTGGTCGGTCATGAGGCTTGAACTCTGGGCCTCGGTGCTGCCCTCAGTTCTTCAGCTCAAGGCGAGTATGCTGCCACTTGAGCCATAGTGCCACTTGGAGATAAAAGTCTCACGGGGGACTTTCCTGCCTGAGCTGGCTTTGAACTGCAATCCTCAGATCTCAGCCTCCTGAGTAGTTAGGATTACAGGTGTTAGCCACTTGTAGCCAGGGGTATAGTTCATTTTCAACATAGTATCTAGTGTGTATCATTGCTGCATTTGTTTACCCTTTGTCCTGCCATTTCCGCCCCCCCCACCCTCCCTGAGACAGATAAATGAACAAATAAGACAAAAGGAAATGAAAACAGAAAAAGATCAACAAAGAAAAAAAAAAACAAAAACCTTGTTTCCATTTCCTGGAGTACTGTCCCTCAGCTCTTCAGCTCAAGGCTAGCACTCTACCACTTGAGCCATAGCACCACTTCTGGTTTTCTGAGTGGTTTATTGGAGATAAGAGTCTCATGGACTTTCCTGCCCAGGCTGGCTTTGAACCACAATCCTCAGATTCAGCCTCCTGAGTAGCTAGGATTACAAGCGTGAGCTACTGGCACCCAGCTTGTTCCTGAGTTCTTTTTGCTCAAGGCCAGCATTCTATCACTTTGAGCCACAGTTCCACTTCCAGTTTTGATTGGTTAATTAGAGATCCAAGGACTTTTCTGCCTGGGTTGGCTTTGAACCAAGATCCTCAGATCTCAGCCTCCTGAATAGCTAGGATTACAGGCATGAGTCACTGGCAACCAGCTGACATCTGTTTTTGTTTTATTTTTGTTCTTGTTTTTGCTTTTTGTCAGTTGTGGGGCCTGAACTCTGGGCTTGGGTGCTGTCCCTCAGCTCTTCAGCTCAAGGCTAGCACTCTATCACTTGAGCCACAGCACCACTTCCGGCTTTTTCTGCTTATGTGGTGTTGAGGAATCGAACCCAGGACCTTATGCATGCAAGGCAAGCACTCTACCACTGAGTCACCTTCCCAGCCCCTGACATCTGTTTTTTACTTTTCATTATTATTTCTTCTTTGACCTATGGAATCTTTTTTTTTTTGTCAATCATAGGGCTTGAACTCAGGGCCTGGGCACTGTCCCTGAGCTGCTTTTGCTCAAGGCTAGCACTCTGCCATTTCCATAGTGCCACTTCTGGCTTTTTCTGTTTATGTGGTACTGAGGAATTGAACCCAGGGTTTCATGCATGCTAGGCTAGTACTCTACCACTAAGCCACATTCCCAGCCCACACAGTTTTAAATTTGTTTAAAAACCCACATGTAGCCAGGCGCGGATGGCTCATGCCTATAATCCTAGCTACTCAGGAGGCTGAGATCTGAGGATCATGGTTCAAAGCCAGCCTGTCAGGAAAGTCCGTGAGACTCTTATCTCCAGTAAAACCACTAGAAAACTGGAAGTGGTGCTGTGGCTCAAGTGGTAGAGTACTCTCCTTGAGCTGAAGAACTGAGGGACAGCGCCCAAGCGCAGAGTTCAAGCCCCATGACCGATCCAAAAAAAAGAAAGAAAACTGAAAGTGGCACTGTGGCTCAAGCAGTAGAGCACTCACCTTGAGCTGAAGAGAACAGGGACCGTGTCCAAGCCCCACAACCAACAAAAACAAACAAAAAACACATGTAAAAAAAGTTGGAAAGGGGCTGGGAAGGTGGCTCAGTGGTAGAGCGCTTGCCTTGCATGCATGAGGCCCTGGATTCAATTCCTCAGCACCACATAAGCAAAAAGAAAAAAGCTAGAAGTGGCGCTGTGGCTCAAGTGGTAGAGTGCTAGCCTTGAGCTGAAGAGCTGAGGGACAGCACCCAGGCCCAGAGTTCAGGCCCCACAACCGGACCCCCCAAAAAAAAGTTGGAAAATAAAAAGACAGCATTATAAGGATTTTTTTTTAATTTTGAAGCTAATGATGGGCACACAAAGGTTTGTTGTGTCATCCTATCTCCATGTTTGTGTATGTTTGATCATTTCTGTAATAAAACATTTCAAAAGAAACTAATCACATACAAAGGAGGGCCTAACTCCTGCTGGGCAGAGGGCTGAGAATTGAAGGTTAGGTAGGGAGAAACTGAGGGAAGCTGAATGAGGAAAATACATTCCAGGCAAAGGGACAGCATGTGCAAAGGGCCTGAGGTAGGAGAGAATGTGGCATGTTCAAGAAAACAAATGAATTAGTGTGGCTGGAGCAGAAAAAACGGAAGGGTAAAGAAATGCTACGTTTCGCCGGGCGCTGGTGGCTCACGCCTGTAATCCTAGCTACTCAAGAGGCTGAGATCTGAGGATCGCGGTTCAAAGCCAACCCGTGCAGGAGAGACCGTGAGACTCCTATCTCCAATAAACCACCAGAAAACCGGAAGTGGTGCTGTAGCTCAAGTGGTAGAGCGCTTGCCTTGAGCTGAAGAGCTGAGGGACAGCGCCCAGGCCCAGAGTCAATGCTACGTTTTACATGTTCTCCCCACCCCCTGTTTCACCACTGTGGGGCCAGAGGCGAATCTGGGGGAAAGTGAGGTGAATGGTGGGCCCCTTGTCTCCTTGGCTGAGTCCCAGAACTTACTGCAGAAGGCCACACAGGTGCTCAGGTTCTGATGATCGCAATTCAGCTTGCAGGAGATGCAGCGATGCAGCAAGGGATTCCAGTACTGCTCTTTTGGGCAGGATCCCATAGCTGCCTCCAGTCCCAGGCCCTGCAGAGCTGAGAGGTGGGCATGTGAGGGCAGCAGGCAGCAGATTGGAACCCAAGAGGCTCTCCTACCCTCATTCCCAGAGACATCCTCTGACCCAGCTGGCTGTGTTCACTGAGGAAGGCACGGTATCCTCCTCTCCCAGCCTCAGTTTCTCCTCCTGCAAAATGATTGTTGTAAAGTTTCCTCTTTCTCACACCTGCTGCACCTTGCTTGCCCCTGCTTTTCTGTCCTCTTTCTGTGTTAGGCTTCTAACCACAGGCTCTTTCCACGTAGTATTTTTCCACTGCATGAAATGTTCTACTCCCCCGCAGCTCAACCCCTTCAGTTGGTTCATCCTTTCTCATCCTTGGGAATCACTGTTTAAGCTCTGCTTCTTTGGGAAGACTATCTGGCTCTCCAACACTCTGATGTTAACAGCTATAATTTAGCTGTAAGCCTAGCTACTTGGGAGACTGAGATCTGAGGATCGTGATTCAAAGACAACCCAGACAATAAAGTCCATGCGATTCTTATCTCCAATTAACATCCAAAACCAAAGCCAGAAGCAGACCTGTGGCTCAAGGGGTACAGTGCTAGCTTTGAGCAAAAAAGCTCAGGGACAGTGATTGTCTTGAGTTCAAGCCCAGGACCACCACCTAAATAAATAAATAAATAAATGGTGGAAGAGAGGTCACAAAGTTTCTGAGAGACAGCATAGTAATTAAACTTTCCATTCAGCCAGTACAAGCCTAGAAAGGTTAGAGAATTATGCAAGTCAGGCTTTTTGATACTCTACCCACCTAAGAATCAATGATAGGTTTCATAACCTAAAGTGGATTCAAATCTTTTTTCTTTTTTCTTTTGGTCTGGTTGTGAGGCCTGAACTCTGGGCCTGGACACTGTCCCTCAGCTCTTCAGCTCAAGGCTAGTGCTCTACCTCTTGAGCCACAGCGCCGCTTCCGGCTTTTTTCTTTTTGCTTATGTGGTGCTAAGGAATCGAACCCAGGGCCTCAGGCATGCAAGGCAAGCATCCTACCACTGAGCCACCTTCCCAGCCCCTCAAACAGATTTTTCTTTATCTTCCCAGGCAGGTAAAGCCATGTCCTAGATAGCAGATATAATTCAGTAAACCTCCCTCACTCCTTACTGTGACTCTGCCTGTTGGGCAGGTCCTGTGCAGTGTGATTCGCACCCTAGAGATGACCCACCTTCAGGGTATTGAAAATATGTTCAGCCAGGTGTTGGTGGCTCATGCCTGGAATCCTAGCTACTCAGAAAGCTGAGGATGGCAGTTGGAAGCCAGCCCAGGTGGGAAAGTCTGTGAGACTCTTATCTCCAATTAACTACCATAAAAATGCCGTAAGTGAAGCTATGGCTCAAGTGGCAGAGCATAAACCTTGAAGGAGAAAGTTCAGGGATGGTGCCCAGGCCCTGAGTTCCAGGCACAGCGTGCGCATGCGTGCGGACACACACAACTTTTTTAAACACTCTTCTGACACCTTTACACACAAAAAAAATAAGATAGATATGGTCAACATAAGCACATGGGAAGACATTGAGGGTCATTATGAGAGAAACGTGAGCGGTATGGAGAAACATGAACGCTTCATGCATCCTCCTGAAGATGTGTGCACACAGCTGCTATGGAAAATGATTGTGCAACTCCTACCAAAGTTCAACACATGACTACCATGTGACCCAGCAACTCTACCCCTAGAGGGATCTGTAAGCAGCAATACAAACAGGCCCACCAGCATTCACAGCAATACAACCTAATAGCCCAAAGGCAGAAACAACCACTGATCAGCTCATCGTAAGACTGATAGATAAACAAGGTGTTCAATGTATACAAGGGTATAGAGGGAATATTACTCAGATAGTCAAATGAATAGGTGAGTCACTGTGAAATAAGCCAGACACAGAAGGATTGACAGTATATGATGCCCCTTATATGAAGTAACTGGAATAGGCAAATCTCTGGAGATGGGAAGTAGAATAAGCCAGGCATGAGGATTGTGAATTTGATGTAAGCCTGGCTACATAGCAAAGTCTGTCTCAAAAGAGAGTAGAACAAAAGAAAAGAAGAGAGGGAAGGAGGGAAGGGAGGAAGGAAAGTAGGCTGGAAGAATAGAGAATACAACACTTCTGTTAATCAGGAAGCTGATACCTGGAGGTTCAGAGTTCGAAGCCATCCCAGGCAGAAAAGCCTACAAAACTGTGTCCAATTAATCGGCAAAATGCTGAGTTAAAAGCATAGCTCAAGTGATAAAAGTGTCAGCCATAAGCAAGAAAGTGGGATAATGATGAAGCCCTGCATTCAAATCCTGGAAAATAAAAACAAAAAGCCAACTTCTGTTGGAGGACTGAAAAAGTTTGGGTATAGTCAATCCGTAGTGATTGAGCATTGCTTAATGTCCTTGTATTGTGTGTAAAACAATTAAGATGGTATATTTTGTTACATACACTTTTACTATTAAAAACCAAAACAGGCCTGGCACTAGTGGCTCATGCCTGGAATCCTAGCTACTCAAGAGGCTGGCATTGGAGCATTGTGGTTCAAAGCTAGCCCAGGCAGGAAAGTCCATGAGACTCTTATCTTCTATAAACTACTCAGAAAAAGCCAGAAGTAAGCCAGGCACTAGTGGCTCACACCTGTAATCTTAGCTACTCAGGAGGCTGAGATCTGAAGATTGCAGTCCAAAGCCAGCCCAGGCAAGAAAAGCCGAGAAACTCATTTCCAATAAACCACCAGAAAAAAAAAAAAAAAGAAAGGAAATGACGCTGTAGCTCAAGTGGTAGAATGCTAGCCTTGAGCTGAAGAGCTGAGGGACAGTGCCCAGGCCCACAGTTCAAGCCTCTTGACCGACAACAACAACAACAAAAAAGCCATAAATGGTACTGTGGCTCAAGTGGTAGAGTGCTAGCCTTGAGCTGAAGAGCTGAGGGACAGTGCCCAGGCCCACAGTTCAAGCCTCTTGACCGACAACAACAACAACAAAAAAGCCATAAATGGTACTGTGGCTCAAGTGGTAGAGCATTAGGCTTGAGCAAAAGAAACTCAGAGACAGCACCGAGGCCCAGAGTTCAAGCCCTAGCACTGGCAGAAAGAAAGAAGGAAAGAAAGAAAGAAAGGAAGGAAGGAAGGAAGGAAGGAAGGAAGAAAGAAAGAAAGAAGAAAGGAAGGAAGGAAGGAAGGAAAGAAAGGAAAGAAAAAAAGAAAGAAAAGAAAAGAAAGAAAGAGAGAAACCTAGAAGAAACAAAACGGAAGAAAAATGTGGGACAGTGTTTTCCAATTCATAACAGAAAAGTTTCCAGGCTGGATCACTGGGTGCTGTCAATCAAGTGTGGGGTGACTAAGCAGGATGCCAGACCTGCAAAGGGTCTGGGTAATGCTTAGAGAATAGAATGGGGCCAGAGAGGAGACCCAGCCAGGAGAGACCCAGGGGTGGGTCAGGGTGGGGAAGAACTGTGACCCTCTCAGCAGGAGGTAAGCCTGCAGATTATTAGATGATGAAAAAGGTCCCCAAAGACTTCAAGGTAAGAAGAAAAAAATATCAAGGTCATCAAGCCGGGCACAGGTGCCTCATGCATGTAATCCTAGCTGAGATCTGAAGATTGTGGTTTGAAGCCAGCTCAGGCAGAAAAGGCCTTGAGAAACTTTTTTTTTTTTGTCAGTCATGGGCCTTGAACTCTGGGCTTGGGCGCTGTCCCTCAGCTATTTAGATCAAGGCTAGCACTCTACCACTTGAGCCATACTGCCACTTCCTGCCTTTTCTGTTTATGTGGTGCTGGGGAATTGAACCCAGGGCCTGATGCATGCAAGGCAAGCCCTTCCCAGCCCCCTGAGAAAGGCTCTTATCTCCAATTACCTATCAAAAACCAGAAGTGGAGTTGTGGCTCAAAGTGGTAGAGTGCTAGCCTTGAGCAAAAAAAAAAACAAAACTCAGAGACAGCACCTAAGCCCTGATTTCAAGCTCCGCAACCACCACCACCCTGCACCCCCCCCCACCCCACCAGGTGGTGGTTTCTTTACAAGCTTGAACTTCTCAAAGACTTCTTGATCTAAAACCTAGAAATCCATAGGAAAAAAAAAAAAACTGATAAAACCAAACACCCAAGACAAATAAAGCAAACAGATAAAAACCTTGATAACAGCAAACTTCTTATGGGAAGCCCCACAGACACAGGGAAACCGGAAACATTTGCAAAAGAGAGAGAAAAAAATAAAACAGCCATCAAACAGAAAACTGGGCAAAGGCCATTGACAGGCAGTTCACAGACAGGGAAATACACGTTAAAGATGTTAGTCTCATGCCTCTCATGGAGGGGCAAATTCAAAGGACATGTCATCTCCCCCTAACAGAATGTTGAAAATCTACAAGTTTAAAACTGGCCATTGGCTAAGCCACAAGGAAAAGTGACACTCCTTCTTTATGTAAGGAAAATAATCAGGAAGGACCTTCATGGAACACAATTGGCTCAGTGACTAAACGCTGGGATTTTTCCCGCAGCAAAAAAAGTTAGGATTCCTTACAGCCATGTTTGTGACAGCCAAAGTAACCTACACGTCCATCAGTTAAGAAATGACTGAGTAGGGGCTGGGAAGGTGGCTCAATGGTAGAGTGCTTGCCTTGCATGCATGACCTCCTGGGTTTGATTCCTCAGCACCACATAAGCAGAAAAAAGCCGGAAAGAGCCCAGGCCCAGAGTTCAGGCCCCACTACACACACACACACACAAAAGACTGAGTAAATTACAGTCATTTGATCACTATAAATTACAGGAATGTAATTTACACTGTCCTACAATACATTATGGATTGGATTATCACAGAACTCTGTAAGCATATTAGAAGCATGAAATTGTATCTTTTATTTAGTGTATATGTATTCTAGTAGTAGAGGTTGAACTCAGGACCTCAACTCTCTCCCTTAGTGTTTTTCAAACAAGGCTAGTGCTCTATCACTTGAACCACAGCCCCACTTCTGGTTTTTTGGGGTTTTTTTTGGTCGGTGGTGGGGCTTAAACTCTGGGCCTGGGCGCTGTCCCTCAGCTCTTCAGCTCAAGGCGAGTGCTCTACCACTTGAGCCACAGCGCCACTTCCGGTGTTCTGGTGTTTTATTGGAGATAGGAGTCTCACGGTCTCTCCTGCCCGGGCTGGCTTTGAACCTCGATCCTCAGATTTCAGCCTCCTGAGTAGCTAGGATTACAGGCGTGAGCCACCAGCGCCCGGCGTTTTTTTGGGGTTTTTTTGTTTTGTTTTTTGGTCAGTTGTGGGGCCTGAACTCTGGGCCTGGGTGCTGTCCCTCAGCTCTTCAGCTCAAGGCTAGAGCTCTACCACTTGAGCCACAGCGCCACTTCTGGTCTTTTCTGCTAATGTGGTGCTGAGGAATTGAACCCAGGGCCTCATGCATGCAAGGCAAGCACTCTACCACTGAGCCACCTTTCCATCCCCCACTTGTTTTTTTTTTTTTTAATGTGTATTTGGAGGTAATCTCATGGAGTTTTCTGGCCTGGGCTGACTTTGAACAGCAATTCTCAGATCTCAGCCTTCTGAGTATAAGATTACAGACATAAGCCACCAGTACCTGGCAAATTATACGCTTTACACAGATGAACTTGACTGTGTAGAAATTCTGTCAATGCGCCACTATTCCTATAAATGACAGACACTGGGCAGATGAAAGAAAAGGAGAGAAAGAGAACTCTCTGTTGCTATCTTTTATCCTTAGTTTCAAATGTTGACTATGTTCTGTATTGATTGGCTCATGCCTATAATCCTAGCTACTTGGGAGGCTGAGATCTGAGGATCACTGTTCAAGGCCAACCCAGACAGAAAAGTATTCAAAACTCCATTTCCAATTAACTAGCAAAAAAAAGGGCTGGAGGCATACCTCAAGTGGTAGAGCAACAGCCAAGCAAGCAAACAGAGTGAATGCCAAGATCCTGAGTTCAAACCTCAGTACTGGGGCTGGGAAGGTGGCTCAGTGGTAGAGCGCTTGCCTTGCATGCCTGAGGCCCTGGGTTCGATTCCTCAGCACCACATAAGCAAAAAGAAAAAAGCCGGAAGTGGCACTGTGGCTCAAGTGGTAGAATGCTAGCCTTGAGCTGAAGAGCTAAGGGACAGCGCCCAGGCACAGAGTTCAGACCCCACGACCAGACCAAAAAAAAAAAAAAAAACACACAAAAAACCTCAGTACTGCTGAAAAAAATAAAAATAAGAGCCGGGTACCAGTGGCTCACACCTATAATCCTAGCTACTCAGGAGACTGAAATCTGAGGATCACAGTTCAAAGCCAGCCCAAGCAGGAAAGTCCATGAGACTCTTATCTCCAATGAACCACCAGAAAACCAGAAGTGGAACTGTAGCTCTCAGTGGTAGAGTTCTCGCCTTGAGTGAGAAAGAGCTCAGGGACAGTGCCCAGGCCCAGAGTTCAATCCCCATGACCAACAAAAAATTAAAAAATGAAAAAAAAACTCATCCACAGCCTGGAAGCCACCCAGCCACTGGACCAGGTGGGGGAGACAGTGGCCAGGTGAACTCCTAATGGAACATCCAACTGATCAGAAGTGCTATCTCTGATCCCTTCTCCTCTACCCTCCCAGGAAACCCTTGAGAAAGCTTCTCTGCAGATGGACACGATAGAACTCCTCTCACACTCAGGACCTGTGGCTGGGTCACACCTTGGCCTCAGTGGGGCTCAGATCAGGACCGAGACTCCTCGGCACCCTAAGACCAGAGAGCAGCCAACAGGGACCATTCTTAGAGGCCTGTGCTTGAGCTTCCTGCCATGCCTGACTAGTTAACAGGTGCTGTACCAAGAACCGCCTCTGTGGTCAGATTAGCTAAGAAATGCCAGCTTCAAGATAGTGCAGGCCAGGCAGTGTCTTCTGGTACAAAGGAGGGGCGTGAGCCATGTCGGCACCATGTGGCATCAGCAGTAAGGCCAGCAGCAAATCAGTTGTCTGCCACGGCTTCTGTTCCAGATCTAAAACTACTTTTATACGGGAGTTACACCTACTGATCTTAGCAAAGATGATTTTTCATTTTCTCAAACTCTGAATTTATAAAATTGGCTCTGGCAATCACTAAGGTAGCAAGTTTATAGCTAGTGTTCTGTTCCGGTTCTCTTGAACTCAGGGCCTGGGCACTGTCCCTGAGCTTCTTTTGCTCAAGGCTAGTCCTCTGCCACATGAGCCACAGTGCCACTTCCTGCTTTTTCTGTTTATGTGGTACTGAGGAATTGAACCCAGGGATTCATGCATGCTAGGCAAGCACTCTACTACGAAGCCACATTCCCAGCCCTGGAATAAGATTGTATGAATGAGTGCACAATGTTATCCAATTGACATACAGTCTTAATTGGAGATAAGAGTCTCATGGACTTTCCTGCCTGGGCTGGCTTTAAACTGCAATCCTCAGATCTCAGCCTCCTGAGTATCTAGGATTGTAGGCATGAGCCACAGCACCCAGTCTTGTCATTGATTTCTATTTGACAAGATATCTATTTGAGAAAAAACCATTGTTTGTTATATTACTTAAATTAACATGGTTAGCATTTAATTGATTTTATACTTTATTTATGTATTTTGTATGTGTATGTCAGTACTGGAACTTAAGTTCAGGGCCTGGGTGCTGTCCCTTAGCCTTTTTGTTCAAGGCTGGAGCCATCATGGATTTTCCTACCTGGGCTCACAGCTCAGCCTCCTAAGTAACTAAGATTACAGATGTAAGCCACCAGTACCAGGCTTTGCTTTTATTTGTTAATGAGAACTGTAAATACCCCCCCTTTTTTTTTTTGGTCTGGTTGTGGGGCCTGAACTCAGCCTGGGCTCTGTCTCTCAGCTCTTCAGCTCAAGACTAGTGCTCTACCACTTGAGCCACAGGCCACTTCCGGCTTTTTTCTTTTTGCTTATGTGGTGCTGAGGAATCCAGGGCCTCAGGCATGCAAGGCAAGCACTCTACCACTGGGCCAACTTCCCAGCCCTGTAAATACCCCTTTTTAAGTTGACACAAATAACAGATAAAAGTATTGAAATAGCAGATCACTGGTGCTACCGGCCTGTAATCCTAGTTACTAAGAGACTAAGATCTGAGGATCGCCAGTCCAGATAGCAAAGTCTATTGAGACTCTTTTTTTTTTTTTTGGGGGGGGTCCGGTCTTGGGGCCTGAACTCTGGGCCTGGGCGCTGTCCCTCAGCTCTTCAGCTCAAGGCTAGCACTCCACCACTTGAGCCACAGCGCCACTTCCGGCTTTT
>NW_012267247.1:9033851-9058909 GCF_000151885.1 Dipodomys ordii
CCCCCCAAAAAAAAATAAATAAAAAATCAAGTCAATTTTTAAAACTTGTCAGAGTAGAACTCTTTTCTCTCTGGTCTCTCAGATTCCCCAGCACGAGGAAGACTTTGTGGGCACAGGAGTGCAATTCTGGCTGCCTTTTGACCCCTGACTCTGGGTCCCCAAAGAATCTCAGCCTGCCCCAAATGCCTCTAGCCCCTGCCCTGCTGAACTCTCTAAGCAGCTAAATGTGTATGATCACTTTCTGGGTACGGTCCCCGGGCACAGATGAAGATCACAGAAAAGACCCACTCCAGGACTGAGGTATGGGGGCCAACGAGGTAGGCCTGCAAATCCAGACTGACCCCATACAGGGGTCGCCTTTTCCTTATACAAGGTGGGGACCAAGAGCCATCTTCTCCAAGCAACAGGTCCTTCCTTCCAGATAGCCTTTGCCTCTGCTTAGACCTTTAAAACCACCCTGGCTCACGCCAGGCCCATGCCTGTGATCCTTGCTATTCAGGAGGCTGAGATCTAAGGATTGAGGTTGGAAGCCGGCCCAGTGGGGAAAGTCTGTGAGATTCTTATCTCCAATGAACCCCCCAAAAAGCTGGAAGTAGCCAGATGCTGTTGGCTCACACCAGTAATCCTAGCTACTCAGGAGGCTGAGCTCTAAGGATTGTGGTCCAAAGCCAGCCAGGGCAGGAAATGAAGCTGAAGCTCAAAGTGGTAAAGCATTAACCTTGAGCACAAAAGCTCAGGGACAGCACCTACATACTGAATTCAAGCCCCAGGACCACAGGGGAAAAAAATCTGGAAGTAGAACTGTGTGGCTCAAGAGGTAGAGCACCAGCCTTGTACAGCAGGGGTAGCAGGGGTGAGATGCAACCACATCAACCCAAAGGAAAAACAATTCCTGCCCACCCTTCAGTCTCGGGATCCTCTCCTGGAAGTTCAGTCCTGTACCCTCAAAAGGTCCAGCCTGGGGGCCTCTCCACATGCAGGGCTGTGGGCTAGGAGCTCCCCAAGTTTGTGCTTCTGCTGCAAGCACCCAGAGGACCTCCGCTTGGGGGGCAGGGGCTGCAGGCTGTACCTTTTCCCACCGCCCCACCTGCCCAGCTACTCACCGCTGCTGCACCGCTGCTGGTCACCTGCCAGGCTCCCACCGTAGCTGCGCAAACTCTGGCCCAGTCGGCGCCTTACTTGGGGTGTTTATTATTAGCCTGAGATTTGATTAGTTCCCCGGGCCAAGCTTCCTGGGTTTCCCCCCTCAACCTGGAGATGCAAATCAGTTGCCCTGTGCCTGCGCAAGGCACCCCGGGAAGCCAAGGTGGGCACACTCGGTGAAGCTCTTGGGTTCTATTGTGGGCTGTCTACTGGTGGCCCAGGGCAGTGGGGACCTGGCCTGACCAATGGCTGAGACCTTCACCCAGACATGACTTCTGTATTCCCAGCCTTTATCTGGCCTCCTTGAGGGGGCCCTGGCCTCTAAGCAGGCTCTGGTCCATTGCTTCTCCTGGACAGATTTATCTTCTTCCATTGCATGGCTTGGATGGAGTGTCACCTCCTCCAGGAAGCCCTCCCTGATTGGTCCTCAGTCCACTAGATGTAAAATGAGTGACCTTTCAACCCTAATTATCCTGTGTGGTAACTTTATGTCTCCTCAGGTCTCTCCCAGGTTGAGGAAGCCCCAATACTAGGCTCGTTGCAGCACTGTGCATGGCAGCCTTCATACAGAATCTACTTCTGTGCCTGTCCCTGGATGAAGGGATGCAAAAATGTGTCATGTGCATGCAGTGGAATGCCATTCACCCTTAGAAAAGAAAAGAAAGAAATCCTGTCATTAGCACCAACATGGATGAATTAGAGCACATTAAGTAGGAGAAACCCCATGTTCTCACTCTCTGTGGAAGCTGAGAAGGTTGATCATGCCCAGGGTGAGAGAACAGTGGTCATCAGAGGCTGGGGGGAGTGGGGAGGGAGAAGAAGGGGGGACGATGGAGAGGAGATGGTCAGCAGGCACCCGGTTACAGTTACACAGGGGGAATAAGTCCTGGCCTTCCGTTGTATAATAGTGTGACTAATTAATGATGATGTGTGTAGCTGGTAATGTGGCTCAGTGGTAGAGTGCTTGCCTAGCATGCATGAAGCACTGGGTTCCATTCCTCAGTCCCACATAAACAGAAAAAGCTGGAAGTGGCACTGTGGCTCAAGTGGTAGAGTGCTAGCCTTGAGCCAAAGAAGCTCAGGGACAGTGCTCAGGCCCTGAGTTCAAGCCCCAGGACTGGCAAAAAAAAAATGTGTAAGGTATGGTACTTGTCTGGCATGTTCAAGGCCCTGGGGTTGATCTTGATACTACAAAAAAGGTGGGGGGGGGGGAGAAAGAAAAGAAAATGACAAGAGTTTTTAAGTGCATTCACAGGCCTAAGATCCTAGCTACTTGGGAGGCTGAGATTGAGAGGATCAAGGTTTGAGGCCAGTCTGGAGAAGACAAGTTCAAGGAACTGCCTTTTTAAACATAGTGGAACCCAGTGGCTCATGCCTGTTATCCTAGCTACAAGTGGAAGACTAAAATAAGTGGATCACAGAACAGGTGTGAATACAGACAAGGAGAGAGAGATCCTATTTCCAAAATAACCAGTAAGTATGTACACATACAAATAGAAAGGTCTGGGATAGCTGGCGCTGGTGGCTCATGCCTATAATCCTAGCTACTCAGGAGGCTGAGATAGGAGGATCACTGTTTAAAGCTAGCCTGGGCAGAAAAGTCTATGAGACTCTCTTATCTCAAAAAAATTACCAAAGATGGAAGTAGAGCTGTGGCTCAAGTGGAAGAACACTAGCCTTGAGCATGAAAGCTCAGGGACAGAGCCCAGGCCCTGAGATCAAGTCTCAGGACTGGCATGTGTGCATGCACACGCACACACACACACACAAGTCTGGAGGTATGGCTCAGTGGTAGGAGTACCTACTTTGCAAGTATAAGGAGCTACTCACACTCACAGACCCAGGGGAAACAAATACAAATTGAACAGATTTAATCCAGTAAACGTTGACTCATCAAGTTGGCAGAGTTTAGAGTTTGATCCTACCAAACACTAGGGTGATCTGCAGACACATGAACTTAGTGGAGAGGGTGGGTGACACCATTTGGGGAACAACATGGCAGAGCTAATTAACATGTACAGCCTGATGGCCACTACTGCAACCCAAGAGTTGTTTGGCATCACTGAGAGTAGGAGCTACGGAATAATTTACATGTCTACACCGGAAATAAATAGTGCCAGAGTTGTGGTACAGAAATGGACAGCTGTGAGCTAATGGGGAGCCGACGGAGAGAGGCTGTTGATAGCATGATGCTTACAATTTAACACATGCACAGGTGCGTGCGTGCACACAGACACACAGACACACACACCATACCGAGTTGCAAAATAGTGCTGATGACGGTGGCTGTCTCCAGATGGTGCCAGAAGTGACCCAGGACTCACAATGGGGTGCAGACAGACCTCCCTCCCACCTGAGAGATGTTTTCTTCTTGTGGCAAAGAAAAGCATCCAAACTGCGGCTTGGCCAGGCACCCAGTGGCCCATGCCTCTAATCCTTGCTATTCAGGAGACTGAACTCTGAGGGGGCCAGGCTGAAGCCAGCCTGGGCAGACAAATCCAAGAGACTCTTACTTCCAATTAACCAGTAAAAAAAAAAAAAAGCTGGAAATAGAGCTGTGGCTCAAGTGATAGAGCGCCAGCTTTCAGCAAAAAAAAAACAAGAAGAGTTCTAGGCCCTGAGTTCAAGTCTCAGTACTGTAACCAGAAAAGAAAAGAAAAGAAACAAATAACAAACCCCCCTGTAGCTGGGCAGCCAGGGCGGAGAAGGCCCATACGCCCTGTTGTCAAGAACTTCCTGTCTTTCCTAACAGGACAAGCCCAGGGCCGCAGCCATACGCCTTGTGTGTGGCACTGCCCTCTATTTGCATGCCCTAGGGATGGGGCTTCACTCCCTCAAAAGGGGCTGCTGGCTCCCCAGGGAAGCTCAGAAAGCATCTCCTCCACAAGGGGAGCTTGCCTTGGCCAGCAGGACATCCAGCCTGCCTAGGGGGCAGCTGGGACACAAGGAGACAGTGCCTTTGGTCTCCCTGCTGAGCACACTTCCTTACAGCTTCAGTGCCCTGGGCTGTGTCAGAGCAGTTCTGGGGGCTTCCACACCTCATTCTGAAAGCCACCCGTCCTGATGAAGCTGAGGGGCACCGGATCACCTGGCCCAGCTCTGCAGTCAACGTGACAGTGAGTTCCGGGACCCTGAACAAAGACACTGCAGTGCCTCAAGGGGTGAGGATAGGGGTGAGGATGGGATGGTTTCCATGTGTGACTAGATAGTGACAAAGCCACACCGGGCGGGGGCGGGGGGGGCGGCGACCTCACTGGGAATTCCTCCAGCAGCTTTTTTATTTTTTTGGTCCTGGGGCCTGAACTCTGGGTCTGGGCGCTGTCCCTCAGCTCTTCAGCTCAAGGCTAGTGCTCTACCACTTGAGCCACAGTGCCACTTCCGGCACTTGCATGCAAGGCAAGCGCTGTACCACTGAGCCACCTGCCCAGCCCCACATCTTTCTTTCTTTCTTTTATTTTTTATCTGGGTACTGGGGTTGAACTCCAGGCCTGGGCACTATCCCTGAGCTTTCTTACTCAAGGCTGGCATTCTACCACTTGAGTGACAGCTCCACTTCTGGCTATTTGGTGGTTAATTGGAGATAAGAGTCTCATGGACTTTCTTGCCCAAGCTGGCTTTGAACCATAAGCCTCACATCTGAGCTTCCTGAGAAGCTAGGATTATAGGTACCCAGAGAGGCATTTTATTATTAGTAGTATCATCATCATCATCATCATCATCATTTGCTGGTCCTGCGGCTTGAACTCAAGTCTTGGGCACTGTCCCTGAACCTCTCTGCTCAAGGCTAGTGCTCTACCACTTGAGCCACAGCTCTACTTCTGGCTTTTTCTGAGTAATTTATTAGGGATTAGAGACTCACAGACTTTTCTGCCTGGGCTGGCTTTGAACCATGATCCTTAGATCTCAGCCATACCTGAGGATTACAGGTGTGAGCCACCAGTGCCTGGTGAGGCCTAATTATCTTTAGAAAGCTCTTAATGTATTCCTTAGGGGAAGCTGGTGCCCGTGGCTCACACCTGTAATCCTAGCTACTCAGGAGGCTGAGATCTGAGGATCAAGGTTCAAAGCCAGCCTGGGCAAGGAAAGTTTGTGAGACTCTTATCTCCAATTAATTACCAGAAAACCAGAAGTGGCACTGTTGCTCAAGTGGTAGAGTACTAACCTTGAGCTAAAGAGCTGAGGGACAGTGCCCAGGCCCAGAGTTCAAGCCCAACGACCAACAAACAACAACAACAAAAACATATTTCTTTTTTTTCTTTTTTCCTTTTTCTTCTTTTGGGTCCTGTCATGGGCCTGAACTCTGGGCCTGGGCACTGTCCCTCAGCAATTCAGCTCAAGGCTAGCGCTCTACCACTTGAGCCACAGCACCACTTCCGGCTTTTTTCTTTTTGCTTATGTGGTGCTGAGGAATCGAACCCAGGGCCTCAGGCATGCAAGGCAAGCACTCTACCACTGAGCCACCTTCCCAGCCCCCAAGAACATATTTCTTAGGGGGAAAAATTCACATCAGGGAGACTTGATGGGCACCTACTGCATTCTAAACACTGGTCTCACTGCTTTACATCCTGGGATTTAGTACCTACTCTATTTTCTTCATATTCACTGATGCGCTGTAGTTGCCAAAGTGGACTTTTGGAGGGTACACAGTGACAGGATCCCACAAGCACCAGCTCCATCCCATGTTCCCACAGACACAGCGGGTTTTGACTCAGGTTCACATGTATCCACCACCCCTCCTTGCTGTCCCTTGACTGATGCCACATCAGTAAATCTCTGGGTCACTTGGAGTTCAGAACTTGGAGTTCTGATGAAAAATCAAGAATGTCCCAAAAAGGACATTTCTTAGAAATGCAGAGAAAGCCCTAGCTTTCATGATTACATTTACATAAGGCTCAGGGGACAGAATTTCCTGTGTGCTATGTGAGCTGTTCCTTCCTTTCACACTAATTGCTCAGGAGTGTGAGGTATCTAATTTGGCAAAACCCAATTTGAAGAAGTGGACAATTCTTTCCTTTCTTTCTTTCGTTCCTGCTTTTCTTCTTTCCTTCCTTCCTTCCTTCCTTTCTTTCTTTCTTTCTTTTTTCCTTCTTTCTTTCTTTTTTCCTTCTTTCTTTCTTTCCTTCCTTCCTTCCTTCTTTCTTTCTTTCTTATACTGGAGTTTAAAATCAGAGTTTGGGGCCAGCCTGGACCACCATCCTCCTATTACACTGATGTATACCACCACACTCAACTTTTATTTGTTGAGGGTCTCACAAACTTTTTACTCAGGTTGGCATCAAACCAAGATCCTCCTGATGCTTAACCCCCACTCCAATGACTAGAATTTCAAGCATGAGCCATTCACACAGTAATAGGTTTGGGGGGAGGGTTACTTTTATTTATTTATTTATTTATTGGGTCCGGTCGTGGGTCCTGAACCTCTGGGCCTGGGCACTGTCCCTCACCTCTTCAGCTCAAGGCTAGCGCTCTACCACTTGAGCCACTGTGCCACTTCCGGCTTTTTTTTTCTGCTTATGTGGTGCTGAGGAATGGAACCCAGGGCCTCAGGCATGCAAGGCAAGCACTCTACCACTGAGCCACCTTCCCAGCCCATGGGGTTTATTTTTATTTTTATTTTTTGGTCAGTTGTGGGAAAGCAACACAGGCCATTGTCACCACACCCAGGACAGCCAACAAAAGGTCCACATCTACAGCAAGTGTGCATGGAGACCCTTCCCACTACCTTCCAACAGTCCTTACAGGCTTTTTTCCCCCTGCTTCTTTTGAATCAGGATCCAACCAAGTATCACACATTGCAATTTTGTTCTTCCGATTTTTTTTTGTCTGGAATAGTTCTCTATTTCCCCCCCCCCTCATTTTTTTCTTTTCTTTTGTTTGTGTTATAGTTCAGAACTGGAATGTTCCCCCAAAGGCCCAGATGCTGAAGGCCCGGCCCCATCCTGTGTCACCTTTGAAAGGTGGTGGACTCTTTTGGAGGTGTGACTTAGTGGGAGGAAGTTAGGTCATTGGGGGCGTGTCCTCCTAGGGGATCTGGAATCCCAGCCTCTTCCTGTCTCTGTTTCCTGGCTTCCATAAGGTGCTCAGTTTTGTTCTACCACACTCCCTGCCCTGATGCTCTTTCTCAATACGAGGCCCCAAAGTGAGGGAGACTCTGGGGACCCAAACCTCCAAAACCACTAGCCTTTGTTTATGCTAGACAAGCGTGACCCCATGGAACTACACTCCCAGCCTCACAGTTTGTATATAACTGGTATTCCGTCATGTCCGTATTTATCTTCCTTTCTCACACCCAACACTGTTGCCACCAGCTCGTTTTACTTCCAGCATAGCCAGGTCAATGCTCAGCTTGCCATATTGGATCCAGAGCTTGTCTTTCTCCTCCTGTGAGAGGACATTCAAGGCCGGGCTGTAGTCCTTGCTATGAGGAGCCCTGCCACGGGCCAGTCTGCACCTGCTCTCTGTGCAGGAGAATCTCTAGGGAGACTTTTTCACTGAGGGAGGGGCACCTTTCCAGTCTCCAGAGGTGGCTCAAATAACTACACTCCCTCCAGCAAGGTGCAACTGGTCCCTACATCTTTGTCTACAGGGCCTTCTGAGCCAGGAGACAAAGAAGGGAGTTAAAGGTGTCTGTTCTCTCTGAAGCTCAGAAGGAACTTGGCCTCTCCTAGATTTGCTTATTTTGTTTTTTTTTTTTTTTTAATTCTGTGTGTGTATGTGTGCATCTCATCCTGGGGCTTCAATGCTGGGACTGGCTACTGTCTCTTAGCTTTTTCACTCAAAACTGATTCTCTACCCCTTCAGTTATAGCTCTACTTCCAGCAATTGAAGATAAGACTTGTATTCCCAGTCTGGCTTGGAACTGTATTCCTCAGATTTCAGCCTCCTGAGTAGCGAAGATTACAGGGTGTGTGCCACTGAAGTCCAGGGTCTCCTGGTTTTTAGATTATAGCCAGCATGTATTGTTTGTGGAGAAAGCAGAGCTACAGGACCAAATCCTCTAGACACCTTTAGGTCTTAAGTTAGAAGAGAAAGAACCTCTGTGTGTGTCTCTCTCTTGGTGTCTGTCTGTCTGTCTCCTCTCTCTCTCTAGCTGCAGTTCCCAGATGCTGTTGAGCAAGCTGAGTCAGCATCTCCAGCATCATCCCTACTCCAGAAGGAAAGTGTTTCACAGGTGAGGAGCCCAGACTCCAGGTCCAGTCGATCCATTTTGCAAATGGGAACATGGAGGCCATGGCCCCTTGGCTCTGAGCTGCCCAAGGGCACAGAGAGCTGACTTGTCTTCAGACCAGCAAAGGAGTCAGCATGCTGTTGACATTTCACCCAGGACTTGCCCGATGAATACACAGATGGAGAGAAGGTTGGAAACTTAAAGCAAGCGAGCAAAACCCCCAAGTCTGACTCCTCTGGCCCTGCTGGCTAAGGGGAGCAGTTGAAGAGGGAGGGCCGAAGAAAGGGCTGGCCCCAAGGGAGGCTGTCATGACTCAGCTGAGTGCTCACTGAACACAGAGAAGTGACTCAAAGTGTCCTCAGGGAGAGGCACAAAAAAACCAGAAGAGCCCCAGGGATGGGCTCCATGCCATGCTCTGTGCCACCTGGTCCCTGGCCCTGCTCTCCTTTGCCACTTCTCCATATTTGCACCTGCTTGGTGATAGTCATCCCTGGAATGGGCTCCTGGGCCATCTTTAGGACAGTTTACCACAGGGCCTTTGCGTGGCTCTTCCCTCCAGGACCTCCAAGACCCTGTCCCTTTGCATGACTGAGCTTCAGCTCCAACATCATCATAGAGCTGCCTTCCTGAACACCCTAGCTGGAGTTCCCTCCCAAGCCACCTGCTAGTGCTTCAATGGGGTAATTCCCCTGCATGCTCATTTCAACTGAGGTGGAATCCACAGGGCCTTTGCACATGCTGTTTCATAGGTCTATCTGCCCAGCTAGCTGCTTGAGTAACTCACCAATTCCTACAGATATCACTGCCGATGAGGACAACTCTAGTTATCCATCAGCTTGTGGTCCACCAAGTACATGAGGAAGGACAAAAGGACAGAAGGAAGAAGGAATGGGAAAAAGAGAAAGTACAAAGAAGGAAAGCTGGGTGCCGGTGGTTCACGCCTGTAATCCTAGCTACTCAAGGGGCTGAGTTCTGAGGATCATGGTTTAAAGTCAGCCCAGGCAGGAAAGTCTGTGACTCTTACCTCCAATTACCACCAGAAAACCTGATGTGGTGTTGTGGCTCAAGTGGTAAAGCGCTCACTTCAGCTGAAGAGCTCAGGGACTCAGCCCAGACGCAGAGGTCAAGCTCCATGACCAACAAAAGAGAGTGGTGGGGGCGGGGATGAGCATGGCCATGGCCATTTTTACTCCAGGGAAATCCAGTTACAATTGGACACAAGAGCAAGCCAGCCAGCTGGTGCAGAAAGAAAGATGGCAGAAAGGTCAGGTGCCAGTGGCTCATGTCTGTAATCCTAGCTTCTCAGGAGGCTGAGAGCTGAGGATCTCCATTTGAAGCCAGGAAAGTTTGTGAGACTCTTATCTCCAATTAACCACCAAAAAGACAGAAGTATAGCAGTGAATTAAGAGGTAGAGCACTAGCCTCAAATGAAAAGGCTAAAGAACGGTGCCTAGGCCTGAATTCAGGCCCCAGTATTGGCAAAAAAAAAAAAAAAACACAAAAAACAGCAACATGGGGCTAGGAAGGTGGCTCAGTGGTAGAGCGCTTGCCTTGCATGCATGAGGCCCTGGGTTTGATTCCTCAGCACCACATAAGCAAAAAAGAACAAAGCCAGAAGTGGGGCTGACACTCAAGTGGTAGAGTGCTAGCCTTGAGCCAAAGAGCTGAGGGACAGCGCCCAGGCCCAGAGTTCAGGCCCCAGGACCGGACCTCCCCCCCCCAAAAAAAACAACAACAAAAAAGCAAACCAAAAAAAATCAGCTGGTGGCTCATTACTGTAATCCGACCTACTCAGGAGGAGACTGAGAGCAAATAAACTCAATCACCAAAGAGCCAGAAGTTGAGCTGTGGCTCAAGGGGCAGAGTTCCAACCTTGAACGCAAAAGCTAAATGACAGTTCCATGTGTACCCTCCAACTGGCACATGACTTCTCAGAGCTTCAGTTTCCCCTTCTGCTCAAACCAGGGCTACCCATGCCATCACTTCTTTTAACACAACCTGCCCAGAGTGCAGCTGGGATAGAGTCCATGACAGCTCCTCCCCGCACCCTGCCCAGGGGCCTCCAGGGCCGGTTTCACTCTGACACTGCAGCTGGGTACCTGGGCTGGCAGGCACCCAAGGTGGGGGCGTGGCTACCACTCTTCCTCCTGGGACAGACTGGGGTTTCATATGGAACCCCAGAAATAGCAGCTGGCCACTCATAGGCCAACCTGCTCAGGCCCCAAGAAGGAAGTGAGAGGCAGGGGGCCCACAGGTCCTTCCTGGCCATGGTGTTTCTGCTATGAGGGTCACAGACCTGGCCCAGCACCCCTGGGGCCTCTGTGACCGCGGATCAAGGCCCAGCCAGGGTCCTTTGTCCCACATTGTTCTGTGATCTGGATTTATTGATAAGATCAGACCCTAGAAAGAAACCCCAGGATGGTCCTGGTTGGTGT
This sequence comes from Dipodomys ordii, assembly GCF_000151885.1. Lineage (NCBI taxonomy): Eukaryota > Metazoa > Chordata > Mammalia > Rodentia > Heteromyidae > Dipodomys > Dipodomys ordii. The sequence continues at coordinate 9,044,598 of NW_012267247.1, forward strand.
GGGGCCCCTGGGTGACCTTCAGGACAGACTCCCTTGGGAGGTGAATTCTCTTGGAGATCAGACACTCACCCTTCTCACCTCTCAGGCTAAGCTGGATTTGGGGGGGATCACAGTGTATGAAGATAGCTCCCCAGCACTCCCCTGAGACACTAGAGAGCTGCTACACTGGCCACAGGGATGTTCAGGTGGATAGAAGCAAAGATTTTCATTACAGGGGTGTCTGCTGGCTGGGGCTGCAGTTCCCAGTCCTAGTGTACATTCACTATGCCAGTCTCAGCACCAGGACGATGAGCACTCTCCTCGGGGAGCATCATGCAGTTCAAAGAGATGAGCTAGACCCATGGCGTCTCAAACATACAAGAAGCAGGCATGGTGGTGCATGCCTATAATCCCAGCACTCAGGAGGCTGAAACTAGATTATAGGTTTGAGGCCAGCCTGGGCTATATAAAGAAAACTTGCCAAAACAAAAACAAGAAAGAAGGCAGGTAAGTATGGGTGATGTGAATTAAATGGTAGAGCATCTGTCTAGAAAGTGCAAAGTCCTGAGTTCAATTCCCAGGACTGACAAAAAAGAGAAAAGAATAAAAAAAGACAAGACATGTTCCACTGACTCCAAATAGCACAACATATCCATAGTTAGCACTTATTGAAGTATAAAAATTAGAAACAAAGCAAGCAACTTCTATCACTGAAAGAAATGCTGGACTTGAATTTTATCTTCAATGCCTCAGAAAAGAGAAAGATGGAGCTAGGGATGTGGCTCAGTGGTAACGAATTGCCTAGCGTAAACAAGGCCCTGTTCTCCATCCCTGGTCTGTGTCTGTCTGTCTGTCTGTCTGTCTGTCTGTCTGTCTGTCTGTCTCTGTCTCTCTGTCTGTCTGTCTGTCTGTCTGTCTGTCTGTCTCTCTCTCTCTCTCACACACACACACACAAAGTGCTTTTTAATAAACTATTTAAAAAAAAGAAACTTGGGAAGCAAAGATGGAGAGAATCACGGTTTGAGACCAGCAAGCCATATAAGTTATCAAGACCCTCATCTCAACCAGTAGCTAGGTATATGCAGCGCATTCATTATCATCCCAGCTATTGGGAGGCTGAGCTCAAGATGATCATAGTTTGAAACCAGCCTTGCAAAAAAGTTAATGAGAACCTCATCTGAACAGAAAAAGTATAAATTGGGTGGTCAGGCTTACTCTCAACAAAAAGTGAGACTTTATTTCAAAAAGTAACTAGAGGGAAAAAAAAGGCTGGGGTGAGGCCTAATGAGTGAGCACAAAGTCCTAAGTTCAAACCCTAGTGCTATACATAAAAAAGAAATAAGGCTGGGAATTAGTGGTAGAGTGCTTGTCTAGCCTGCATGAAGCCCTGTATTCCATTCCTCAGTACCACATAAACAGAAAAGCCAGAAGGGCTAGGAAGGTGGCTCAGTGGTAGAGTGCTTGGCTTGCTATGTATGTGGCCCTGGGTTCGATTCCTCAGTACCACATAAGCTGAAAAAGCTGGAAGTAGTGCTTTGGCTCAAGTGGTAGAGTGCTAGCCTTGAGCTGAAGAGCTGAGGGACAGTGCCCAGGCCTCATGACTGACAAAAGAAAAAGCCATAAGTGGCACTGTGGCTCAAGTGGTAGAGTGCTAGCCTTGAGCAAAAAGAAGCTCAGGGACAGTGCCCAGGCTCTGAGTTCAAGCCCCAGGACTGGCAAAATAAATAAAGGAAAGGAAAAGAAAAAGAAATAGCTGGGTACTGGAGGCTCATGCCTGTAATCCTAACTACTCAGGAAGTTGAGATTGTGGTTCAAAATCACCCCCAGGCAGGAAATTCTGTGGGACTCTTACTTTCAATAAACTACAAAAAAATATCCAGAGGTGGAGCTGTGGCTCAAGTGGTAGAGTGCCAGCCTTGAGCACAAAGGGGCTCAGGGACAGAGTCCAGGCCCTGAGTTCAAGCCCCAAGACCAGAACAAAAGAAAGAAAGAAAAGAAGAAAGCAAGGAAAATAAATTTGATCAGTTATAAATAAGGCCCATTGGCAGCATGGTAAATTATTTCCACATTTTTCTGAATATGAAGTGTTTTTCTACATCGTTTTCAGTATAGTTTGCGGGGCCTCATTCTCTGCTAGGATGGAGACTTGAGCAGGAAAACTCCTGTCTCTTGCTTGGCAAGTGAGAGGGGTTCCAGGAGAGAGGAAGGAGAGAGAGACAGGGAAGGAGGCCCAAGCTTGTGAGCTGCCATTGCTGTCATGTGGCTGTCACTGATTTGGTGGCTAAAGGACACATCTATTTGCTCTCATGGTTCTGCAGGTCCTAGAGTCAAAGCAGACATCTCTGGGGTAATAGGGTATCATCTACAGGGCCATAGCCCCAATCCTTTTTGCTTTAGGGCTTGTGTGTGTGTGTGTGTGTGTGTGTGTGTGTGTGTGTGTGTGCAGGTATTTGGTCTGGCTATGTCAATGTCAAGCTGACCTTGAATTCCTGGGCTCTAGTGATCCTCTTGCCTCAGCCTTCTGAGTGGCTAAGACTACAAGTAGTGCCATAATGTCCAGTTCCAAGCACTTATTTCTAGAGCCAGCTCTTTTATTGCCTTCCTTGCTTCTTTCCTGGCTCCTTTGTCCCAGCAGTCATGGGTCAGAGCCTTCCAAGAGGACTTTGTCTGCCTCCCTGACACAAGGATCCCTGAGATCAAGCCCTACAACCAACACACACACATACACACACACACACACACACACACACACACACAAGGAAAGAAAAGGAGTTTGGACGGAAACACAAGGAGGAAGAATGTGGAGGCCTAGATGGGAATGGCACATGCTGAGGAACACCAGTGTGGCCAGCGGTGAGCAGCAGCTCAGGAAGATACCATGGAAGCCAGCCACCCTGCCAACCCCTTGACCTTAGACACTGGACTCCAGAATCGTCAGAGAACAAACGTCTGTTGCTTTAGGGGTCTGTTTGCTTGTTTTTACTTTTTCTGATGTTGAGGATAGAAGGCCAGCCTGGCACATAGTGGGCAAATGCAGCTCTTGTGCTGCACCCCCTGGCCTGGATTCTGTTGTGTTTACACCCCTGCTGGTGGTGCTTCCCTAGAAGCCACGGGAGACCAGGGTAGCTGGGAGGAGGGACCTGGTCATAAATGGCCTCTGGTCCTCGTGGTCAGGTCAGGTGTGCTGCTCCCCCCTGGGGTAGGGGTGGGGAGGCAGGGGTGGGAGATGCTAACTTCACCAGCAGATGGCGCTCCTGGCTTAGCTCTGGGTCTTCCTCCCACCTGGGCATGGTCAGCTGGAAAGAGGGAGGGTAGATGGGGGCCAAGCCCTAGGCTGGACACCCAGTGAGTGGGTAGGAGTGCTGGGTGCAACTGGCTTCTGTTTTTTCCTGGCAAGGCTGTGGGCATGACAGCGCCGTCTCTGCACATCAAGTTCTCCCTGTACCAGGAATGGAATCAATTCCCTTTTCTTTTCAGATGCAGGCTGAAGAGTCCCTATGGGGAGGTGTGGGCCAGTATTCAGGAAGGCGCTTTACCTGGGACAGAGGCTCTGAACCAGGGTCAGGAAATTGGCGGGGGGGGGGCAGTAATGGACTCCACTGACTCTTGTCACAAGATCCCTAATCACCACCTAGAATGTGCTGGGTGGCCTAAACAGGGCTGGCACACCCAAACAGACCCACCTGGCTGGACTCTGTGGCCGCTGAGGTGAGGGCAGCCTGAGCCTCCTGTGGCCACGGTGAGCCAGTCCCCCATGATCTACAGAGCCAAGGGGGGGGGAAGGAATGCCCCCAGGCTGCCTGGCAAACACAGAGTAGAGCACTCTCTCCCCCCCTCCCCCACACATACCAAAGAATCACTGGCTGTGGACTGTCAACTCCCAGGGCTCCAAAAACGATGCCTGGAAGAGAGGAAAGTCCCAGAAAGAGGGGAGAGCAAGGGGTTTGGGGAGGATAGGCGGAAAGTTCAGTGTCTGATAGTGAGCTCAGATTGAGGGATGAGACCCTCCCCCTCCCCACATCCATTCTCCTCACCGGTTCCTCAGCAGTGCAGTCCTGCTTCTGCTGGAGCCTGGGCTTTTCCTGTTGTAAATGGGTCTCTACCTGCCTCTGACCATGGTTAGTCACCTGCTTGGACAACTCTTGAGAGAGGTTGCAGAGGAACCTCTCCAGCTATAGGTTTGTTGGTTTGCTTTTGTCGGTCATGGGGCTTAAACTCAGGGCCTGAGTGTTGTCCCTGAATTCTTGTGCTCAAAGCTAGCGCTCTACCACTTTGAGCCACAGCGTCACTTCTGGTTTTCTGGGGGTTCATTGGAGATAAGAGTCTCGCGGACTTTGCTGCCCAGGGCTGGCTTTGAACTGTGAACCTCAGATGGATCTCAGCCTCCTGAATAGCTAGGATTACAGGCGTGAGCCACCAGCACCTGGCTGATTTTTTTTTTTTTTTTTTGTTGGTCGTGGGGCTTGAACTCTGGGCCTGGGCGCTGTCCCTCACCTCTTCAACAAAAGGCGAGTGCTCTACCACTTTGAGCCACAGTGTCACTTCTGGTTTTCTGGTGGTTTATTGGAGAAAGGAGTCTCACCGTCTCTCCTGCCCAGGCTGGCTTTGAACCTCAGATCTCAGCCTCCTGAGTAGCTAGGATTACAAGGCGTGAGCCACCAGCACCTGGCTGATTTTTTTTTTTAAGATAAAAATAAAACAAGCTGCTTTCACTTGGAAGCCTTCACTCAGCTAAAACAAATTGCACATGTGTGGTGCCCAGCTCTGTGTGTGTCCATCTGCAGGGTCCTGCCCCTTTACCTTGACCCATTTCTCCACGGGCTTCACTGTGGCCATCTCCTTTGCAGGCCACCAGCTCCACACTCCCTGACTGCTGCCTGCAGCTCCCTCCTTATTCTCAGGCAGCTGCAGTAATGTGGGCGTCCTTGCGGCAGGACCAGCCCACTCCCTGGCAACTGCATCGTGAGCGATGCTTGCAAATGTGAGTTCTAAACCCAGAGCCCACAGAATCATCACATGCACAGCCCAAGAGGCTCGAAGTGGCAAAGGCTGGGTTTCCAAGCGGGACCACCTACGCCCGCCTGTCGCTCTTCTCTTCCTCAAGTTCCACATTCAAAGGCTTCCCCCACCCTCAAAAAAAAAAAAAAAAGACAAAGATTTCTTTCACCTTGAATCACGCGCACGTCATCTTTATGTAACTGTTCCTGTGTGACATATTTAAGGCTCCAGGGTAGCCTGCAGCCTGTGGTGGGGGCGGGAGATGTTGGTGTGTTGACAGAGAGAAGGGAAGAGTCACCAAGCCTGATCTGGGTGGAGAATGCAGCCCAGGGAGGGCTGAGGGACAGTGACTGCTGAAGGGTCACATGGCAGTGGTGTGTATGTGTGTGTATGTGTGTGTGTGTGTGTGTGTTTCCTCTTCCACTCTGGCAGGATCCTCAATATTTCCCAGATGACAGCACTGAGCCAGTACAGAGACATTGGTTTAAGTGGCCTGAAGAGCAGTAAGGGCCCTGTACCTGGAGGTATGCAAGAAACGACTAACCAGAATCTCTTTCTCCCTCCCTCTCTCCCTCCCTCCCTCTCTCCCTCCCTCCCTCTCTCCCTCCCTCCCTCTCTTTCTCCTTCTCTCTCTCTCTGTCTCTCTCTCTGTCTCTCTCTCTCTCGACTTGAACTCAGAGCCTGGTCACTGCTCTACCACTTGTGAATCACAATGCCACTTCTGATTTTCTGGTAGTTAATGGGAGATAAGAGTCTCACAACCCTTCTGTCCAGGCTGGCTTTGAACTGTGATCCTAAGATCTCAGCCTCCTGAGTAGCTAGGATTACAGGCATTTGCCACTAGTGCCTGGCCTGGGAGACTTATTTCTTATGATTCCAGGATGTGGGTGTTTCCAAGGTCAAGGCCCCACCAGTGATGACCTTCTCCGCATCAGAGCGTGGCAAGAGCAAGAAATTGGCAGAACTCATCTCTTCAGAAACCCACTCCCAGATGGCTGCCTCCTCCCTCAAATAACTGCTTTCCTTTCCTGAGGACGGAGCTTCCCGAAGGCCCTGCCTCCTTATCCCATTGCCATGGAGACAGTTTTCACATTTGAACTCTGGGGGGACATGGTAAGAACAGAGTGTGGTGAGCAAGGTGCTGGCCAGGCCTCCTGGGCTGCAGGCAAGCAGCAATGGCTGTGGCTGTTTCTGAAGGCTCTGGGCCAGACATCACAGCATGGTGTCCACCACCATGTCTTCCAGTGATGCATTTCTGTAGTGTTCTGGAAGGATAGAGATTCTGGAGCTGGTACTGGCATTTGAACTCAGGGCCTAGGCACAGTCCCTGAACTTTGTATGCTCAAGGCTAGTGCTCTGCCACTTGAGCCACAGCTCCATTTCTGGCTTTTTGGTGATTAATTGGAGGTAAGAGTCTTATGGATTTTTCTACTCTGGCTGGCTTTGGATCTTGATCCTCAGATCTCAGTCTCCTGATATAGCTAGGATTAGAGGCATGAACCATTGGCTCCAGTGTTCATCTCTTTTTTTTTGGGGGGGGTCCAGTTGTGGGGCCTGAACTCTGGGCCTGGGTGCTGTCCCTCAGCTCTTCAGCTCAAGGCTAGCACTCTACCACTTGAGCTACAGCACCACTTCCGGCTTTTTTCTTTTTTCTTATGTGGTGCTGAGGAATCGAACCCAGGGCCTTGAGCATGCAAGGCAAGCGCTCTACCACTGAGCCAACTTCCCAGCCCCAGTGTTCATCTCTTAATGGGGACTCCAGATAACATTATTGCACTGAGGATAAAGTATCAACCATCAACCATTAATTTTCAAACTATAGCAATACACTATACTTGCTACTCTACAGCTTGTTTGTTTTCATTCAAAAGCCACTTCTAGCTGGGTCCTGGTAGTTCCTGCCTGTAATCCTAGCTAACTCTGGAGGCTGAGATCTGAGAAAAGCAGTAGCCAGGGGGGGAGGGGCGGGGCTGGGAAGGTGGCTCAGTGGTAGAGTGCTTGCCTTGCATGCATGAGGCCCCCTGGGTTCGATTCCCCAGCACCACATAAGCAAAAAAGAAAAAAGCCGGAAGTGGCTCAAGTAGTAGAGTGCTAGCCTTGAGCTGAAGAGCTGAGGGACAGCGCCCAGGCCCAGAGTTCAGGCCCCACGACCGGACCCAAAAACAAAAACAAAACAAACAAACAAACAAAATAAGTAGCCCAGGCAGGGAAGCCCAATGAGACTTTTACCTCCAAGAAACCACCAAAAAGCCAGAAGTGGAACTGTAGCTGTACTTGAGATCACTAACTTTGCCCATAAAAAGCTCAGGGATAGCACCCAGGTCTTGAGTTCAAATACTAGTATAGCACATACACATATCTCCACTCCCCAAAAGATTTTTAAATATAGGTATTTCTTTTTCAAACATGAAGTTTACATACCACAGACAGAAGACTCCATGACTTCATTCCTAGTGAATAGGAAGTCTAGAATACAGTAGGTGCTCAGTATTTGCTCAACCGGATCAAACATTTACATCATTCCATCAACACTTCAGTGGAGTTCGCTGCAGTCCTGTTCCTTGTATTTCTAACTCCAGCTTGTGTGTGTTTCAAACCGACACTTTTGTTCAAGGCAATTGATTGGTCCCACATGAACAAGAGTACCTAGCACTTAGTAGGTGCTTGGCAAAGTTTCCTGACTGAGTGCTCATAGTGAGTGTTCCATATTTGTGTGCAGAGCCAAGATTGCAGAGCAGTGGGAATAGCCAGAGCAGGCTCACATCCCCTCCCCCTTCCCCCCCCCCCGCCCCTGGAGCTGGTCATGCATGCTGGGACTCTGCCAAGGGAAACAGGACTGGAAAGCTAGAACTAGGCTGGCTCCAGTGCTGGGGTCCCTTCCTGCTTCCTGCAGGTTGGGGGCTTCTGAGCCCACAGAGGGCAGGGAGGGAAATAGCTACTCCAGGCCATCCAGGCCACTGGCATGGGCATCCCGAGAACCCCACTGCAGTGAGCCAGGAATAACAGGGAGGCGGCCAAGGCCAGGCCCTGGGGACGCCGGCCCAGGGCAGAGTGTTTCTCTGTGGCTATCTGGGCAGGACACTGATTGGGAAGGACACTGATTGGGCAGGACAGGGTTTGGTGACAAACTTCCGGCAGTCAGGGCTCCAACTGAGGGGGTCTTGCTGAATCCTGCGTGTATGTGTGTGTGTGTGTGTGTGTGTGTGTGTGTGTGTGTGTGTGTGTGTGTGTACTGGGATTTGAACTCAGGACCTTGCACTGTCACTTGGCTCTTTTTGTTCAAGGCAGGGGTTCTATCACTTGAGCCACCACTACACTTCCAGTTTTTTTGTTTGTTTATTTAGGGTTGGGCACGGTGGCTCATGTCTGTAATCCTAGCTACTCAGGAGGCTGAGATCTGAGATTGTGGTTCAAAGCCAGCCTGGGCACAAAAATCTGTGAAACTCTTATCTCCAATGAACCACCAGAAAACCAGAAATGGCGCTGTAGCTCAAGTGGTAGAGCGCTAGCCTTGAGCTGAAGAGCTGAGGGACAGCGCTCAAGCCCTATGACCAAAAAAATAAAAAAGAGTCTCGAGGACTTTCCAGCTGCCTGGGCTGGCATTGTACCTCCATCTTCAGATCTCGGCCTCCTGAGTAGCTTGTACTGAGGTGTGAACCACTGGCCTAGGGTTAAATTTGGTTTTAGTTAGTTGATGTTAAGGATAAGAAACATGCTGTTTGCATCTTGTTGCCATGCAAAATATCCTTTGCATTTTAGCATGTTTAATTAATATGAAATTATTACTACTTATTCAGCATTAAAAATACAATAAATAGTCGGGTGCTGGTGGCTCATGCCTGTAATCCTAGCTACTCAACAGGCTGCGATCTGAAGATTGCAGTTCAAAGCCAGCCCAGGCGGGAAAGTCCATGAGCCTCTTATCTCCAATAAACCACCAGGAAAACTGGAAGTAGTGCTGTGGCTCAAGTGGTAGAGTGCTAGCTGAAGAGCTGAGGGACAGTGTCCAGGCCCAGAGTTCAATCCCCATGACCGACTTAAAAAATATATATATATACCTAATAGGGCTGAGGAGGAGGAGGAGGAAGAGGAAGAGGAGGAGGAGAAGAGGAGGAGGAGGGGGAAGAAGAAGGAGAAGAAGAAACACAAGAGTTAGCTGGGTATGGTGATGTCTGCCTGTAATTCCAGTGTCTCTAAAGGTGGAGATCAAGAGGATTGCATTTTGAGGCCAGGCTAGGGCAAAAAGTTAGTGAGACCCTATCTCAAAGAAAACCAGGCATGGTGGTATGCACCTGTCATCCAAGCTATGCAGGAAGCACAGGTAGGAAAATCAAGATCCTAGGCTGGCTCTGGGGCAAAAGTCCTTATCTGAAAAATAACTAAAGCAGAATGACTAGGGGTAGGGATCCAGTGGTAGAGCACCTGCCTAGCAAGCATGAGGCCTTGAGTTCAAATGTTAGTACTGCATATACATGAAATGTGTTGGGGACCTGTGTTGTCTGTCAGGAGTGGGCAGGGGAGCCCTTGAGCCCTCCAGGACTGATGGGTAGGAGGCATGAAGTCAACTATGGGGAGGGAGGACACATGGCAGCCTGTGTGCAGCTCTAAGAACGCCACCAATATTATCTTCCAGCACAGATCACCCATTGTGGCATCTTTGGCTGGTCAGGCAGAACCATTCAAGTGTGGCAGGAGCTCCTGGAGCAGTATGGGTTGTCAGGTGTCTACATTTCTGTGGTGGCTTCTTTAATGAAAGGTCATCTGGGCGGGCACCTCTGTGGTAGCCTGTGAGATGGAATGAATTGGCATCTTGCTGGGGACGCAGGAGACAGATGGTGCCCAAGTCAGAGACCTGAGATGCTAGTACTTAAAAGGGAGAGAGACCTGAAAGCCAGGAGGTGCTGCTGGATCCCACCTGTCATTCTAGCTACTCAGGAGGCTGAGATCATGGTTTGAAGCTAACCCCAACAGAAAAGCTGGTGAGCCCAGGCCGACTAGTTGTAACATGTTGAAACAATTCCATCTTTTTTTTTTTCCTTGCTGTATAGGATTCCGTGTGGTACACAGAACTCAGTTTATGGACCCTATTCTTGGAGAACATTTTATTCGTTTTAATAAAATACCCTTAACTAGATAAATTCGTACTTATTTCCTTTGGATGTCTGAGAGACCTCCCATGCTCTCTGAGGCCACTTTCTCCGCCCTCCATGGAGGGTTAAGGCCTGCTGTATTGTCCACCCTGGCCTGGCTTGTAAGGCACAGGCCGAGGACAGGCCCCTCCCCACGGGGAAAGCTGCTCTTCCGGTTCACCTAGGGGTTAGTCTCGTCCCTGGGAACCAAGCCAGGCCAGCGCTCTGAGTCGCTGCCACCCAGCAGCACCGAGATGTGTGGTTTTACCGGGGGTTGGGCTTGATGACGTTGCCCTGGCACCCACGTCTGGTGGAATCTGGGGGTTCGGCCGTGGGGCTCTTTGTGCACCGAGGCCAGGGTTGGAGGAATACATTCCCCGTGAGATGGTTCAAGGATGGCCGCCGGCTGTGGTTGCGGTGGCCTCTCCAGCACTTTTTTAAGACCCAGAGAGGCTTCAAAGGAGCCCCACAGCTGGTTGCTGTTTAAAGCAGGGATCGCTGAACTTGGCTGGATGAAGTGGACGTGGTACCGAGAGCGCAGGGTCACGCAGGAAGCGGGGCGGGGCCGGGCGGGGTGGGGCGGGGCCTGGACGAGCACCGCCCACTCCGGGCGGTTCTCCAGGGGGCCCAGGAGGCGTTGCAGCTCGACGACTGGGCGTGGCCTCCGCCTGCCTGTCACCCGCCCCCAAAGGGCGTGGCCACGTCTGTCCGGCACCCCGCCCTGTGGGCGTGGCCTTCTCTGCCAGTCACCTTCCCTGGTCCGAGTTGGCTCCCTTGGCCCTGGGTTGCCCCTGGCTGTTCTTGGCCCTGGTCCCTCCGCACTGACCAAAAGAAGCCCGGGGAATCCGGGCTTGGGGTGAGGGGCCGGTGGACAAGTCGGGGTGAGGCCTTCTTCCTGGGTTGAGTCATGGGAAGGGAATGGAAACAGGGCGTGGGCTGAAGCTGAGTGACGCCTAGCCTCACCCTCTGGGGACCTCACCTGGCTGGGACGTGAGTCCCACCTGCGCCCCAGTCCCAGGAACGAATCCCTACAGGGTATTTCCTTAGGGGTACAGTCCCCTATCTTCTCTCCTGAGAGTGAGGAGGGTGGAGTGGAGCTGGGTAAGCAGAAAGGAATGAGGTTAACTCTCAAGAAGGGCTTCCCAGACCAAGCTGGGCAACACCAGGAGGTATTTCTCAAAGGAAGTTGCAAAATCTTTCTTGGAACGAATTTGGGGTTTGGTCTGGAGCCAATCAGGCCTATCTTTATGGCTCTGAGAATGTTTTCATGGTAGACATTCCTTCCTCAAACTCGAGCCAATGTGCCCCAGCTGGAGACCTCTGCTCCCCACAGCTCCTCCCTCCCATTCCATCCTACCTGGGATAGCCTCCTCAGCCAGTCAAACCGTAATCCACTCTTAAGACTCAAAAAGGAACCTGTTCCCAACCAAGAAACTGCCCAAGAAACAGAAGTGTTGGTTGGGTGCTTAGTGCTAAGTGGTGCTTTAAGTACTTTACAAGCACTAAGTATTTAACATTCACTAATGACTCCATACTCCACCCTATAAGTCAGGTCCCTTACACAGAGGAGAAAACTGAGGCACAGGCACCCAGTATAGTGAAAGTTATTGGGCCAGCAAGTATCAGAGCAGAGATCAGACCCAGGCAGGTGGCTGGCACCCTGGCAGGCAGAGAGTGAATGCCTGTCATGCATTCCATTTGTTCATCTTAGTCATCCAAAGCACCAGTGATTGACTTTTTAAAAATTAAAAAAAATAAAGCAGTGACAGCCGGGCACTGGTAGCTCATGCCTGTAATCCTAGCTATTCAGGAGGCTGAGATCTGAGGATCTTGGTTCAAAGCCAGCAGAGGAAGGAAAAGTCATGAGACTCTTATCTCCAATAAACCACTCAGAAACTGGAAATAGCGCTGTGGCTCAAGTGGTAGAGCACTCGCCTTGAACTGAAGAGCTGACAGAGGGACAGCGCCCAGGCCCAGAGTTCAAACCACATGACCGACAAACAAACAAACAAAAAAAGGTGACAGCTCTTGAAAATAAGCAAAGTACAGAAACAGATGCATTGACCTTGTCTTTAAAAAAAAAAAAAAGGCAAGCCAGGTGTCAGAGGCTCATGCCTGTAATCCTAGATACTCAGGAGGCTCAGATCTGTGGATCACAGTTCAGAGGCAGCCTGGGCAAGAAAATCTTAGACTCTTATCTCCAATTAACCACTAAAATGCTAGAAGTAGAGTTGTGGCTCATGTGGTAGAGCACTAGCCTTGAATGAAAAAGCTAAAAGACAGCACCCAGAGTTCAAGCCCTAGCACTGGCACCAAAAAAAAAAAAAAGTTACTTTGTTTGCTGCTCTGACAGGGGGCTGCACAGGTGAGCTGCCCTAATGTGCTGTGGATGTGGGCAGGGGTCCTCTTGTTGGCCCTGGGGGCAGGCTCTGGGTGTGTTTGGAACTGTTCTCTTTAGACATAAACACAGAGATTCCTCAGGAACTGGGGCAGGCACCTCTTTGAAGAGAGCTGACTCCTTCCTTCCTCCCTCTGTTCCTTCCCCGGATGTCACGTCATGACTTGGCTGACAAGAGACTCCGTTTTTAGGGAGCTGTTCTCTGTGTGGGACCATGTTTTAGGTCACTCGCTGCACCCCACCATTCCAGCCGGATGTCCTCTGACAGCCCTCTACTGTGCTCTGATCGGTGCTCCTGGGAGGGGACCAGGGGTCATGATGCAAACTTCAGGGATATAAAGAACAAAAGGAAGGCAGAGGCCCCTGTGCGTGCTTGGAGTTGGCACTGGGGAGGGAACACGTCCAGCCCAATTGGCCCTTTTTGCTATTTCCAGCAGCCAGAAGGAGGCAGCTCCCTTTTCCTACCTTTTTGAAAGAAGTAATGAATCTAACAGACCTTTCAGCCTCACACTTCCTTGACATCCTGGACAAGTGTAATCTCCTTTCTGAGCCTTTGTGCTATGGCCTACATTATGTCCTCCAGAGGTTTTATAGTGAAACCTTGGTCCCCAGCATGTAGTGCCATTGTGAGGTGATGGGATTCTTTAAGAGGGGGCTTGCCAGGCACTGGTGGCTCCAGCCTGTTATCCTAGCTACTCAGGAGGCTGAGACCTAAGGATTGTGGTTCAAAGTCAGCCCAGGTAGGAAAGTCTAAGATACTCTTCTCTCCACCAGAAGTGGAGGTGTGGTTTAAGTGACAGAGGACCAGCCTTGATTGAAAAAGCTAAGGGATAGAGCCCAGGCCCTGAGTTCAAGCTTCAGTACAGACATAAACACAAAAGTAGAGCCTGATGGGAGGAAGTTGGGTGAAGAGTGTGGGGGGGGGTTGTCCTTGAAGGGGAATATTTGGACCTCATGTTCTTCTTCCTGTCTTTCTTGGCCAGGAGGTAAGGAGATTTGCTTCCCCATGCACTTTCCTGCCATGGAATGCTGAGGAATTGTAAGAGTCTGGTATCTTCTTCTCTTTCTTTGTTTCCAGCCACCATGAGGCTAATATCTTTGCTCACTTCACACTCTCTGTCATGATATTCTGCCTCACCACAGACCCAAAAGCAGTAAGGCCTACTGACCATACACTAAATCCTTCAAAATGGCCACAGCCAAAATAAACTTTTTTTTATTTATATGATGACTGTCTCAGGCATTTGTTACAGTAGCAGAAGGCTGACTAATGCACTGGGATTACCTCATCTGGAAAATGGAGCCTTCTGAGAACAGACCCGGAAGAGCTTCACCCACAGGTTGTCCTCGCTTCCACAAAGAGCTCCACAATTGCTCTCCCTCCTTTGAAGCAATACTGAGGGCCTGGTGGCCCGTGGTCTTCAGGTGGGAGAAGTATGGGAATCATAGCATTGTCTCTGCTCTTTGTTTTTGTTTTTTGGTTGGTTGTGGGGCCTGAACTCTGGGCCTGGGTGCTGTCCCTCAGCTCTTCAGCTCAAAGCTAGTGCTCTATCACAGAGCCACTTCTGGCTTTTTCTGCTTATGTGGTGCTGAAGAATCAAACTCAGGGCCTCATGCATGCAAGACAAGCACTCTACCACTGAGCCACCTTCCCTGCCTCTGTCTCTGCTCTTTGGTGGTGATTACTGAGTGATGTTTATTAGCAGTAAGTGTGACCAATTCTTTTTTTTTTTTTTGGCCTGTCCTGGAGCTTGAACTCAGGTCCTGGGTACTGTCCCTGAGCTTCTTTTGTTCAAGGCTAGCACTCT
>NW_012267247.1:9058990-9072067 GCF_000151885.1 Dipodomys ordii
CCCTTCCTCTCTTCCTCACTCCCTCCTTTTCCTCCCTCCCTCCCCCCCCTCTCTCTCTTTCTTTCTTTCTTTCTTTCTTTCTTTCTGTTGTTGTTGGTTGTGGGGCCTGAACTCTGGGCCTGGGCGCTGTCCCTGAGCTCTTTAGCTCAAGACTAGTGCTCTACCACTTGAGCCACAGTGCCACTTACAAGTTTTTCTGCTTATGTGGTACTGAGGAATCAAACCCAGGGCCTCATGCATGTAAGGCAAGCACTCTATCACTGAGCCACCTTCCCAACCCAACTTCTGGCTTTTCCTGTTTATGTGATACTGAGGAATTGAACCCAGGACTTTATGCATGCTAGGCAAGCACTCTGCCACTAAGCCACATTCCCAGCCCAAATGGGGCCAATTCTTACTCAAAGGCTTTGGTGTTGATCACCAGCAAAGTAGATGACAAATGTGACAGGTATCTTTTCAGAGCCTGCATGGGACATCAGGGCCACCTGGTTAAAAAACACAGCTCAGGTGACCTCATGTGTTTTATCACCTGGTGCTGATGACAAGGATACTGAAGACAGACTGAGTCCTCCTGGGAGCTGCATGGCTGGTGTGCCTTGAGAAGGGATCACCAAAGTTTAGGAAGACTTGTCCTCTTGTCTCCTCAAGAACTGAACTCCCAGCCAGGTGCTGGTGGCTCACTCCTATAATCCTAGCTACTTGGGAGGCTAAGATCTGAGGACCATGGTTTGAAGCCAGATGAGGAAGGAAAGTTCATGAGACTCTTATCTCCAATTAACTATCAAAAAGCTGGAAGTAGAGCTGTGGTATAGTGGTAGAGTGCTAACTTTGAGTGAAAAAAGCTATGGGACAGCGCCTACGCCCTGAGATCAAGTCCCAGTACTAAAAAACGAAAAAAAGAACTGTTGTCCCAACAGGGCCTCTAGAAAACACAAGTACATCTCTCTTCCTTTCTTAGCATCTCCTACTCTGCCTTCAGTTTCCTCTGGGATAGCCCTGTGTGTGTGTGTGTGTGCGCACACACACACACACACACATGCTGGTACTGAAATTGGAACTTAGGGCCTAGATGCTTTCCCTCAGCCTTTTCACTCAAGACTGGTCCTCTAGTTCTTGAGTCACAGATCCACTTCTGACTTTTTGGTAGTTAATTGGAAATGAGTCTCATGGATTTTCTACTTGGGCTGGGTTCGAGTCATGGCTGTCAGATCTGAGTAGACTGTCAGCCTCCTGAGCAGCTAGGATTACAGGCGTGAGCTGCACCTTCCATGTGATTTTCAATGTGACAGTGAACATGACATTAAAGCCAGACTATCTGGTCTTAAAACTACCTGCTACTTCCTAACTGGCACCTAGGCAGGTCATTTCACTGGAGGAACTTCTGTTCCCTTGCCTGTAATGGGGGAATAGCCACAGTACCTGTTATAGCACACCGGCACACACTACGGTAGCCCAACATTCAAGAGAAAGGATCAGGTTATTGGAAGATGTGTCTTGACCGCCACTGCTCTGCCCTTGGGTCTAAGGAAGGATTCTTGCTCTCTTCGGGGACACTGATTGATCCAAGAGCTTGTCTGAGCTCTGGCTTGGGGTATGTGGGCAGTGAATCTCCCTTGAAATGATGCAGATGTGTATATAGAGCTCTAGGGGCACCTTAATAGGGAATAGAGTAATAGATGGGAAAAAAAGAGGGACCCTGTAAAGCTGTGACTCCAGGCAAAGTCTTACAGAGGCAGAAGCTCTGATCTACTTCCTGGGGGGGCTATGGAAACAAGTCACATCTCAGTATCCCAGCCTGTGCTATGGATGCTGGGTGTTTTCCCACTCTTCTGTCTGTTGGACATCATTAGTGGCTACTCTAAGGGAGGGGTGGCACTGCCCACCTTGGGAGAGAGGAGTAAAGAGGCTCTAGGAGCCAGAGAACAGTTGGCATCAGAAGTCACTGGTATGGACAGCTCCTTCAGGCCTGAGGAAATAGTAAGAGGAGTTGGAGAGGTTCTGGCCAGGCACATTCACTAGCCGCCACCAGACAAAGATGCATGGTCTTGATTAACAGTTAAGAAACTTAGCCTGGGCACCAGTGGTTTGCTACTTAGGAATCTGAAATCTGAAGGACCATAGTTCAAAGCCAGCCCAGGCAGGAAAATCCATTAGACTTTTATCTCCAACTAACTACTAAAAATTTGGAAATGGCACTGTGGCTCAAAGTGGTAGAGTACTAGCCTGAAGCACAAAAGCTCAGGGACAGTGCCTTGAGTTTAACCCCCAGGACCAGCATATACACACAAAAGAAAGTTAAGAAACATACTGGGCACCAGTGGTTCACACCTGTAATCATAACTATTTAGGAATCTGAGATCTGAAGAATCACAGATTGAAGCCAGCCTGGGCAGGAAAGTTTGTGAGACTCTTATCTTCAATTAACCAGCAAAAAGCCAGAAGTGGAGCTGTAGCTCAAGTTGTAGAGCAGTAGTCTTGAACACAGAAACTAAGCAAGAGTAAGAGGCCCTGAGTTCAAGTCCCCTGTCCCCCTTTTAAAAAAAGAAACGGAAGCTGTAACAGACGTATGCATAGTGAATGTTCTCTCCTTAAATCTAGCCTTTTTCATTTAATAATTTATCTAGAAAATTCTAGGCTGGGACCTTCTCCTCTTCCTCCTCCTCCTCCTCCCCCTCCATCTCCTCTTCCTCCTTCTCCTTCTTCTCCTCTGCCTCCTCCTCCTCCTCCTCCTCCTCCTCCTCTTCCTTCTTTTTAACATCCGCAGTGTTCATTTATTGAATACATTATTAGAGACCTTATTAATCTCTACTTATGAGTATTGCAATTCCTTATCTGCTGCTATTAGGAGAAAAACATGGTGTGATGATAAGTCTTATTTGTATATATGCAAATGTTTGTGTAAGGATAAATGTTTAGGAGTAACTTTTTAGATCATAAGTCATGTATGGGCTGGGAAGGTGGCTCAATGGTAGAGTGCTTGCCTTGCATGCATGAGGCCCTGAGTTCGATTCTTCAGCACCACATAAGCAGAAAAAAGCCAGTAGTAGAGTGCTAGCCTTGAGCTGAAGAGCTGAGGGACAGCACCCAGGCCCAGAGTTCAAGCCCCACGAATGGCAAAAGAAAAAGAAAAAAGAAAAAAGTCATATATATTTAGGCTGAGTGTTGGGGGTTCACACATGTAATCCTGGCTACTCAGGAGGCTGAGATCTAAAGATAAAGGTTCAAAGCCAACTTGGGCAGAAAAGTCTGTAAGACTCGTATCTCTAATTGACCACCAAAAAGCTGGCAGTAGAGCTGTGGCTCAAATGGTAGAGCACTAGCTTTGATCAAAAAAGTTCAGGGAAAGTGTCCAGGGCTTGAATTCAAGCCTCAAGACTGGTACCCAAAAAAACGTCATGTACATTTAAAACAAAATTGATAGCAGCTGTGCCAGTTTCCACTCACCTAGTGAATGTACGAGAGCTCTCATCTCCCACACCCACACCAACTCAGTGTTATCACAGTTCTGGACCATGACCAATCTGATAGGTGAAAAGTGGTCTTGGATTACACTTTCCATGTGCACTTCTCTAATTATATATGACTAAATGTCTTTCCCTAAGTCTAGAGCCATTGCATTTCCAGTTCTGTGAGCTCTTTCATGTTCTTTTCACATTTCTGTTGCCCTTTTATTTATTTATTTTTTCCTTATTGACTTGTAGGAACTCTTTACATATTAAGGAAATTCTGAACCTTGTGGAGAATGAGTTAAGAATGGAATTAAAGCCAGGCACTGGCAGTTCACTCCCTTAATCCTAGCTTCTCAAGAGACTGAGACCTGTAGGATCTTGGTTCAAAGCCAGCCTAGGCAGGAAAGTCCAAGAAACTCCATCTCTAATTATCTAGTAAAAATTCAGTCTGGAGTTGTGGCTCAAGTGGGAGAGTACCAGCCAAGCAAACAAGCTAATCCAGAGTTGATTTCAGTGGCCTAGAGAACCTCCATGTCTGTGTTACGCTCACTATAATCAAGGTTTGGAGAGGGGTCTGAGTTCTAGCTAGTAATCCCTGATTTTTCCTATGCTCCCCAAACTTTCAGGTCCAGATAACTAGGAAATCTTAGTTCAGGCCTTCGCAGCTTCCTCTGCCTGTCCTCGGGTCTGTGCGAACCTGCTTTCCTCCTTTGAAAGTTGATTGTCCTGACTGGTGGAGAGCTTGCTTGCGCTCCTGGTCATACAGAGAGTGAGGGACATACAGGGGCCTAGGAGACTGCTCTGGATGGTTGCGGAGTGCTTTTTTATTCTTTTGGGAAACATTCCTCAGCAGTAGAGTACCACGGAGTGCAGGTAGGAGTGTCCAACAAGTGAACGCCTATCCCAATGACAAATATGACCATCCAGCCGGGTGGCAATGGCTTCACTTGTAATCCCAGCTACCCAGAAGGTTGAAATCTGAGGTTGCTGTGCTAAGCCAATCCAGGCAAAAACAAAGCTTATGAAACTCTTACCACCAATTAACTGACAGAAAAGCTAGATGTAGAGCTGTGGCTCAAATATTAGAATGCAAGTTATGAGAGACAAAGCCAAGGGACAGCAGACCCAGAGTTCAAGTCCCAGGACTGGCACAAAACGTCCCCACCCCAACAAATAAGACCATACTGCTGTGCATGAAGCCAGGTGACTGCAGGAAATGGGGCTCAGTGTGAAGGGCTACCGATCATGGAAACTGTCCTCAGACCAAGATTGGGCAAAAATGCAAACTGGAAAGAGAACCTTCTAGGTGGGCTTTGGAAGACCCTCCAGGTACACCCACAGCTCTGGCCTGTGCTATGGTGACTCTCCCACTCACTTCTCCACCCATTCCTTCTTGCTTTGGAGATATTTGGCTCTTCCAGGGGAGCAGGAGCAACCCAGTTTACACTCCAGCTCCTCAACATCACCCTGAGGCCTGACAGCCACTTGCACAGGACCCCAAGAGTGGATACTTTCTGCTTTCTGGGCCTTTTGCTGGGCTGAGAGTCCTCTGATCCCTGGCGGGCATGGTTGCATGAGTGTCACAGAGAAAGCCAGGAGAACTCAGCCAGGCCTCCTGAGCCCAGACCCGGCCTTACCCATAAGCAGGCCATGGGTGTCAGCACAGGCAGCTGGGCTGAATGCTGTCCTCAGCAATCCTGTCAAACTGGATGGAAACCTGTCCAGCAGGTGCTGAGCTAGAGACCACAGTCCTCACCCAGGGGAAGATACTGTCAAGCAAGGGCCACTGCCACTTTCCCAACCCAGAGCTCCTCCCCAGGACAGAGGCCTTTCTGTCTGCTCCAAGCCACACCCAGGGACAGCTTCTGTGCTCTTGTAACAACCCAGGCTGGAGCTGGTGGCTCATGCCTGTAATCCTAGCTACTCAGAAGACTGAGATTTGAGGATCAAGATTTGAAGCCAGCCCAGAAAATCCATCAGAATCTTATCTCTGATTAGCCACCAAAAAAGCCAGAGGTAGAGCTGTGGCTTAAATGGTAGAATGCTAGCTCTGAGAAAAACTAAGGGATAGTGACCAGGCTGTGAGTTCATGCCCAAGGATTGGCACTCACACACGAAAATAGAAAAGAAAGGAAGGAAGGAAGAAATGAAGGAAGGAAGAAATGAAGGAGAGAAGGAAGGAAGGAAGGAAGGAAGGAAGGAAGGAAAGAGAGAGAAAGACTTAAGCACTGATTCCAGAATCTATTCATGGTCTTTGAATACTCTGGTGTGCCAGATTCCTGGCAGAGGGGAGGACATAGGAAGCCACAACCTGATCTAAAGGGGCTTCTAGTCTGAACTTGGGGAGTTAGGAGGAAGTAAGAAGCAAGTAAGTGTACAAGCAGGGTGCTGTAGCAGTAGGAAGGAAAAGACAGACAATGATGCCATCCAAGGACAAAGGGGACAGTGGGCAGGGAGGGAAGATGGCTCCTAGGGGTAGCCTTCAAACACTAGGTTGGGCAGTGAGGATAGCAAGTGTGAAGTCCCTGAGGCTGAAGAGTATGAACATTTCAATACCTCGAAGGGGAAGGTAGTAGTGGAGAAAGATGGGGCGGGCAGGTGTACTTTGGGCCAAAAGTTATGGGAACTGAGGCTTGAACTCAGAACCTTATGCTCTTTTTTTTTTTTTTTTGTCAATCATGGGGCTTGAACTCTGTGCCTGGGTGCTGTCCCTCAGCTCTTCAGCTCAAGGTGAGTGCTTTACCACTTGAGCCACATGCTACTTCTGGTTTTCTGGTGGTTTATTGGCGATAAAAGTCTCACAGAGGGCTGGGAAGGTGGCTCAGTGGTAGAGCGCTTGCCTTGCATGCCAGAGGCCCTGGGTTCCATTCCTCAGCACCATATAAGCAAAAAGAAAAAAGTCGGAAGTGACGCTGTGGCTCAAGTGGTAGAGCACTAGCCTTGAGCTGAAGAGCTGAGGGACAGCGCCCAGGCCCAGAGTTCAGGCCCCATGACCGGACCCCCCCCCCCCACACACACACAAAAAAAAAGTCTCACAGAGTTTCCTGCCCGGGCTAGCTTTGAACCTTTATCCTCAAATCTTAGCCTCCTGAGTAGCTAGGATTACAGGCCTGAGCCACCGGCACCTGGCGGGACCTTAGGCTCTTACTTGGCTTTTTTTTTTTTCTCACACAAGCCTAGTGCTCTTCTACTTGAGCCACATCTCCATTTCTGACTTTTTGCCTTTTTGCTGTATAATTGGAGATGACTCTCACAGACTTTACTGTTGACTATGAATCATGGAACTGTGACCCTCAGATTGGAACCTCCTGAGTAGTAGCTAGGATGACAGGCATAGCCACCTGCCCCTGGCTTGTTTTGCTTTTTAAATTGACCTAGAGTGACTACCTATATTTATAGGCTCAGCGTGACATTCCCATACGTGTCCACAGTGCAAGATAATCAGGTGAAGTTAAATGCTATACATGATACCTTAAACCTTTCACCTTTGTAGTTGTGTGTGTTGGGAACATCTGAAATCTTCTCTGCTAGATATGTTGAAATGTACAGTTTAATCATTGTAACCCTGTAGAGCTATAAAATGATAGAAGTCATTTCTCCTATCTAACTGCACCCCTGCTTTGGTTAATGGTCCTCCTTCCAGCCCCCAAACCGCATGCTCTTCCTGGACCCTAGTAACTGCCATTTCTTCCTTTATCAGATGAACCTGTTCCGTCTCCACATGTGAGTGGGAGCGAGCAGCCCTGCCTGAGTGCTGGCTGGGTAGTGCAGACACCTGCACAGTCAGAACTGCTTGCTGAAGTAGGAATCTGGCTACAGGGGTTTGGGAGCCTTGGGGGAGGGCATAGGGGTGAGCACAAATGTGACTCAATGCGCTTTCTGTGTGTGATATAGCTTCCCTATTCACTGATGGATTTAAGGCTCAGAGATGGAAAGGAATGGCTCAAAGCACAGGACCTAGAAGGCCCAGAATTATTGCTAGATGGATACAGCTGTCTCTTATCATTCTTCCATTCCCCTCACTAGTCTGTGGGGGGAAGAAATATCAGGAGAGAGGAGGGAGGTGAGAAGAGAACAGGCGGGGGTAGGGAGGTTGTTCCCTGAACAGTGTGTCTGTAGCAGGTGCAAAGGAGCTAGTGCTCCAGCTTCTCCAGCTTCATTTCCATGGCCTTCATGCTCACTCCCTGTCCAGGCACTAAGAACAGGGCCAAGTCCCTCTGCCTCTGAGGTCCTATCCCTACCCCTGTCCATGTAGGTACAGTTAAACTTACATATCAGTAGGTCCAACATCCTTGATTCAATTCATCTCAGATTTAAAGATACTCCTCCTCACCCCCAAATTGTTTGTGCTGAACATAAGCAGACCGTTTTCTTATCATTTTTTATGCAAGACAGCAACTCTCCCCATTGCATTCGCATTGTATGAAGTGTAATAATTTAGGGACACTTAAAGTACACAAGAGAATGTCTGTAATCCCAAATTACAGAAGGATCAAAGTTCAAAGCCAACCTGAGCAGAAAAGTCAAAGAGATCCTATCTATAAATGAACCAGCAAAAACCTAGGCTGGAGGTGTGATTCAAGTGGTAGAATACCAGCTGAGCAAGTTGGTGTCCCTGTACAAACAACAGTACATTGGCAGTACTGGGGTTTGAATCTAGGGCCTGAGCTAGTTCTCTACCACTTGAGCCATACATAGCTCCACTTCTGGCTTTTTGGTGGTTAATTGGAGATAGCAGTCTTATGGATTTTCCTGTTTGGGCTGGTTTTGAACCGCAATCCTCAGATTCTAGCCTCATGAATAGCTAGGATTTCAGGTGTGAGGCACAGGCACCCAACTCTCTCTCTCTCTCTCTCTCTCTCCATATATATATATATATATATATATATATATATGTATATATAAATGTATACACACATTTTTTCTTTTTTGGGTCCGGTTGTGGGGCCTAAACTCTGGGCCTGGGCACTGTCCCTCAGCTCTTCAGCTCAAGGCTAGCACTCTACCACTTGAGCCACAGCGCCACTTCCGGCTTTTTTCTTTTTGCTTATGTGGGGCTGAGGAATTGAACCCAGGGCCTCGAGCATGCAAGGCAAGCGCTCTACCACTGAGCCACCTTCCCAGCCCCTATACACACATTTATCATACATCATATGGGGTTTTTATATGAGGGTTTGTTTTTTTTTGTCGGTCATGGGGCTTGAACTCTGGGCCTGGGCGCTGTTTCTGAGCTCTTTAGCTCAAGGCTAGCACTCTACCATTTGAGCCACAGCACCACTTCCTGTTTTCTGGTGGTTAGTTGGAGCTAAGAAACTCATGAAGTTTCCTGCCCAGGAGGGCTTTAAACCATGATCCTCAGATCTAAACCTCCTGAGTAGCTGGGATTACAGGTGTGAGCCACCAGCACCTGGCATTCTAGAAGGGATTTGATATGTAGGATTTGAGCATTCATGGATTGAGTATTTTCAGGGAACCTCGAACCAGTTCCCCACTGACACCAACGAACAACTGCATAATCTCTCTGGCTCTGGATGGGAACCCATGATGGAATTAAAGAGCCAGTGAAAGAAGGAGCTGGATTAAGTCCACCTCTGCTGACTGCTTCCAGATAGCCCCTAGTCAACCCTCAAGGACCGGCAGGGTCTGACTTCTGAGCTGACACCCACTGCTCTGACCTCATCTCCTCCTCCCCCTCCTTCCCAGGTCCATTGGCAGCTGCCTGAACAGCTTGTTTAACCACCCCAGGCTCCTAAACTGGAATGAATTCTTTCCAGTGAGTCTAGGCAAGTCCAGGCCAAAGCCTAGTCTTGGATGGACTCCTTGTCCAGTGCTCTATCAACCCCAGCCTATGACGGCATCACCACTGGCTTGGGAGGGTTGGGTCTTCCCCAGCTCAGGGTGTGGTATGCACCCTTTCCCAGGGACAGGGTGAAAGCAAGTGTCTTAAATTGGTGGTCCCCAGCCTGCATCTGGCTGACAGATGTGCTTAATCTGGCTGACAAAGTCTTTCTTTTCTTTTCTTTCTTTCTTTCCTTCCTTCTTTCTTTCTTTCTTTTTCCTTCTTTCCTTCCTTCCTTCCTTCCTTCCTTCCTTCCTTTCTTTCTTTCTTCCCTCCCTCCCTCCCTTCCTTCCTCCCTCCCTCCCTCCCTTCTTTCTTTCTTTCTTTCCTTCTTTCTTTCTTTCTTGTCCTGGGGCTTGAACACAGGGCCTGGGCACTGTCCCTGAGCTCTTTGTGCTCAAGACCAATGCTCTACCACTTGAGCCACAGCATTTCTGAGAAGCACTTTTTGAGAAGTTTATTGGAGATAAGAGTCTCCCAGGGACTTTCTTGCCTGGGATGGCTTTAAACAGTGATCTTCAGATCTCAGCCTCCAGAATAGCTAGGATTACAGGTGTGAGTCACCAGCAACTGGCTCAAAATATGTATTTCTAAATTTTTAATTCTTCACCAACATTTGAAAATCAGTTGTTTTTTTTTCATGGACAGATGAATTTTTGATTGTTGAGCACCAGTGGCTCACACCTGTAATCCTACCTACTCAGGATCCTGAGATCTGAGGATCTCGGTTCAAAGCCAGCCTGGGTCAGTAAGTACCTGAGACTTATCTACAATTAATCACAGAAAAAGCTGGAAGTAGAGCTGTGGCTCAGCACCCAGACCCTGGGTTCAAGCCCCAGGACCAGCACGCGCACGCACACACGCGCACACACACACACACACACACACACACTAATTCTGGGCCTCTTTGGGAAAAAAAATGGGGATGAGGGGGTTTGCAGGGTCCTTGAATTAGCCAGACCTTGTCCAGGCCATGCCATCCCTGAGGTCACTTAGCAGGTCATATATATCTGAGTGATGGTCTAGAACTTTCTACCCAACTGAATCTGTGACGCAGAAATAATAAGAAGCTACATGTGAGGTCCATACTAGCAGGACTACTTTAGTTTACACTGGCAGAATAGAATCCCAGGTAAGTTCCTGCCTGCCTCTGGACCTCAGTTTCCCTTTCAGTGAGAAAACAGATGAGGTATCTGTCCAGATCTGATGGTTGGCAATTTGGGATGGCAAAAATACATTTCCAGAATCCTCTGGAGTCCTGAAAACACCCACGCCCTTTGTCCCAGCCTCTCTGAGAAAGGCCACACTGATAAGGCTGTGGGTGGCCACATGACAACATTCTTGGGACTCAGATGAAGTGGGAGGGGCCGCGCACTCAGGAGCACAGAGCTCTGGGCATTGGGGGTGACAGCGGCTGCTGGGCCACAGGCAGCAGGCGTGCAAGCCCTCCCTGGCATTTCAACGATGCCAGGAGTGCCAGGCTGCAGCTGGGACGTTCCACAGCCTTACTCCACAAGGTTCCAAGGAAAAGAATGCCAATCTTGTAGGCGGGAAGCTTGGGTCTTCCCATCCCCATTTTTGGCTCCTGATTTTAATTCCTGAGAAGCGCTATTGTGTTCCATCTCTCTGAAGGAGCCTTCCCTCCCACCCCCACACACAGGACCCTCTGACATGAGGCTCTACTCAGCCAAGCTGGGGTGGAGCTGGGCAAGACATTGCGGGGGGGGGGGCGAGTCAAAGGCTGGGCATGGCCTAGAAATTCAACAGGGCTGGGTCTGCTTACTCCCCTCTCCTGTTCTCCCCTCCCTTCTTCACCATCTCTAGTCTGTTTGGGGGTCTGAAATGACCTTTTTTCTGAGCCAAAGTTATGTTCCAGTCACACCAACTAAAATGCCACTATGAAGCCTTGCTCTAAAGCAGTGTGTGTGTGTGTGTGTGTGTGTGTGTGTGTGTGTGTGTGTGTGTGTGTGTGTGTGCTGGTTCTGGAGCTTGAACTGGAGGCCTAGGAACTGTCCCCAAGCTTTTTTTTGCTCAAGGCTAGAACTCTCCCACTTGAGCCATAGCTCCACTTCTGGCTTTTGGGTGGTTAATTGGAGATATAAGTCTCAAGGACTGTCCTGGCTAGCCTCAGATCTCAGCCTCCTGAGTAGCTAGGATTACAGGCATGAGCCATTGGCAAAGCATCATCTTAGATGACAAATGCAAGTGCACATGTGTGGTCTACACAAACTTGTGAAGATATCAACACGACCTTTGTATTGATTCCACCCTCAAATACTGCAGACAAGCAAGTTTCTAAACACAATGGGGGCCATTAGACCTAGTTGGCTGGGTTGGTCCAGGGATACAGGCCCAAGACATATCCTGTAGGCTGTTCCAGTGGGTCAGACCAGCAGGGCTGTTGGATCAGCTGAGCTTGGGTGTCCCTGGGCAAATGAATGTAAGCCACACAGTCCCAGGTCTTCTTCTGGATTGACCAGGAGAGTATGGGCAATAGAATGAGCTATGGGGCCTTAACAAGAACTTTGCTTCTCTGAACCCCTTCTTTCCAAAGGGACTGTCCTAGTCCTCATGTTGTAGCCATTGAGAAGAGGAAATAGATAGGAAGCCCAGAGCCAGTGCCACACACAGGGTCCATGGTGTATAAGTGGTAGTGTTGGGCTAGGCCATGCCCTGGTCCCCAAACACATTTAACCTCCTGGCTTTTTTTTAATCTTGGGGCATGACACTCAATTTGGAGGTGATGTGGAGCTAGGAGAGGATTACCTCGTGAGGGAGTGAACTCCAGGCTGCATGTGACAGGCTGTGAGGATTCTGAGGGTAGCTGCAGTGGCTGGAGGTCCAGGTAGGGCCAAGGGGGTATGGTTGGCAGCTGTCACTCTCAGAAACAACCTCACACCCTCATACCTGAGCCTGGCCCATCTCTGAGCCCTGCTGGGAAGACAGCCAAGAATGCAGCCTCACAGATGGAGCTGAAGAAGTGTCCCTGTCTCTGGGACACCTGTCAGGAGCAGAACAGGAAGCTGAGGAAAAGATTGTGGAATCCTTTTTCTTTTCTTGCTACTAGGCCCATACTTTTCCATTTGAAAAAAAAAAGTTTTGGTCAGTCATGGGGTTTGAACTCAGGGCCTGGGTGCTGTCCCTGAGATTTTTTGCTTAAGGCTAGCACTCTACCACTTTAAGCCACAGCTCCACTTCTGGTTTTCTGGTGGGTTAATTGGAGATAAGGGTCTCATGGACTTTCCTGCCTGGGTTGACTTCAAACTAAGATCTCAGATCTCAGCCTTCTGAGTAGCTCGGATTACAGGTATGAGCCACCAGTTCAGAGACTTTTTCCTTCCTTGTGTCATTGATTTCCTAGCAATGATTGGCGAGTCCTTCTCTGTCTCCTTCACTATGTAAATATATATGTATATATGTAAAATTTTTGTATATACCTATATTTATTTTACATATAAATATATGCCCATGTTTATTAACATTAAAATGATTAAATCCCTGCTGGGCACTGGAGGCTTGCACCTGTAATCCTGTCTACTCAGGAGGCTGAGATTTGGAAGATCATGACTTGGAAAATTCTCTGTGACTTCGTCTCTAAAAGAACCAGTAAAAAAACAGGCTGGAGGCATGGCTCAAGTGGTAGAGCACCAGATTAGAATCCCACAGTCCTTAGTTTAAAAACTAGTGCTGGGCAACAAAAGTAACAAGTAAAGAAGAAAAGAAGAGGAAGGAAGGAAGGAAGAAAGGAAGAAAGGGAGGAAGGAAGGAAGGGAGGGAGGGAGGGAGGGA
>NW_012267247.1:9072117-9081329 GCF_000151885.1 Dipodomys ordii
GGGAGGGAGGGAGGGAGGGAGGGAGGGAGGGAGGGAGGGAAGAAGGGAGGGAGAGAAAGAAAGAAGAAAGAAAAGACAGAAATCCTTGCCCAACAAGCAGTAAGGTCCATAGTTCAAACCCTCTATCAAAAAAGAAAGAAAATCTTCAAACATGTAGAAACATACAAAAATACTGAACAACTCTCCCTGTTTATATCACTCAGGTTTAACACATGTGAACGTTTGTCATGCTTCTAGTCCCTGTTTTAAAACAAACTGTAGCACATGGAAACTGATGAATGGATAAAAAATGTGCTGTGTGATCACAAGGGCCCATGATTCAGTCATTAAAAAGAAATAACATACCATGTAGATGAACCTCAGAAACATGACACTGAGTGGAAGAATCAGACATAAAAGGTCACCTTCTAGCTGGGCACAGTGACTCACACCTGTAATCTGAGCTCCTTAGAGGCTGAGATCTGACCACCATGGTTCAAAGCCAGCTGGGGCAGAAGTCTATGAGACTTATCACCAAAAAGCCAGAAGTGTGCCAGGCTTTGGTGGCTCATGCCTGTAATCTTAACTATTCAGGAGGCTGAGATCTGAGGCTAGCCAAGAAAGTCCTGGAGACTCATATGTCCAATCATCCACCAAAAAGCCAGAAGTGGAGTTGTGGCTCAAGTAGTACAGTGCTAGCCTTGAGCAAAAAATGTCTCAGAGACAGCATCCAAACCCTGAGTAGGTGATGTTTAGCTTCGTGTGTGTGTGTGTGCGCGCTCACACACACACACACACACACACACACACACACACAAAGAATCTAGGCAGTCACATACAGTGAGGCCAAAGGAGGATACTCTTAGGAGAGGAACAGAAAGGCACAATGCATCTGATCATACAAAATAAGATTTGTCAAAATGAACTCCAGGAAATGAAAACGTGAGGGTTTTGTGCTGTTTTTTTTTTCTTTTCTTTTTATCACTTATATGTCTTTGGGGGTGTAAGAGGAGGCACAGAAATGGAGGGACAAAAGGTGAACAAATGAAGCAGTGGTACTCACTGGACATTATGATGTTGAAAATGAACTATACAACTTGTGGGTAGGAACAGGAGGGAAAAACTGGGAGAGAACAAGGGAAGGGGTACCATGGCTAAAAAAGAAATGCACTCTTTACCTGACTTACGTAACTGTAATCCTTCTATACATCACCTTTATAATAACAACTTAAATATTTTTTAAGGAAAAAGGTCACTTATTATGTGACTCTATGTACATGCCCAGAATGGAATGTCACATAGCAGAGTGTTTCTAGGGGCTGAGGTAGTGGGAATGAGAAAGAGCAACTCACAGGTACAGAGGTTTATTTCAGAGTGAAGAAAGTGTTTTAAACTTAGATCATGTGATGGTTGCACAACTCTGAGTGGAGTAAGAAGCACTGAATTGTGTACAATTTCATGGGAGGATTTTTATTTTGTTTTGGTGTGCTTCCTAAAGTTTGAACTCAGGGCTTAAGCTCTTGCTCAGCTTGTTTGCTCAAGGCTGGTGTTCTACTAGTGAAGCCATGCCTCCACTTCTGGCTTTTTTTTTTTTTTTTTGCTGGTTAGAGATAAGAATCTTTTGGAGTCCTCTGCTTGGGCTGGCTTTGACCCTTGATCCTTAGATCTTGGCCTCCTGAGTAGTTTAGGATGACATCCCGGGAAGGAAAGTCTGTGAGACTCATCTCTAATTGACTAGCAAAGATCTGGAAGTACGTGTAGGTGTGGCTCAGTGGGTAGAGCATCAACCTTGACCAAACTGCTTAAGGCACAGCACTTAAGCCCTGAGTTCAAGCCCTAGTACCTATATGTGTGTGTGTGCATGCACACACACACACACACACACACACACATACACACACACACCACAAGCAGAACGTTATAGGGTCATAAGGAAGATGCTCACCGATGACCAGACTCAGAGATCTCAGGAAGAACCACTTACAGCAAGCCCATCTGGGGAACACCTGACTCCGACTCCTCCTCCCCCAGGTCAGTGGTTTATACCTCCTTGTCTAGCCCTCCTCCATGAGGTGTCTGTGGTCACTAGAGAGACTCAGAACTGGAGAGGACAGCCAGGAGTGTCCCTGAGAGCCAGGGATGGCCAGGTCACCAAGGCTCTTGCCTGTGTAACGTTTTCCCACCCAGCTGTCCTGGAGGGCCAACCCTCCCCCCCACACCATTGGTCCCCTCTGCTTTTCTACCTTTCTTGGCCAACAGCTGTCTTAGATAAGGGCTTCCTCAAAGCAGACACTGAGGCAAAGATCAGGGAGTTGTGTTATTTTTGGGGGCAGAGAGGCCATCCTCGGGAGCACTATAAGGGAGAGGAAGTGACAGGGAAAGGAATGGAAGCAAACTTGGTGCATTGGTGAAGGGTCATCTTGTGGGCAGAGTTCAACTGCCCCCAATGTGGAGATCACACTCTTACCCTTCACAATGACCTTCTGGGACTTCTGTCCCACCCTTCTGGGGGGTGACAGGTGCAGAGAGACACTGACTGGGCAAACTGTCTTAGGGACATTGGGAATGGCCTGAGGGGATAGATCCAAGGCAGGACATAGAATCCACTCCATCTGAAGAACAGCTTGGCTCAGTTCCCAGTGGACATATTTATCAGCCCTGCAGCGAGCATTTGTTGACCAAGAGAAGGAACTAGAAGGTCAGCTCTGTAGGCAAAGAAGGCAGGTCTGCTCTATCCCCAGAGCCCAGCCCAGTGTCTGGCACACGGAGTGCTTAGCAAATATTTGTGGAATAAATGTCTCATGGTCTGCGATGTAAATCTTTCATTATTGATAACAGCTGCCAATTATTGAATCGTTTCTGTGTGCAAGGTACTGTGGTAAATGCTGGACAGCATTGTGGTACCATTATTCCTGTATTCATGCATGATCATACAGAGAAGGAGAGCAACCATAGACACCCAGCAGGGCTGAGATTTAAACCAGAGGCCTCTCTCTTTTCTCTCTTTCTTCTGTCTCTGTCTCTCTGTCTCTTTCTTTCTTTCCTGGTTCTGGGGCTTGAACTCAGGGCCTAGGTGCTATCCCTGAGCCTCTTTGTGCTCAAGGCTAGTGCTCTACCAGTTCAGCCACACTACTTTTGCTTGTTTGAGTAAATTATTGGAGATAAGAGTCTCACAGGGACTTTTCTGCCTGGACTGGCTTCAAACCGCTATCCTCAGATCTCAGCCACCTGAGTAGCTAGGATTACAGGTGTGAGCTACTGGTACCCGGCTCTCTCCTTCTTTTTTCTTTTTACCAGACTTGCTCATAAAACAAATAAAAGGCATGCATCACTTTCATGCACAGAAAGCATATATCTGCAGATCTGGCTCAGTAAGCTTATTTTTGTGCCAATACTGGGGCTTGGAGTCAGGACCTTGCACTTTCGCTCAGTGTTCTGCTCATGGCTGGTTTTGTACCACTTGAGCCATACCTCTAGTCTAGAATTTTTTTTGTGACAGTCCTGGGGCTTGAGCTCAGAACCTGGGCACTCACTCTGAGCTTCTTTTGCACAAGGCTGGCACTTTACCATTCCAGTCACAGTTCCACTTCAGGCTTTTGCTGAGTAATTTATTAGAGTCTCACGGACTTTTCTGCCTGGGCTGGATTCAAACCTTGTTTCTCAGATCTCAGTCTTCTGACAGCCTAGCATTTTAATTGGTTAATTGAAGACAGAGTCTCTAGGACTTTTCTGGATTTATGTCTTGATCTTCCAGATCTCAGGGCTGGGAAGGTGGCTCAGTGGTAGAGCGCTTGCCTTGCGTGCCTGAGGCCCTGGGTTCTATTCCTCAGCACCACATAAGCAAAAAGAAAAAAGCTGGAAGTGGCGCTGTGGCTCAAGTGGTAGAGCGCTAGCCTTGAGCTGAAGAGCTGGGGGACAGCGCCCAGGCCCAGAGTACAAGCCCCACGACTGGACCCAAAAATAAAATTGTGGATCTTCCAGATCTCAGCCTCTTGAGTAGCAGTAGCAGGGATTACCTATCTGAGCCACCCTGCCTGACACAGCTCAGTGAACTTTAAAACATGCACACTGGCCAGGCACCAGAGGCTCACATCTGTAATTCTAGATACCCAGGTGGCTGAGAACTGAGAACTGAGGTTTGAAGTAAGCCTGGGCAATAAAAGTCTATGAGGCTTTTGATTTCCAACTAACCAGCAAAAAAAGCCAGAAGTGGAACTGTGGTTCAAGTGGTAGAACACTAGCCTTGAGCAAAAATTTTAGGGACAGCATCCAGGTCCTGAGTTCAAGCCCCAGTGCCCACACACACTCACACAAAAGACTCCTGGCTCCTGCTGATGGGCTTTGTGTCCCTTTCTCTGAGTGGTGGGAATACATGGATAAGGCTGGTGTGTGTATACACGTTCTTCCAGCCTCGGTACACGATGTGGTTGTTGATACTGCCTCCTGGTTAGAGTTTACGGTGAGGATTAAATGAGTGCGTGCTTAGATTAGTCCTGGAACGAACAAGTGAGGCAGGGGTTATTTTTACAACCACACATTTTTTTTCCCCCCTGCATGATAAAAGTCACACATTGTGTATGGCAGCAATGTCAGACAGCAGTAGATTCTCTGACCCTTATCCCACCCCGCCTCACCCAGCTGCTCAGCCCACCACAGGGCAGTGAGCAGTGAGCCGGCATCTGGTCTCCAGTTCCTCAGCAAGCCTTGCTTTGGGCCTGGATTGACCCCGCCTCTGGGTGGGGCCAGTCGGGAAGGAATCCTAGCCCAGGCAGCTCACAATGAGCTGCATTCTTCCTCAAGGCTGCCCAAGTCCACCCCACTGATGTCAGCTTAAGGAGTGGCAGGAGCACCCAGGAGGGCAGGTCTGACGGCCCTGAGCTGGGCACAGCTACATGCATACCTAGGGCTGGGCTCAGCTCAGGCTACCCGGGTACCATTTCCAGCTGTCCCTTGCTGCATGGATCTGCCACTGTGCAATGTGGGCAGTGCTTTTGTGTGGCGGTCCTGAGATGGGCACCCATGCTCCAGGTGGGGCCTAGCAGGGGGCGCTGAGGCCTGTGCATGGATAGAGAGCTGGCATGCGGAAAGACGGCATGGGCACAGGACTGTGCCCAATTTCTCTGCCCCTCCCAAGGCCGCTGCAGGCCTGGCCTTCCACATACTGCTCTGTGGGCCCTCCTGGAAGCCACTTCACCTCCCCGCCTGCCTCAGGGGTGTTGATGCAGTGCTCTCTTCCTCCAGAGCTGCTAGAGGACTCCGTGGGAGCACTGAGTGGATAAGGCTGTTACACAGTCACCTCTGCGAATGGGTCATCTCCCACCTCACCCCTTCTATGCACACATTCCCCAAGCTTCATGGAGCCTCCAGTGAGTGTCAGGCATCATTCAGACATGGGAGACAGAAGGATACAAGACATTTTGTCCAGGAGACAGACACAATGATATCAGAATGAGACCTGTGGCTTAGACCATCTCTGTCATTTTAGAAAACGGGACTTTGGAGTGAGTTGGAGAAGGAGCTATCCTTGTGATCCTGGAGAAAGAGCCTCTAGGCCAACGGTAGGGCAAATGCAAACATCCTGAAGTTCAAGAGTCTGAGGAGCTGGGTGCTGGTGGCTCACCTGTAATACAAGCTACTCAGGAGGCTGAGATCTAAGAATCATAGTTCAAAGCCAGCCAGGAAAGTCCATGAAACCCTTATCTCCAGTTAACCACCAGAAAACCAGAAGTGGTGCCGTGGCTCAAGTGGTAGAGCACTTGCCTTGAGCTGAAGAGCTCAGGGACAGTGCCCAGGCCCAGAGTTCAAGCCCCACAACTGACAAAAAAAAAAAAAAAAAGAGTCTGAGGAATAAACAAGTGGACCTTGGTAGCACTCATCTACTAAGGCGATGATCCATCCCATGCTTAGGGCCTTAGGGCCCTAGACATCCTGTCTACTGGTAATATATGGCTGTAATGTCAACTTTTCTTTTTTCTTTTGTAGAAAGGAAGTCCATCCTCAGATCAAACTAAAGTCCCTCTAGTTGCAAGAGAAGACCAGAGCTTTCTCTTCTATGTTCTATGGGTCCAGAGCAAGCTGATTCCTCCTCACCAGCTCCCAGGAAACCATCACTGTGGAAAAAAATTCATGAGAGAAGCCAAATAACCTAAAAGATTTCCTCACAGACCCAAGAACACTAGCACAAAAGAGTGAGGCATAGACCCGAGTCTGGTGCTAGATCTATGTCTCCCCTCAGTGAAGCCTGGAACACACCCCAAGTACTTCACACAGGGACAAGAGAATGGACAGTCAAGAGTTTTCTTTCAGTCAGTGAGACGAGGGACACATGAGTTGTTCTAAGGAAAGGGTGTGAGATCACCAAGAGGAGAGAGGAGGGGGCCAAGTGAGTCGGCCTCAAGCACAGCTTGATCCAGGACCCACTGTATCACCAAAATCTCAGTTGGGTCCCTCTCTGTGGCCACAGCACTAGCTTAACCTTCATGTTAATTAGTAATAACTTAAGCAGCCACACATGGCTGGTACTACCCTATTGACAGAGCAACCTTAAGATTGGGTCTAGGGCCATCCATGTTGGGGGGCATTTTAATCCTAACCCTGAATATGATTTAACATGACCTTCCTTCTTGGTATATGATCTGTCTGACCAGAGACAAAGTCATGAGGTAGAGGATGTCTCTGGTCTTCTACTCTATCTCAGGGCTTAGAACCCAGCCTGATATACAGTAGATTCTCAAGACATTATTTGTTGAATGAATAAATGAGTCATGTGGTCTGTGAACCTTGGAACTATCCAATTGGTGGTGGACACTTGCTTTCTGACCTTAAGTCAATATCTTGGCCTGTCTGGCTCAATGTTCCCATTTGTAAAGCAGGGTACTGGATCAGAGAATCTTCCAAAGGCCATTGTAGCTCTAAGTCTCTAAGGCTTTCTACTTCCTTACTCTGTCCACATTGTCCTCCCCCCATCCCACCTTTACCCATTTCTTTGATGCTTTAGCCATGCTAGCCACCTTGTAAGAGCTGTGCTGGGAGCCTGTTTTAGGGAGTGATCAAAACAGGCTGGTCTATGCTCATCTTCTATAAACAAAAGGCCTACAGGAAGGGTTGGGGGGGGGATATGATGAAGTGGTAGGCTGTGGGTTGTGTCCCAAATGAACACACTCCAGCTGGCCAAGGGCAAGGATTCTAAGAGTCAGGCTAGGACAGGCTGTGTTCGTCATGTGTGTGCATGCATGTATGTGCATGCGTGTGCCCTTTGAGCCTAGGTCCTGTGGCTGCCCACCCTCCCTCCTCTCAGGCTTGTGACTGGGATGGAAGGCTAGCTGTGTGTGCATTGGGGCCAGGCAGACAGTGCAGTTGTCACAGACACATATGAACCTGTGACATGGTCCCTCACATCACACAACACATACGTGAAGATAAATTCATGGTACAAATGACATAGTCACAGGCAGGGAAAGTTCTTGGATAAACTCCCTGATAGGCATGTAATTATAAAACAGGTTGGTTCCTAAAGACATCATCGGAGTACAAGTTGTCATGTCAAAAACGAACTTTACAACTTTGGTGCGGGGGTGGGGGGACTGGGTAGGGGGGCAGGGGGAGGCTGGGAAGGGATGTGAAGGGTAAACAAAGGAGGAGGCTGCAATGCTTGATAAGAAATGTACTCATGGGCTGGGAAGGTGGCTCAGTGGTAGAGCGCTTGCCTTGCATGCATGAGGCCCTGGGTTCGATTCCTCAGCACCACATAAGCAGGAAAAAAAAGCCGGAAGTGGTGCTGTGGCTCAAGTGGTAGAGCACTAGCCTTGAGCTGAAGAGCTGAGTGACAGCACCCAGGCCCAGAGTTCAGGCCCACGACAGGACCCCCCCCCCAAAAAAAAAAAAAGAAAAAGAAATGTACTCATTATCTTGCCCATGTAATTGTAACCCCTCTGCACAGTATGTTCACAAAAAATAAAAATTAAAAAAAAAAAGACACCATCAGAGACATCCAGACTCTACCTGAGACCTGGACACAAGGAAGATCCTATATTCCCAGCTTATAGACACAGATGGGCACATAGGTACATACACATAGCCATAGTTCCCCTTTGTGATCTGGTGAACTAATGTGAGCCCCCAAGGCACGTGGCCTCTAAGCGAACCTGCCGCCTCTCCATTCTGGCTGCATATAGGCCTGCCAGCCGGCCTGAACAGCACAGACTCTGCCCTGGCCAGCTGGCCGCCCTCCAGGCTTGGTGCAGATGGTGGGGCCAAGCCAGGGACAGCCCAGCCCATGGATGAATCTCCTTGCCTGCCTCTGGTAGTCCCAGCCCCCTTCTTCCTGGCTGGATGCCCCTAAAGGTCTCCCTCCCCACAGCTGCATGGGTCCTGAAAATGTGTGTGACAACCTAGATTTCCGGTTTCTCTTGGAAACTTAGAAGGATGGATTCCAGGCCTGCAATATAGTAGCTGGATGGGGTCACCAAGCTTCTGTGGGACCAAAGAACATGAACACTGGCTCACCCAAGGAACTGTAGGTTTAACTGCCTGGTGTGCCTGGAAGCCCCTGGATTTGCAGCTCTGGAAGTCCCTGCTTCCAGATTCGTTTTCTTGCATATGTGGAGAACATGCATGTATACCACTCCTGACTACACAGCCCACCATACTGGTTACTTTACAAACAGCCTCATGCCATGAAAACATGTATACTTGTTCTCTTTATATATCATTAAGATGTTTCTTTCTTTCTTTCTTTTTTGGTCAGTCATGGGGCTTGAACTCAGGACTTGGATGTTGTCCCTGAGCTTTTTCATGCAAGGCTAACAGTTACCACTTTGAGCCACAGTGCCACTTCCAGTTTTCTGGCAGTTAATTGGAGGTAAGAGTCTTATGGACTTACCTTCCCAGGTTGGCTTTGAACTGCAGTCCTTAGGTCTCAGCCTCTTCAGTAGCTAGGATTACAGGCGTGAACCACAAGCACCCAGTTGAAGATATTTATTGCTATGCTGATCTATGACCTCTCTCTCTCTTTCCTTCCTTCATCCCTCCTTTCCTTCCTCCCTTCCTTCCTTCTTCCCTCCCTCCTTCTCTCCCTCCCTCTCTTACTTCTTCTTTTCTTTCTTTTTTTGATAGAGAGTCCTATTCTTTTTTTTATTTTGGTCGTGGGGCCTGAACTCTGGGCCTGGGCGCTGTCCCTCAGCTCTTCAGCTCAAGGCGAGCGCTCTACCACTTGAGCTACAGCGCCACTTCCG
>NW_012267247.1:9081379-9083846 GCF_000151885.1 Dipodomys ordii
GTGGTTTATTGGAGATAGGAGTCTCACGTTCTCTCCTGCCGGGGCTGGCTTTGAACCACGATCCTCAGATCTCAGCCTCCTGAGTAGCTAGGATTACAGACGTGAGCCACCAGCGCCCGCAAGAGACTCTTATTTCCAATTAACCACAAGAAAACCAGAAGTGGTGCTGTGGCTCAAGTGGCAGAGTGGTTGCCGTAAACTGAGGAGCTCAGGGACAGTGCCCAGGCCCAGAGTTTAAGCCCCAGGATGAAAAAACGTGTGTGTGTGTGTGTGTGTGTGTGTGTGTACATTAGTGTCTTTAGATTTAAGACAAAGTTGCCAAAAGAACTCATACCTACTTTTCCCTTATCTGACCAAGGTACATTTGTTAAAACTTAGATATCAGTATTAGAAAATAGAATTATGCCAGAGAATTTATCAAAATTTCATTAGCTCATTCACCAAGCCCCCTTTTCTGGCCCAGGATCCCATGCAGAAGCCATGTGGTATTTGGTCTCTGTCAGCTCCTCTGGTCTCTGCCCATTTGCCCTGTCTTATTTTTTGTTATTGTTGTGGCCTTGGTCATTTCAATGAGTACTCAGGGATCTTGTATAAGTATGTAGAGCTTCTCAGGTATTTCAAGAACTTAGTAAAGTGTGTAGGTATTTTATGGATTGTCCTGTATCTGGGTGTGTTTGATTTTTTTTTTTTTTTGGTTGGTTGTGAGGCTTGAACTCTGGGCCTGGGTGCTATCCTTCAGCTCTTCAGCTCAAGGCTAGTGCTCTACCACTTGAGCCACTGTGCCACTTCCGGTTTTCTGGTGGGGTTTTATTGGAGATAAGAGTCTCATGGACTTTCTTTGCCCGGGCTGACTTTGAACCATGATTCTCAGGTCTCAGCCTCCTTAGTAGTTAGGATTACAGGCATGAGCCATTGGCACCAGCTGTTTAATTTTTTTTTCCATAATGAGGCTGAGATTATAGGTTTGGGACAGAAGATCACAGAGACAAGGTATCCTTGCCATTGTGTCCCCTTAGAGGGTGCCTGACCATCCCGTGACTTGCTATCACATATTAGTTGTAAAAGGGTGATTCATTGTGACATTTTTTTGTACCCTAATTGAATTCACTTCTTCTTTCCCCCCTTCCCATCCCTTTTCTCTCCTCTTCTTAAAACAGTTTCAACAAGTTTTACTGTTCTATTTTGATATGTGCATATAACGTACTGGAATCTGATTTGAAGGACATGACACTATTCCATCACAGGCATCTGCCATCACTTACCAGTTGGTGTCTTTAGGGTAGATACTTGCCTAACTTTCAGTTGTTGTTTTTTTTTTTTCCTTTTGAAGACAAAGCTTAAAACAACAGTGCTGAAAATCAACTTCCGCAAATATTTTTCAAACCTTTCCTCCACTGAACAATGTATACGCGCTACCTCTTTACTTTTTTTTTTCTTTGTATAAATTCATGGGTTGGGAATTCTGAGGCAAAAGATAAACACATATTTTAAGGCTTTTGATAAATGTCACTAAACAAAGCCTTAGGAAAGTTATATCGATTCCCCTAGATGGACTTTTTTCGATCTTTTTTTCCCCTCCCTCCCCCCAGACAAAAATAATTCCTGTTTTCAAGAGACAACTGAAAATTACTTAGTGGACATTTGATGAAATCAAATAATTTTTTTTTAGAGAAAAATTTGTGTTAACAGGATTGTCGCCACTTGTTGAAGAGAGCTCTTATCTTTTGCAGACACACATTGAAATATTTATGGAAGAAGTAGTATGATTTTGAGACTTGCTTTAGTGAAATTTGGGAGGGGAGGCATGTCTGAAGGCCACACCATCAAGATGGGTCACAAACTAATGGAGCTGGAGCTGTGTGACAGAACAATAACCTTGAGGATCTTATTCTCTCTGCATTAGCAAAAGCATGAAAGCTTGTTTAAAACAAAAAAATTAAACATGGCCATGTACTGATTTTTATAATTCCAGCTATGCAGGAGGCAGTGATTGGGAGGATTGTGGCTCAAGGCCAGTCCTAGTTTTAAAAAAATAGCAAGATTCCATCTCAACAATAACAACAACAAAAAGCCAGGCATGGTGGTCCATGCCTGTAACTTAGCTATGCAGGAGAAATAGGTAGGAAGATCAGGTCCTAGATTAGCCAGCTAAAAGGAGACACCATCTGAAAAATAGCCTAAAGGAAAATAAGATAGAAGTGTGACTCAAATGGTATAGTGCCTGCCTAGGAAATATGGGACTCTGGATTCAAATTCCATATTGTCAAAAAGAAATTTAAACATAATAAAAATCTATAGTGTGTGAGACTATTGGTTCTTTTGCTCCTGAAATTAATTACAGTGAATCCTTGGGAATATGCATAGGTGTTTGTGCTCCTGGCCTTCTCTATACAAATTCTAACAATGCGGGCTGGGAAGGTGGCTCAGTGGTAGAGCGCTTGCCTTGCATGCCTGAGGCCCTGGGTTC
>NW_012267247.1:9085141-9091871 GCF_000151885.1 Dipodomys ordii
AAGATAATGAGTACATTTCTTATCAAGCATTGTAGCCTCCTCCTTTGTTTCCCCTTCCCATCCCTTCCCATCCTCCCCCAGAATCATCAAGTATTTATCTGATTATCTAATGGGGGACTATTGGAGTAGTTCCAATTTTCTACTATTAAGAATAATGAGAAAGCTGGGTGTGGTGATACACACCTGTAATCCTGGCACTCAAGAGGCTGAGGCAAAAGGGTCATAAGTTTGAGGCTAAGCCTACATTCTACAGTGAGACCTAATTCAAAAATAAAATAAAATAAAATAAACCCAACAAAACAAAATTCAAAACCAAAGGAGGAAATGACTGTCCCTGTACCTAAACTATTTTTGTGTATCTATGTGAGCAATTTTACAATCTGTCTTTCTAGAAGTAGAATCACTAAACGCATATTTCAATTTTGTTGTTATTGGTCATAGAGCTTGAATTCAAGGCCTGGGTGCTATTCCTAAGCTGTTTTGCTCAAGGCTAGTGCTCTACCACTTTGAACCATGGCATTGCTTCCTGTTTTCTTGTGATTAATTGGAGATAAAAGTTCCATGGAGGGCTGGGAAGGTGGCTCAGTGGTAGAGTGCTTGCCTTGCATGCCTGAGGCCCTGGGTTTGATTCCTCAGCATCACATAAGCAAAAAGAAAAAAGCCGGAAGTGGTGCTCTGGCTCAAGTGGTAGCGTGCTAGCCTTGAGCTGAAGAGCTGAGGGACAGCGCCCAGGCTCAGAGTTCAGGCCCCATGACTGGACTTCCCCCCCCCCCAAAAAAAAGTCCCATGGACTTTCCTGCCTGGGCTAGCTTTGAACTGTAATCCTTGGATCTCAGTTGCTACGATAACAGACATGAGCCACCAGCACCCTGCTATATTTCAAATTTTAATAGGACCACTAATCTGTCCTTCTGGTGGCCTATCTAGATGTAATAGGTGACATTCTGTTCTGGTATGTGCCTGACGACTTGTCATTTGGTATCTTCTGTAGAAAAAGCAGCCTTGAGATGCAGCCCAGCTTAGTGGAGCTGGGGAGATCTTTTTCTAACTGGGGATTCAACTCAGGGTTTTGTATATGCCAAGCAAGTGCTTGACTGCTTAAGGCATGTCCCCAGCCCTTTGGAGGTCTTTTGGCTTTACTTCTGGGGCAGGAAGTTGCACCTTGAGGAAGGGTTGGGGCTGGCAGCCTTCCATTGGGGTAGGCCTGTAATTCCCTTGGCTGAAGGCCACACAGATCATCTCTGAGTCCTAAGGTCACTATTTACTGGTTCTATAATCTTGAAGAAGGTATGAGATCTCTCTGTATCTCCCTCTGTAGCAGGGAGCCAAAGAGCCTTAACCCAGCCCACCATTTATTATTGTAAATAAAATCTTCCTCTTGTAGGTTGTATCTATGAATGATTCCTGTACAGTGGTAGAGGTGATTAGTTGCAACAGAAATCACATAGCCTAAGACACCTAAAATATTTTCTATCTGGCCCTTGGTAGAAAAAAGAAAGTTCTACCCCTTGGCACAGGGGTTATAGACATAATAATAAATGCTGATGTTCTGTGTCTCAGGGACTGTTCTAAACTTGTCCTATCTGTTCATTTGTTTAGTCCCCACAGTCTGATGAAGTGGTTGCTATTTATGATGGCTAAGGTCATATGGAGCAGTAAACACCCCCCCTAGGATTCACACCAGGGTGGCCCTCCTACCTGGAGTCTGGCATCTCTATGCCACGAGTTATGCTGTTGTACAACGCCAGGCTCCTCTCAGGACTGCTAGCTTCTGCTCCCTGTCTCTTGGGACACTGGGGACTGCTGAGATGGGCAGAGCAGAGGGGAGGCCAGAGGGAAAGGAAAGGCTCTGAGGCTTTGAGGCTTTAAAGAGGGACAAGAGGCCCAGCCCATGGGTCTCATTACTGTCTCCAGATGACCCAGTTCTTGCTGCCATCCAACTATGCTTTCCCAAAAGACTCCCTAGGTAAGACTAGCAGAACCGCTTATCTGAGCCAGGGCAACTCAAAGAAGCACAAGCAATAATAAGACAGTGGTTCAGCTGGGTGCCAGTGGTTCATATCTGTAATCCTAGGTACTCAGGAGGCTGAGATCTGAGGATTGTGGTTCAGTCAGTCCTGGCTGACAAATTATTATCTCCAATTAACCAGCAAAAAAGCCAGAAGTAGAGGTATGGCTCAAGTGGTAAAGTGCCAGCCTTGAATGAAAGTGCTAAGACTGCCAAGCCCTGAGTTTAATCTTGTGTACCAGCAAACACACACACACACACACACACACACACATTATATATATAATACATTTACATATATATTATATATATGGATCCAGAGTAGGGATTATTTAAAGAAAAAGAAAACACATGATTTGAGAACCCTGATTTCAATCACTAAATTCATTTCCAAAGCTTGCCTAGAGATAAGAAACTCCTGGCAAGACTCTCTTCAGGGTTGGAAAGCTGTGTGGCAGTTTCTCAGGGAGAAATTTACCAAACAATCCAGCTCTCCCATCCCCTCACTGGAAATAAGCACTGATATCCACCAAAGACATGCACAAAAATATTCATGACAGCTTTATTCAAGGGGCCCCAAACTAGCGATGTCCCCAATGGCCATCCAGAACTTGGACAGGTAAATCATGATATCATGGTGTGTCTAGACAATGAACTAGGGGCAGATGTGTTGATAGTACAATATCTGGTGGGTGTATGAGTTTTTCAGATATGCTAGAATATGAGAAATTCTGGACACAGAGAAGATTCTACTTTTGAGAGGTTCAAGATCAGACAAAACTAATCTATGATAATGGAGATCAAAATAGTGGCTACCTGTGTGTAGTTATGGGTGCATGTGCATGCATGTGCATGTGTGTGTGCTAAATCAGCCCCCTTCCAGATGCAGGGAAGTCTTCCCACAGTGGTAACCATAAACATAGAGGGAGACTCAGCTGTATTTGATACCTGCCTGACATGGCTTTTTTTGCTTATTTGCTTATTGGAGATGTACATTATACATTGAGTTATACACAATACACTCAACTAATCTTTACTGTACAACCTAACACACTCTCTCGCTCCCTCTCTCTCTATCAGTAGTGGTCAAATATTAGCCTGGAATATGCAAAGGCCTGAACTTGATCCCTAGTATGGTAAAATAAATGAATAAATACATAAGTAAATAACAGTACAATGAGTATTGAACCTGGTGCAAAGTACTATTCTAGACTCTTAGAGAACTCAAGGCTACAACCCAAGACTAAGGCCTGTCCATATGGATTTTTATACTCTACAAAATGGAATCATGGTTAATATTATTGCTATTAACATCATTATTTTGGTATTAGGGCTTGAACTCAGGGTCTTGAACTCCTGCTCAGCTTTCTTGCTTATGGATGGTGCTCTACCACTTGATCTATGCCTTGTTGATTAATTGGAGATGGAGTCTCATGGACTGCTCTACCTAGACAAGCTTCCAACTGCAATTCTCAGATCTCAGTCTCCCGAGTAACTAGGATTGTAGGCATGAGTCATTGGTACCTGGCTTAGAATAATATATATAAACTATTAAAAATATATTATCTTATATATTATATATATTTCTTTTTTTGTTGGTTGTGGGGCTTGAACTCAGAGCCTGGCACTGTCCCTGAGCTTTCTTTCTTTCTTTTTTTGCCGGTTGTGGGGCCTGAACTCTGGGCCTGGGTGCTGTCCCTCAGCTCTTCAGCTCAAGTCTAGTGCTCTACCACTTGAGCCATAGCGCCACTTGCGGCTTTTTCTGTATATGTGGTGCTGAGGAATCGAACCCAGGGCCTCATGCATGCAAGGCAAGCATTCTACCACTGAGCCACCTTCCCAGCCCTGTCCCTGAGCTTTTTAAGTTAAGGCTAGTGTTTTACTAGTTTGAGCCACAGCTCTACTTCTGGATTTCTGGCAGTTAATTGGAGTTAAGAGGCTTATGGACTTTCCTGTCTGGGTTGGCTTTGAACTGGGTTCCTCAGATCTTAGCCTCCTGAGTAGCTAGTATTATAGGCGTGAGCCACCAGCATCTGGTGAATTCATAGTTTTATCCATTCATTGATTGCTGGATATTTATCGGATACCTACTCTAGGCTCAGCACTGAACTGGGCAGGGATAATGCAGTAGTAACCAAGACCCAAACTTGTCCTCAGGATGCTCATACTAATGAAGTTTGAGCACTTATGCTGTTTCCTCAACACTGCCTAAATTAATTCCCACAGCCCTTGTTGACCTATTCTACTTTGGATCCACCTTCTCTATGCTCTGCTTTCCTGATGGATCCTGTTTCTAGACTTCTGCCTCTCATTCATTCTCCTGATCACCAGCCCTAACCTAAGTACTTGGTCAAGAGAA
This sequence comes from Dipodomys ordii, assembly GCF_000151885.1. NCBI lineage: Eukaryota > Metazoa > Chordata > Mammalia > Rodentia > Heteromyidae > Dipodomys > Dipodomys ordii. The sequence goes on from NW_012267247.1 coordinate 9,089,509, forward strand.
TCCAAAGTTAGGCTGGGTATGACTTACTTATTTAACATGTGTTCGTCTGGGGTTCTATCCTCAGTATTGAAAACAAAACAAAATAAAAGAGAGACACAGCACAGGTGAGTATATGTCGCCCAGGCAGCTCTAGTGGCAGCCTTGAATCTTCACTTACCGTGGGTCTATAATTATGTCAAAAGGAAGTTCTTCATCTGTCCTGAGATTCATGATCCTCTTCTGTCAAAGATCAGCACACTTTCTAGCACACCTGTCTCTCCAAAGAGGCTGTACTTGCACCATTCATTCATCCTCCATCCTGTGTTGTTCTGTTGATAATCAGAGCACTTGGAATGGTACCTAGCTAGCCCTGTTCAGTAACACATATTGGTCTCAAGGCATTGAGCCTCTTCCCTGATGCCTTTCCCACCACTTTCTTCTGGCTAGGTCTTAGTTAGCTGCCCTCTGGGTCCAGTCAGTGCCTCTTCTGGGAGTTTCCCATGAGGCCACCTATGAGAAAAAGGGATCTCATAAGCTTCTCAAATGGAAGGTATCTGTTTATTTCCTGATTTAATGTGGCCCCAGCCACTTGAGTATGGACTTGTGTTAGGCAGACAGTTTCTAGATCCCCATCATCTTCTTTTTTATACCTCCAGCTATGTCCCCAGCCCCTCCTGTCTGTGTCAGGATGTACTGATGAGAGCAGAACATACAAGCATTTTCTTAGTGCGGTGGCCTTTGCTTTGGCCCCAAGACATTTTTTATTTTAAAACAAGTTGTTCATGCACATCATACCAAATCTAAATGGAACAAAAGGGCTTAGAATGAAAATTTAAAAGTAGGTCACTTTCCAACCACCCAGTTCCCTTCTCCAGGGGGCCACCATTTGTATCATTTTCAGACATTCTGTGCAGGCAAGAATTGGCAGCATCTTTTACCATTCCCTTGTTTTATTTTGTAATAAGGAAAAAGTAAAAAGTTTCAAGAATAGTTCAATGAACACCTTTCCCCCCAGATTCACCAAGTAATGTTTTGTCACATTTTGTGAAAAATTTTACAAGCACTACATTCCTTAAGGCTTGCAACTGCATCAAATCATGTGGATTTTATGCAATCATGTGGGTTTTGTACAAGTGGTCACTGAAGACACTAGTCAAGGTAAAAGATGTCCAAGACCAGGGAATTGAGGGGCAGGGTTGGGCTTTCCTCCTTCAGGCTGCAAGTGGACTTTGTTTTTCTCCCATTTCCTTTACAGGAGAAGCATTTTTAACAAGTAAAAATCCACTTCCCAGATGATCAGTGGAAAAGTACACCACTCTGGAAGCATCCCTACTTAGCTCCTAAAGCCTTCCCTTCCCATCCCCTAAGCAACAGCTGCTGCCACCACAGGCTCCAATGTCACCTCTGCTGTGAAAGCTGAGTTAGCTCACCCTCTGTTTTAGAACTCAATAGAATCACAACTGCCAGCAGGTTGAGCTTGGAACTCAAGGCCCTAGGTGATCTAGCCCTTACCAAATCCCTTTACCCTCTTCTTTCCTGCTCCTTTCCCCACCTCTGGCCACCACCACGAACCTCCTATTACCTGCTTAAATTCACCATTTAGTTTCTTGGAAGCCATTCTAATTCCAGTGTTGTCTCTTGACCAGGATCCTGGCATTGGAGGTCTGGAGTGACAGCTGGGTCCCTTACTGGCAGAGTGACCTTGCACAAATTACTTCATGTGTCTGAGCCTTAATTTGCTCAAGCATATAATGAAGGTAAGAATGCCTAGCTCAGGACCTGGCAGAGAGTCAGCATTCACTAATGTCCCATAATAGAACTGACAGCTCTTCAAGGCTGCTGACATCTTCTCTTAGTCATCCCTGGACAAACTACCTCTATTACCCAACTTCTCTGTGCCTCACTTTCCTCATACATACAGTGGGGATGATCGTGGAAAGGTTGTGGAATGTTTAATAAGTGTATGGAGCACTTGGAAAGGCACCTAGCTAGTTAGAAATAAACTGTGGACTACGACGATCAGGTCTGACATACAGTAGGTACTAAATGAATCTGTTCCATCCGGGTGCGAAGGCTGGGCACCGGAGAGAAGGCCACATTGGAAGCAAGGGGCTTGCGGAGAGTCCCCCGCTAAAGGTCCGCTCTGCTCTTCCTCCTCAGCAGTTCCCTGCCCGGTCCTTCAGCTGTCAGGGCCCTGGGCCTCGGCGCCAGTCCACCAAACCTGAACGTCCCATTCCGACGCCCCCACCTTCCCCCGCCAGCACAAGTTACCTTGCGCTCGGTTGCTCTTGGCCCCGCCCCCTGCGTCCATTGGTCCAGAGGTTTCTTTGTTAGCGGTGTATAGCAGCTTCCATTGGCTAATGGCGCTGCCGGTCACACGTGTG
>NW_012267247.1:9092789-9113735 GCF_000151885.1 Dipodomys ordii
TTGGCAGGACCCCCCCCCCCCCCCCCCCCTTTCTGGACTCTTGTCTTGGAACTGGACTCAGACTTAACCACCGCAGAGTAGTTTGGGATTGGCTTTTGACAAGATGGGAAGTGGGCTTCCATCTTGTGGAACCCAGCTTGTCCCCTCTTTCTAAGTCATTGTCACCACGGGGAGGGAGGGGGGCGGGCGGGGACGGGATGCTGGATAGAGGTGGAGGGTCTTCAAGTCTGAGGAAGAGGTTCTTGCTGTTGAACTTAAGCCTGAGAGATTTTTGTGGAGAGGAGAGCTGGGGTCTCTCTTCCTCCCTACCTTGTTCTCCCAGGTATCGGTTTTGTAGCCCAGGAGTTCAAGGAACCTGTGGGTCCTGGGGAAAGTTGGTTCACGCCTGTTGGCTTCATTTGCCAATTGAGAGGACTTTGGAATAGGTAGTAGCCCCCCACCTTGCATCGGAGTTACAGACATCAGGAACAGAGTGCTGGCTTGGCTCCACTCTGGAGTGATTTAGGAGATGGAGGACGGTGTGAGTACAAGGCCCCCAAGGTTTGGCCTCAGTCTTCTTTGGACTCTCTGAACCCCTGCTCTGGTTGCTCTCCACACCCCTGGTGTTGAGGAATCTGTGCTTTATTTGTCCCTCTACCCTAGTCTCTGTCTTCTCTTGAGCTTGCTTCTCTGTGTAATGCACAAGGCCAGGGAGCTCCCTTTACATTCCAGTCCATGGTGACCTAGTTGTTGCCACTCCTTTCAGAAAAGAACCCCTTAGACACAAAACATTGCTTTGAAGTGTTCTTGCCTAGCTGTTTTTAATGCCATTTTAAGTGCAGACAGTGTTTGACTGTTTACAGGCAGATTGGAGTAGGGTGGTAGGGCAGAGGTTATGGCCTAGGACATGATGCTTTTCTCTGAGATCTGTTTTCCAGCAGCCAGGAAATGAACAAGAAGCTTAATCAAACTCTCTAGGCCTCAAAGTCATAGTTGGTGGGGACACCAAGGGCCTTAGTGACAGGCTGGGGTGTACAAGGTATACTGGTGAGCAGTAGAGGTAGATTTTTAAGTAAGAAAGATGTGCTTCTCTTCTTTCATATGGATGAGATGTTCTGGGAAGAAGTTTCTGGGGTGACTTGCTTGTCACTTTCAGTGGTGTGACCTTGAACAAGTCCCTTTACCTCTGTGTGTTTTTGTAAATTAGTAAAAGTAATTCCTGGCTCACTTCCATGGAGCTGTTGGGAAAAGCAATGAATGATATTTTATCAGACTTTTTCCTCTTACAGTTTAGCAAATCACCCACAGAATAGTCAACTTTGATTTTTAAAAGTTTCTGGGCTTGGCAAAGGCTGTTTTGAGAGAGACTTATGAGTTTCCTGGTTATTCTAAGTAACTGCCCAAATTGGTAAATCAGGCATATAAGCCACCTAAGGTCTGTTTTCTGATTCTTAAGCTTAGATAAACTAGAGTGGAATTTGTTTGAGCCAAAACTATTAACATTAAAAATTGTTGATTATTAATTGAATTCCAGGGGAGAGGCAAATTTAAAGTACTGTACTTTTGCACTGTATTCAGAATTGAGTTGTGGGTGTTGAAACAGGCCTGAGACCTCCAGGGCACAACTGGAATGGTTATTTCTGAAATGAAGAGTGGGGTTATTTGTATGAGGAGAGATTAGCCCCATCTTCTACCTCCAGGGATCTTTCAGGAAGAAACTGCTCTTGAAAGGAGAGAAGGGAGACTAGCTCTTGCCAACAGCCTTCACTGCTGCTCTCTGCATCCGGCCCTCCCCCCAGCCTCTTGCTCTCATCCTTCTGGCTCCATTAGAAAACCTCAGCCAATCCGTTCCCATCAGTCTCCCCCCAAACCTCTGCTTCCTGCTGCCCCTCCTGCCCTGAGCTTATTTTAGACTGTCCAGGCTGGAAGATACATCATCAATCATGAAGGCCACCCCCTCTTTAATAGGCGAGGACACTGAGCCCAGGGAGGCGGAGACAGCTTTTGCTCTTGGGATGTCATCTTCCCAGGGGCGGACATTCCTTAGAGGGCTCTGATTTGAACTTTATTTCCTCAGCTGTGGGTTTTGTTTGTTTGTTTTTCCCTTAGAGAGGTACAGAAACCTCTTCCAGGGCCTGTATTGTGGCATCAGACCTGGAAAGAACTTAGAGATCAGCCAGTTTAACCACTTCCTTTTACCGGTGAGAAGACTAAATCCTGGAGAAGGGAAGCAGTTTGGCTAATAAAAGGGCATAGCTGGGGCTTTTAAGCCCTGTTCTCTTTCCTGACTCTATTGAGTATCTACAATGGCTGTCCTGAGATCACATTAGAAAAGGGAGGTCAAGGGTGGTTGTGTTGCAGAAAGTGTTGGTTTAGAATTCCTTGTTTTCTCTCATGGGAATTAGGCATGATCTGGGATACATAATGATAGGTGTCATCTTTATCTTCCCCTCTTGCAGTCCTGCACCTCTGTTTCCAGGGTAGCATTTCCTTTGCTTCAGTCCTCTAGTGTATTTCTCTGTATTGGACTAAAATAAATAAATAAATCTATGAATTATTTACCTGAGCTGTGTATATGCTTTGAAGTTTGTTTTTCCCTGTGGAACAATATGACTGAGGTCTTGTTTCGTTTCCTGGTATTACACACAAAAATATAAAGCATTTTGCATATACCATTAGGAAGTACTGTAGTTTAACCTATTCCCTTACCAATAGACATCAAGGTTACAGATCAATTTTTCTGTTACAAATAGTGAACGCTTTAGTGAACAGCTTTGTAATGTTTTTTGGTCGTATGGTGTGTGCGTGCGTGCATAAATGCAAGTATTTCTTTGAGGGCAGATACCTAAAAATAGAATAACTGGGTTGACATCAAGCCCATTACATTTTTTTTTTTAAACAGATACCACTAAATTGCCTTCCAAAAAAGGCTATGTCATAACATTTCCAGGACTGGATATTATCAAATTTTTGTTGTTGTTGTTGCTGTTGTTTTGTGTGTATGTGTCCCAGTATTGGGACTTGAACTCAGGGCCTGAAAGTTGAAAGTTGTCCCTTAGCTTTTTTTGCACATGGCTGGTATTCTAACACTTGACCTACAGCTCCACTTATGGCTTTTTGGTGGTTAGAGAGACATCTCATGGACTTTCCTTCCTGGACTGGCTTCGAACCATGATTTTCAGATTTCAGCCTCCTAAGTAGTAGTTTAGGATTACAGGCATGAGCCGCTGGCACCCAGCCAAATAATTTAAGTAATTTCTAGCAAGGTAAGCCTCTCCATAATATTTATGGAGTATTTTAAAAAATTTGTTTTGTGCATTGCATATTTGTATTTGTCCATTTTTGTTTAGGGTTATTCCCTGCTCTCATTGATCTGCAGGCACTTTCTGATTTTGTAATCTTCCTATAAAAGGAAAGATGGTAAATATTTTAAGCTTTCCTAGGCCATATGATCTCTGAGAGGACTGTGCAACTTTGTTGTCATGGTGTAAAATGTCCTGTAGACAATACACTAATGAGTATGGCTGTGTCCCTTGTTTTTTCCTTTTTTGTTGGTTGTGGGGCTTGAACTCAGGGTCTGGGTCCTGTCCCTGAGCCTCTTTGTACTCAAGGTTAGAGCTCTGTCACTTGAGCTACAGTGCCACTTTTGGGTTTCAGTGGTTAGAGATAACAGTCTCATGGGGGTACTTTTCTGCCCAGCTGTCTTTGAACTGTGGTCCTCAGACCTCAGCCTCCTGAGTAACTAGGGTTATAAACATGATCCACAATAAAACTTTATAAAACAAAGTTGTCAGGTTTGGGCCCCATGAACCATAGTTTGCAGTGAAATGAGATTGGGACTGATTTCTTCTGAGCTCTCACTCCTAGACTGATTGTGCCCAGATGATATCCTGCTACCATTACTGCTGGGGTCAAAGAGTGGAATCTCTGACTTAGAAGTGGGCTAGGACTAGGTCCCTGTAAAGCATTTCATGAGGGTTCCCTTTCTTCAGGGCACAGGAGCCATGAGGAAATGTCATCCCATCCTTTCTTAGAAGATTTGTAACTTATTTGTGGGTTGGTATATAGATAATGTATCAAAAATCCCAGAGGCACAAAATCCCGAAATGGATACCAGGGGTGTGCAAGAATGCTCAGTGTCATTAGTTATCAGGAAAATGCAAATCAAAACCACAGTAAGAGAAGTGGAGCTGTGGCTCAAAGTGGTAGAGCACTAGTCTTGAGCAAAACAGCTTAGGGACAGCGCCCAGGCCCTGAGTTCAAGCCCCATGACTGACAACAACAACAAAAACCAGAGAGATACTATTTCATACTCATAAGGATGACTAACAACAGAATTTAACAAGTGAAGATGTTAAGAAATCAGAACCTCCATGCCTTGTTGGTGGGACTAAGATAGTGTAGCCACTGTAGAATACATTTCCACAGTTCTTTAAGAAGGTAAATGGACACAATAATTCTGTGTCAGCAAACAATTCCACACTGAGGTATTTGCCAAAAAGAATTCAAACACTTATATGTGGATGCTCACAACAGCACTCTTTACTGTAGCCCAAAGGCGGCAGCAATCTAGAAGCCTATCAGCAGATGAGTGGATATACAGTTTGTGGTTGTATCCATTAAATGGAATATCTTGGAGAGTTACTATAGCATGGCTGTACTTAGAGACGTGATGCCAAGTGAAAGAACCACACAAAGAAGGTCACATAGTGCATGATTCCTTCCATGTGAAATTTCTACAACAGGTAAACCAGTAGAAGTACAGAGCAGGCCAGTAATTGCCATATTGGGGGAAGGTTGCTAAGGGGTGATGTTAATGGGATTGGGGTTCTATTTTGAGGGTGATGAAATGTTTTGGAACTAGATGGAAGTGTTGGTTGCACAACATTGTGAAATGCTACTGAATTGTTCATTTAAAGTGGTTAATTTCATGTTCTGTGAATTTTACCTCAGGTAGTTTTACCTTGGAATGTACAAGAATCACACCCTATATATCCCATACCCAAAATGGCATCTGAAGTGAATATCTGATTTTTTCTAGAATGTGGACCAGGAATTGGAAAACTTCTTTTTCTTTTTTTTTTTTAAAGGAATATAAAACTATTTATTGACTACTGTTCACTATTATTTACAATAAAGTAAACAATATACAGTTGGGTAACATTCTGATTACTACAAAGTTGTTTCTCTGGCTTTTGTGGAATCAGCAACCCAGTACTGAAAAAAATTGAGCTTACACGTAAGGAATGAGTTGGGGTAAAGAAAAAGCATGCAGGTCAATAATTATAAGATTTTGATCATTTAGGCCAGCAAGTCCTAAATAGTCGAAATCCCTAACCAGTTGATTTTACATTTCCATGAGCTGAGACTTAGATCATGACCCATGAACTTTTAGTATACAGATTCCAATATTCTGTTAAGGAATGCTCACTATAGAAACTTTTAATGAAAGCAAATCAAAATTTGTCTTAGTTTTCTCATCTGGGTGAGGGAAGTTGTTGGTAGTGATTTTTTTCCTTTCAAGAAGTTTTGCAAACCTACTGCATTTGTGTATCTATGGCAGAGGCAGGAGGACCTAAAGTTTGAGGCTGGCCTGGCTACCTAGTATGAACTTACTAGGCCAGCCTGAGCTGTCTAGTGACCCCGTCTCAAAAAACAACAAAAAACTAAAACAAGGGCCAGGGATGTAACTCAGTGATACATCATTTGTCTACATATGCAAGGCTCTGGGTCTGATGCCCAACACCTCTAAACAAGCAAAATCTCCAAATGGAAAACTTTTTTCTTAAAGGGCCAGATAATAAATATTTTAGGTATTATAGGCAAACAGGTAAAATCCAGCCATTTATATAGGCACTTATATAATCCTTTAAAAATGTAAAAGGGTGCTAGGCAAGATAGCACATGCCTATAATCCTAGCTCATGGATGGTTGAGGCTGGAAGATTAAGCGATTGGGACCAGCCTGGGCTGCAAAGTGAGACCCTTGCTCAAAAATATGATAAAAATCAGGCTGGGAATGTGGCTCAGTGGTAGAGTGCTTGCCTAACATGCATGAAGCCCTGGGTTAGGTTCCTCAGTACCACATACACAGAAAAAGCTGGAAGTGGTGCTGTGATTCAAGTGGAAGAGTGATAGCTTTGAGTAAAAGAAGCTCAGGGACAGTGCCCAGGCCCTGAGTTCAAGCCCAGGACTGGCAAAAAACAAAAACAGACATTCTTAGAAACTGGGCATTGATGGTTCACACCTGTAATCCTAGCTACTCAGGAGGCTGGCATCTGAGGATCACAGTTTGAAGCCAGCCTGGACAGGAAAGTCTATGAGACTCCAATTAAACAACAAAAAGCTGGAAATGGAGCTGTGGCTCAAGGGATAGAATGCTAGTCTTGAGCTCAGGGACAATGACCAGGCCCAGAGTTCAAGCTCCCAAGACTGGCACCTGAAAAAAAGCAAGAACAACAGAAAAACAAAAACCATTTTTGGTTTCAAGTCTTAAAAAATCATATAGTGGCCAAGTGCTAGTGGCTCACACCTATAATCCTAGCTACTCAGGAGACTGAGATCTGAGAATCATAGTTTGAAGCCAGCCTGGGCAAGAAAGTCCGTGGGACTCTTATCGCCAATTAATTACCAAAAAACCCACAGAAGTGGAGTTGTGGCTTAAGTGATAGAACACTAGCCTTGTGCAAAAAAGCTCAGGGACAGTGCCTAGGTCCTGAGTTCAAGCCTTAGGACTGGCATGCCCCTCAAAAAATCCCCAGACCCTCTAGAATCCCCAAGATGGTGGACTAGATTTGGCTATAAGACATTAGACTAGCTCTGTCCAAATGAGCTGTAATGGAAGGTACATATGTAGTTTAAAATTTTGTAGTTGCTCCATTAAAATGTAAAATAGGAGAACTTATTTATTATTTAGTGCTGGCCTGAGGTTTTAACTCAGGGTGTGGGCACTATTCTTGAGCTTTGTGTGTGTGTGTGTGTGTGAGCGAAGCTAGTGCTCCAACACTTGAGTTACACCTCTACTTCCAGCTTTTTGTTAGTTAACTGGAAATAGAGTCTCACAGACTTCCCTACCCTGGCTGGCTTTGAACCATGATCTTCAGATTTCAGCCTTCTGAGTACGGAGCTAGGATTACAAGCATGAGCCACCAATACCCAGTTCATTGTATTCAGAATACTGTAATTTCAACATGTAAAGAAGTAATGATGTTCATGTTTTTCCTTATGGCCCTGATCCAGATCAGATCAGAGAGCCACTGACATGTTGGTACCTACTGTGCTAGTCACAGTTGGGGCCTCCAAATCAGGCCTTCCTGGTAGTGGTCTGATGAAGCCTCTGCAGTTGGAGGGTTCTGGCATTGCTGGTTTTCTTGTACCTACTACTCCTTCCCTTGCTCTTAGTGTCACTTTGCCAACTGTGTGTGTGTGTGTGTGTGTGTGTGTGTTGGAATTGGGGCTTGAACTCAGGGTCTCATGCCACTCAGCTTTTTCTATTCAGCTGCTTCTCATGATTTGTATTCTATGACTTGAGCCATATTTACAGTCCAGCTTTTTGTTGGTTAATTGAAGTCTCAGTAACTTCTCTGCCCAGATGGGCTCTAAACTGAGATCCTCAGATCTTAGCCTTTTTAATAGCTATTTGCATGAACCATTGGTGCCCAGCTTGAGGGTTCTAAGTGACTATCTTCTTTGAATTCCTTTGGGTATATTTGGGAAGATGTCCTTAAACTATGATCCCTATGCCCATTCACAGGCAGGGTTAGGATTCAGCAACAGAAAAGTGGAAAGTTCTGACCAGGGTCCAGTGGGGTTGTCTCTGGGACTGGTTCTGTGGGGGAATGAATTTGTGTGACTGGCCTGGGTATATTATTGTTCACAATGACCCCTATTACATTTGTGACCATGGCTGCAGCTGTACCTTATGTTGCTTTTAGCTCTGTGTGTCTTCATCCAGTGTTTGGCATTTGTGGCACTGGTCTATTACCGAGCTTTTCCTTTCAGAGTTCTCTTCTTATTTATTTTCATGTAATTTCTGGGGCTTGACCTCAGGTCCTAGGCACTGTCCCTGGGTGTTTTTGCTTAAGGTTAGTGCTCTACTATTTGAGCCAAAGCTCCACTTCTGTCTTTTTGGTGATTAGAGATAAGAGTCCCACAGACTTTCCTGCCTGGGCTGGCTTCCAACCATGATCCTCAGATCTACTTTAGTAGCTAGGATTACAGGCATGAGCCACCAACGCTCAGCTAGAGATTCTTTCTTGATATCCAAGGTCTCAGCCCTGTGCTTGTCACACACATTTGCTGGATAATTCATGAAGGTAACTTAGGGTCTCCCACCTGTAAAGTAGGGACCTGCCTTCTGTTCACAGGAAGAGTGTGGTGTGCCATGGTAGTCCTCAAGCCCCCAAATGATGATTAATATTCTGGGAAACATGCTGGCAGCCTCTCCTGTGGCAAGGAGTCTTGCTTGGGCCATGATGTGACTTCTAAGATCCTGGTGCTATTAAGCTGAAATTAAGAAATTTGACTTCAGTGTTCATCTTTAAACTTATTTTCAAATGCCAGTTAGTCTCAAAGAGAGGAGCACTTTGCAGTCAAATTGGGGACCACATCCAGCTTCCACTGCTGCTGCTGTAGTGAGAAGCAATAGGAGATTTGCAGGAGCTCTGGGTTCTAATTTGGAGCAATTGACCATTGACCTCAGAACCCTTGAACCCCAATCCTCAGATCTCATCTTCCTGAGTAGCTAGGGTTACAAGTGTGAGCCTCCAGTGCCTGGCTAAATCCTAGAGTCTTTTACTGAGATCTACAGAAATGCTATTTATGGTGCTGGAAAAAAAAAGGCAGGGTTCTAGCTCATGGGGGGACCTCAGATTCTACCTGAGGGTTAGGGGCAGGTTTAAAAACTCTGCCCCAGATTTTGTGCTTGCTCTGATTTAATCAGTCAGAGTTGTGTTACAGACTGTCCTGGAATGGAATCACCACTGCCTTGTTCCTTCACTTCCATAGTACTATCACTTCCTTTGGAGCAAGAGAACCCAGTGGGTTGATTTGCTGGCATTTGGTCTGTGGGTGCTGGAACTGGAGTCTTCCAAACCACTCACTGGTTTTCTCAGTCAAGGTCATCTGAGTTCACATGAAACCACAGTCTGGATTTCGCCTGGAGCCTGTAACTCTTCAGGCTCTAGCATTTCCTGGGCCCAGCTTAGCGGTTGCATGCTGCACTGGATGGTGGCTTGGAGCGGGAGCTGGTTTATATGCATGGATGGGCCTGTAGCACTCTTCTGAGCCTTTACCTATTGAGTCAAAATGTCAGATCTGTGATCTCGCAAAGGTTTCTGCAAGGTGACCAGCAGGGCCAGTGGCATCATGGCTTGCTGGCAGAGAAAGGAACATTGCGTTTCAGAGTGGTTGAGCTACCCACCCAAGTCACCAAGCTACTCCACAATGAGACTGATAAAACCATTGTAGTTCTGAATTTGTTCCTCCTCTTAGAATGGACTCTGACTTGTAAACTGTTTTTGTCTAGCTAGGGATAGGTGGAGATGGGTAGAGAGCTAGTATCCTGTAGAATACATCGTAGTTGTTTAATGACCGTCTAGTCTTACTCTGGAAGTAGCGGCCTGCATGGGTTGTCCCCTGTTAAGCAGGAGAAGAATTGTCAGAACAGATGGATGAGACCCAGGATTCAGCAAACTGCCTAGGTCACAGGAAGGCCAGCATGGGTTTTTCCACAGTTCTGTTTGGTTTCCCTGCCCTGATAAGTGTTAACCTTTGCTATCAGGAACAGGGCATTGTCCTAATTTGGACTCCTTAGTTCTGGGGTGGGTTGGGCAGGTGGGTGGTGGCAGCAGTGGTGGTGGGTGTTGGGGGACAGTACTGGATAGTGCCCAATTCCCAAGCCCTTACCTCCCCTAAGACACAGGGAGCTCCATATTCCCTATAAAGACCACTGGCCTGTGGTAATGACCACACCTTTGGCATAGTCCTGAATAGGAAGCACTATTTTTCCCCTAAAAGAGGAATTCAAAATCAGGAAATAGCCATGTCCTTGATCCTGCAGGCTCTGAAGCACTGGCTTTAACAGACCTGTGAGGCTCTGTGGCATATACTCTGCATGTGATTTCTTACCTCCTTCTGGTACTTCCTGTAGCAGAAGGTGCCATGGGAACGGGTCAACTGCTAAAAGCTACAACTGAGAGAAAGTGGCCACATCTTCAGGGTCTCCTAGTTTACACTCAGAGCCTTATTGACCAGAAAGAGGGGGCCATTTTGGATGTAAGAGATGAAGGGTCAGGGTTGTATGCCTGACTTCTGCTTGGGGATGTTCTTTAACCTAGAAATCTGATAGTCCTACTTTTCATTTCAGTGTTCCACATAAGGCGGCTGGAATAGTAGTGAGCAGGGGGTTTCACAGCATTTTCCATGTGGATAGAGCTAAAAACAAGGATCCTGGGGATCAATGAGAGGTGCATGCCCAGCCCTCTGGGCCACAGGAAAGATTAAGCTTGTTAAACTAACTATGGTGGGAGCTCAGTAAATATGCCTTCACAAATATGGAACCTGCATGCAGGATGCAGGTCCTGCCCTCAGGAAACATCATTTAGTCCAGTCTGTCTGCTCTTTGTTGGTTTGTTGGTTTGCTTGCCTTTTAAGTTTTTTATTTTCTTTTTTCTTCAGTACTGAGGTTTGAACTCCAGGCCTTATACTTACCAGGTTGGTTCTTTATCACTTGAGCTATGCCTCTGGAATTTTTTTTTTTAATGACAGGATGCCTTAACAGGACTCAGAATGCCCTCACTTATACTCATAATCTTCCTGTCTCTGCCTCTCAAGGATTACAGGTGTATGCCATCATGTCTGGCTCATCTTCTCTTAATTGTTCTTCCTGGTCAGGCTCTGGACCTGAAGAGAACAGCTATTGTCTTGTCCATCCTGGAAGTAAACAGAAGACTGAAGTTAAAGAGACCTCAGAGGGTTTGGGCTCTAAACTGAAGCTATTCTTAAGAAAACGTGCTCAGAGGACCTACTGTTGTGTTTTTGTGAAGAGATGCCCCTCCAACCCAGTTCTGTCTATCCCCATCTCACCAGACATAAACCTCAGGCCCAGGTGATCTCTTCTGCTCAGCTGCTCTGCGTTTCTAGCACCATCCTCACATGAGTGCTACAGGGATTGACAGGGCTGTGGTCAATCTGCTTGTGTGGATTTGTTTTTCAGAACTAACTCGTAAGTGTAAGATTAACATAAATATAAGTTTTTAGATTTTTTTTTAGAGGGTAGGAAGCAAATGGGCCAGAGGCCAGCAGCTGAGATCTAATCCGAGTCTATGATCCCTCTTCAGTCTACCATACTACAGCACAGTCCACTTGGCCTTTCTGCCTGGAGCCTGGGGAGCTTGGGTTTCCTCTTCCTGGGGAACTTGGCTTCCTGTGGCATGGAGGTCTTCCTGAACTAAAATTGCAGGGGTGGTTGGCTTTCTCTGGGATTGCTTATTGTGTTCTTAGCAGTATTTATAGCTAACAGAAGGGCCAGGCCATGTTAACTTGATTAGTCACAGCCACTTAGCAGGTAGAGAGATAGGCGTATTGAGTGGGAAAAGGGAGTCTGGCTTAGAAGCCCAGACCTAGGAGGCCTCCTCACCCTGGGCAAATGCTGACCCTACTGGGGGTCAGGCTTTCTGGCTGCATTTGCTGGGAAGGGTGGGGCTGGAGGCTGGGATCTGGGCTGCCCTTGTTTAGACTTCCTGTCTCTCTTCCTCCTTCCCATCACACTCTCCTGCCCTGCCTGTTTCTTAATGGGAAGGGCAGCTTTTTGTGGAAACCAGTCATGACTCTTCCTGCAAAGCTGTTTCTCCAGAAGGTTGTCCCCACGCATTCTCCAGCATTCCTTCCTCTGCCATGGATGGCGTCATATTCCAAAAATTCTGCGGCCATGGGCACTTTGTCAAGACCAAACAGTGAAGAGACTTTTTAAAAATCCCTCTCCCTCCCAAGCTGCTGGAGTCTGAGGAGGAGCCCCAAGAGGGGCTGCCCTTCCAGAGCCTTTGTGTGGGTAGAGCAGAGTGGAGGAGGAGCATGGCCATAGCTGCTAGTGCCAGTGAGTCAGGAAGCTGCTTTGGGGCTAATTTGAAGTAATTGCACCTATAGCACATTCATGATATTGGGAAATCACCACCATGCTCTAGTTGCAAACACTTTCTGCACCCCAAAAGAATACCTCATAACTCTTAAGCAGTCATACTCTATACGCTCATCCCCAGGCTTGGGATACTGTTAACTCTGCTTTCTATTTCTATGGATTGCCTACTCTATCTAGAAACTTCATCCAAATAGAATCAAGCAATATGCAACCCTTTGGCTTCTTTCAACATAATAGTTACAGGGCTTACCCACATTGTAGCATGTAATAGAATTTTATTATTTTTTTATGGCTGAATAATATTCCTTTGTGTGAATATACCACATTTTGTTTCTCTGTTCCCTACTTGATGGATATCTGAATTGTTTTTATGTTTTGGAAAATGTGAATAGTGTTGCTGTGAACATTAATGTATAAGTTTTTGTTGGAAAATCTTTCAATTCTTTTGAATGGAGACCAGAGGGTGGAATTGGTGCTCTGTGACATTTCTGCCAGTAACCTGAGTTTGAACCAGCCCCTGGAACTAGATGTTGAGGACCCCTCATGACACTGCTGAGTGTTCCTTACTTAGAGAACTCCAGGGAGGACTCTTGGGGTCCTTTTAGGTTGCAAGCATTGTGTGAGTTATAAGGGGCCGGCACAGGGGCCATGCAGCATTCAGGGTGGCCCAGTCAATTTGAGGTTGCTGCTTCCTCTCCTCCCTGTTTGTCTAACTTGAAGATCTGAGTTGCAGAAAAGATCAACCAGCCTTAGGATTTGATGAGACCAAAACCAAGGGATATGTAGTACTTGAAAAATAGTCCAGAGAGTCACTTGAATGAAAGGTGCCTGGGACATGCTGGGGAGGGACCCTTGGTGTCCTGTACAGCATCCAGAGGATCTTGGGATTGGCTGGAGGTAAAGGGCTTCTCTTCCCTGTTTGCTATGATATTACCAGTTTTCAAACTTTTATTTCTTTGATAGTAGAACTTTGCCCCTTGAAACAAAACATGTATAATATAAGTTTCTGGGTTGAAGGGGATAGTTATGGGTCCATCTATAAAGACTACCCTACCACCAGCTACCAGGAAAGCACAATCTCCAAGGGGCTTCACAGCCTGAAAAACAAATTTGCTGCAATTAAGATCAATATCTTTTTTTTAATTTTATTTTATTTTATTTGTGAACATACTGTACAGAAGGGTTACAATTGCATGGGCAGGATAATGCGTACATTTCTTACCAAGCATTGCAGCCTCCTCCTTTGTTTACCCTTCCCATCCCTTCCCAGCCTCCCCCCTCCCCAAGATCAATATCTTATGTATACAATTAAAAATCTAGTATAAGTCAGTGTCAGTGCTCATACTTGTAGTTCTAGCTACTCAAGAGGCTGAGATCTGAGGATCACAGTTCAAAAGCAGCTAGGCAGGAAAGTCCATGAGACTCTTATTTCCAATTAACCACCAAAATGCTGAAAGTAGAACTGTGGCTCAAAATGGTAGCGTGCTAGTGTTGAACAGAAAAACTGAGGGACAGTATACCTAGGACCTGAGGTCAAGCCCCAGGACTAACGGACGCATGTGTGTGTGCTCACACACACATACACACATATACATGATCTAGTATAATTCTGAATACTATAATGAATACTTATGAAAGAACATTGATGGCATTATTGGAGCATCCTTTGGTGATGTTCTGCTGGTGATCATTCCACCAAAGGTCACCTGAACCAATGGAAGTAGGAGCTGAAGCCCAGGCAGTGAGCCCAGCATTGCTATTTGAAGGACGGTTGAGTGGTTCCAGAGAACTTAAGATGGGAGTTCATTTCAGTATGTCCCTTGCTTCTACTCTCTTGACCCTCAAAAGTGATTCCTGAGGCACAGTTGAGGTGCTTTGTTTTTGCTAGTTGTTCTTAGTCTCGCTGGTGGGGATAGGCAGGACTCACTGGTGAACAGGTGTTGCCCACTGCGAAGCCTCTTTCCTGACCTCCCCAAAGCAGAGACAGACAGTAGGGGGAGGGAGGCCGTCCTGTCCATTGGTGTCTGGGAATCTGTTTCACTTACAGTTGGACTGTAGGTAGCACAGCTGCCTGGAGCACATATGGGTAAGAATGGCTTTTAAGGCAGTGTTGGCAGTACTGTCCAGTTGAAAGGACAGAGAGTTGGAAAGATGCTGAATGAAAGCCAAGAGATGGTTGTAAAAGCAGTGAAATGTAGTGAGGGAGATATTTTGGCTTAGTGGGTGAGTTACTGGCTAGGTCAGTACTTCTCATCTCAAACTTTGGTCTTGGTTCCTCTTCCTACTTGTTATGGATGCTCTTACAGAATTTTTGTTTGTGTGAGTATGCCCATTGGTACTGTTTGTGTTAGAACTGGAAACTCAGACATTTTAAGGTATTTATGAAGTCATTAAAAATAATTAACCAAGCCAGGCACTGGTGGCTCACACCTGTAATCCTCAGTACTCAGGAGATCTGAGGACCACAGTTCAAAGTCAGCCTAGGCAGAAAAGACCATGAGACTCTTATCTCCAATCAACCACCAGAAAACCAGAAGTGGAGCTGTGGTCTCAAAAGTGGTAGCGTGCGCGCACACTCACTCTCTCTCTCTCTCTCTCTCTCTCTCTTCAGCCAGTCGTGGGGCTTGAACTCAGGGCCTTGGCGTTCTCCCTGAACTCTTTTGTTCAAGGCCATCACTCTACCATTGTTTGAAGATCTTATGCCTGGAAGGGGTGGCAGTTTGACCCCACCAGGAAGGATCTGATTGTAGTGCTTACAGAGATTGGGGCAGCATCTGAGGGAGGTGGCAGATTGATATAAGCACACAAATAGTGACAGCAGTGATTTTGGACAGATGTTTGCTGGAGCTACTGGCAGGCTCCAGGCTGACCCATAGTTCTTGCATGCTTTGGGGGACTCTAGGAAGTCTGAAGCACTAGTGAGGTCCATGGTACTTGGGAAAGACTCTGAAAATAGGCAGAAATCAGAGGCATGGGGAGGAAAGTGTCTTTGCCAGCTTGCCCTGGGGCTCAGGCAAGGAGGGTTCAAAAATGCCTGGCATGACTCTAGATCAAAGTGGGAACAAGACTTTCAAGTAGTTGAGACAAGTTTCAGGACTCCTGGACTGGTGAGCAGGTTCTCCTCCAAGCTCTGTTGCTCCTTAGCTTTTGCAGCCAGAGGCCAGCCTGACCTCATTCTGCCTCCCTACTTATTCCTGGGAGCAGGGGGTGTCTAGTGATTTCCAGGACCACATCCCAGTCCTTGGCCTGGAGCTTAATGTTTGTGCATAAGGTTTGGTATGGTGGGATGCTGGGTACAGTGCCTTGGCTCAGAGTGAGTTTGGAGTTTTTACTCTAAAAGTGGTTATCAAATCTTGCACCCTGTAAGCATGTGGACAGAAGGGTGTTTTGAGGCTCTTGGGGAACTAATTCATGTGGCATAATTGGATGGAATTAACCAATTTTCTTGAAGAAAACAACTACCTTCTGAGTCTGCCTTGGGAAAATTGCCTTTTCTTTGTGGAATTAAGAATTTCCTCTAGCCTGGCGCCAGTGGCTCACACCTGTAATCCTAACTACCCAGGAGGCTGAGATCTAAGGATCACGGTTCAAAGCCAGCCTGGACAGGAAAGTCCATGAGACTCTTATCTCCAATAAACCACTAGAAAACCAGAAGTGGCACTGTGGCTCAAGTGGTAGAACACTCACTTTCAGCTGGAGAGTACAGGGACAGTGCCCAAGCCCATAGTTCAAGCCCCACGACTGACAAAAAAAAGAAGTTCCTTAACTAGGTCCTGCCTCTTGGATTTGATGACCAGACAGGAATTTTGATGTTTTCAATGCTAAATGAGCCAGTTATCTTTTGACTTGGATCTTCAAGTTGTACCATAATTTCTCTTTCTTTCTTTCTCTTTCTCTCTTTCTCTTCTTCCTCCTCCTCCTCCTCTTCCTCCCTCTCTCCTCCTCCTCCTCCCCTTTTCCCCTCCTCCTTCTTCTTTTCACAGTTTTGCTAAGTTGATATGGCTGGCCTCTTAACTTGGAATCCTCTGTCATCAGTCTCCCAAGTACTGAGATTTCAATCACCATCATGCTCCAAATGATGTGGTGGTGTTATGTTTTTTAAAAAAATGGCATCTATTAGAGAAAATGTTTTTCTTGCTGTATTTTTCTCTTACCACATCTCCCTTCTTAGAAACCTTGGAGAAAGGTCCGGATAGGTTTCCTTGGAGAGATATGAGCCCAAGCTTTTTCTGTAAGATTGGAGTGCTTAACCTGTGCTGTCCACAGGGAAATTGCCTCTCAAGAACCTTCCTCTCTTTTTTGTATTACTCTCTTCTGCTTATTTGCTGCTAAGAACTAATTGTTCAGGTCTGTGTAGATATTTCCCTCTTTGGTCTCTCTTAAAGGGTGTACATATGTACTAGAGCTTGAACTCTGGGCATTGAGCTCTTCCTTAGTGTTTTTCAGTCAAAGCTGGCACTCTACCATTTGAGTCACACTTCCACTTCTGGCTTTTTGCTGGTTAATTGGAGGTAAGAGTCTCTTAGATTTGTCTGCCGAGGCAGGCTTTGAACTAGGATCCTCAGATCTTAGCCTCCTGAGTAGTTAGGATTACAGATGTGAGTCACCAGCACTCAGCTTAAGGAGGATTTGAAAATAGTTGAAATAACCCCAAGGACCAGTAAACAAAATGTCTCTATGCAAGGAAATATTATTTAGCCATAAAAAATGAATTTCTGATAGATGGTATAGTGTGGACGAAACCTTTCATAAGAAACTACATGAAGGATGGTAAGGGGAAACAAAGGAGGAGGCAACAATGCTTGATAAGAAATGTACTCATTACCTTGCTTATGTAATTGTAACCCCTCTGTACGGTATTTTCACAATTAAAAATATGTAAAAAAAAAGAAAAGAAACTACATATGCAGAATGCGTGACTCAGTGGTATAATGCTTGCCTAGCAAGCACAAGACCCTGACTTAAAATCCCAATATTGCCATACACACACACACACACACACACACACACACAAATACACAAATCAGAGGCCACGTGTGAAATGTCCAGAATAGGCAAATCTATAGAGATAGACACAGCAAGTAGACTGAGCAGTTGCGGGGGTTGGGTTATTGAGAAAGGTGGGCATAGAAATGTTCTAAAATTGATTGGCAGTGGCTTCATGACAGACCATTAATTAGGTATCTTTTTTTTTTTTTTTTTGTCGGTTGTGGGGCTTGAACTCTGGGCCTGGGTACTATCCCTCCGCTCTTCAGCTCTTCAGCTCAAGGCAAGTGCTCTACCACTTGAGCCACAACACCACTAGTGGTTTTCTGAGTGGTTCATTGGAGATAAGAGTCTCACAGAGTTTCCTGCCTGGGCTGGCGTTGAACTGAGGTTCCCCAGATCTCAGCCTCCTGAGTAGCTAGGATTCCAGGTGTGAGCCACCCATGGCCAGCTTAATTATGTATCTTGAATGAATTACAAGCTTTGCATATAGTCTTCAAAAAAGTTACTGCAAAAATCTCCAAATACCACCCTACCTCAGTTATGATTTTGACCTATATTCACGTTTTCCCAAACCATTACAGATAGCCCCTGACATATAGCTGTTCGGCTAAATGTTTTTAAACTTTATGGTACTACCCACATAAAAACTCTGTTTCCATGTTCAGTGCAGGATTCCCTAACTTACATGGCTAATCAACACTTGGTTATGAAACCCTACTGCAGGTTAAGGTGAGCATCTTAGCTCTTATGGTGTGCTGGGCTGGGTGATGTTGGATATGTTGATGGACTTGTGCATTTTCAGGGTAGGATATTTTCCACCTATGAAGGATTTATCAGGACGTAACCCATTGTGAGTCCACGAGTATCTGTATTTTACTGCCTACCATTTCCTGTTTAATTGTAGCTAACATATAGTTAATGCTCCCATCCAGTGTCTGTCATCACTGAGCACACTGCTTAGGAGTTCTTCATTGCAAAGTTCCCTCCCCAGAGCATGGGTTTGGTGCTAGTATCAGCTGTGTTCTGTGGGTACACATACATGCTGGGATCGATGCTTCCGGCCTTGAGGTTTCCTTAATTGTGCCCTGACCTAGGGTTTGTGTCTGACATGATTTTGTTTCTTAAATGATATGGAAGGAACATGCATACATATATACATATAATATGTTATAATACATTATATAGATATATAAATATATAAATACATGTATAAAATGTATATATATATATATATATATAATATATATATATATATATTCCCTTCCCTCTCTTTCCTTTTCCCTCCCCCCCTTTCTCTCTTTTTTTTTTTAATACCAGTACTGGGGCTTGAATTCAGGGCCTGAGTGCTGTCCTTTGCTTTTCATTCAAGGCCCTATCACTTAAGACACAGCTCCACTTTTGGTTTTTTACTGGTTATTGGGAGGTAAGAGTCTCATGGAGTTTATTGTCTGGCTTGCTTTGAACTGTGATCTTCAGAGATCAACTTCCTAAATAGCTAGGATTATAGGCATGAGCCACTAGTGCCTGGCTTAGAGAATATATAATTTTCTATTATTGTAAATGATGGAACTGAGATTCAGTCTTGCCCTGGGCTGCACAATGAGTAACTCATGGAATCAGAACTTATCTTGAGCATCCTTCATCCCAGGCTAGGTTAGGTCATATTGGCAAGAAGAGAGTGTGGGAGTTTGCTAACTCTGCCTACTTCTTTTTCTGCCAGGATTGCATCAGAAGCCATGCAGGCATAGTCAGGCAAACCATCTTGTCTTCCCTTCAAATAATCTATGTATCATGCTAGGTGCTGATGGCTCATACCTATAATCCTAGCTATTTGGGAGGCCGAGATTGGCGGATCACTCTTATTTGAAGCCAGCTGGGACAGAAAATTCTGTGAGACTCTTATCTCAAAAAAAACAAAAACAACAAAAAAACAGCAAAAAGTTGGAATTGGGTGTCTGGCTCAAGTGACATTCATGAGTGGAAAAGGCCAAATGAGAGTATAAGACACTGAATTGAATGAAGGCTGTAGTTCAGTACTGGCACACACATAGGCACAGTCACACAAATCTATGTATTAATACTGTAATGAGTACTATATATTAGTCTTCACTAAGATAGTAAAAAAAAACCACACAAAAATTGTTCATGAACCTACCAGTCAACATAATTGTTTTTCATTTACTCCTTCTGTATTAGGTCTCTGTCACTATAACAAAAAGCCCAATACATTTACAAAGAAGGGAACATTTGTTTTGGCTCACAGTTTTGGAGCTTTCATTTTATTTGTTATTTTTTTAGTTTTGAAACTTTTAGCCCATAATTGGGCAGACTCATTGCCTTTAGGGCTCAGGTAAAGCATGACATGACAAACTTACCTCGTAGTCATGAAGAAAAAAAAAAAAAAAGAGGTTTTCAGGGTTCTTGAATCCCCTTCTAGGACATGTACCCTATGGCTTTAAGAAGTCCCTAAAGCTTCTGTCACCTCCCACTTGGCCTTTTGGGACAGGGTCCCAACTATAGCAACTCTAGCAACTCCCAATCATCCATTCTTTTTTTTTGTTTTTTGGGTCTGGTCATGGGGCCTGAACTCTGGGCCTGGGTGCTGTCCCTCAGCTCTTCAGCTCAAGGCTAGCGCTCTATCACTTGAGTCACAGCGCCACTTCCGGCTTTTTTCTTTTTGCTTATGTGGTGCTGAGGAATCGAACCTAGGGCCTCAGGCATTCAAGGCAAGCGCTCTTCCACTGAGCCACCTTCCCAGCCCCCAATCATCCATTCTTATATATCTTTATAAACATTTTCACATCTTATGCATAGTTCTGGTCTTCTATAGTGCCCCTCCCCCTTGTGGTGAAGGACTATATGTGCTTCATGTTAATACCTCTAGCTTGATGGTGACTTCTGGGGAGATTTTATTAATCATATCTAGAGTGTATTGGTCGCCAGGATTTGGAGTGGGTAAAATCATTGGGGCTCAGCAGGAAGGAAGTGCAGGCCTGATAGGAATGACAGTGTTGTGCTATAGTGTGTTGTGTACCAGCATTCACATAGGTGTCTAAATTTAGCAGTGAGCACTTCCTGCATCATGAGTGAAACTTTTTGCCTTGCTCTGTTTTTTCTTTAGGCTTAGCAGCTTATTGCACCAGGAACATAAAAACGTTATAATTCTTGCTGCGTGTGGCCCCATGTGCTGCTGTCTGAGTGTCAGCATTCCCTACATTGTCTGTTGACTTAGCCAGCATAGTACATACAGTAGTCTGACTGAGGACCCACATTTAGAAGAGGGAGGATAGTGAGTTGAAGTTCAACTGTAGGTGTGTCAGCTTGCTGTTCTGTGTCAGCACACTGGTTTTGTGGCACTGGCTACTGACCTTTATTGTTCTAGTGATTTGGGTGGCTTTGTGTGAGGAAGTCCGAAGCTATTGGGCTCACTAGATTTTAGGGACACCTCAGCAATACTCCCAATTAGACTGGGGAGCAGTTATGCTCCCAGTCGGTATATCCATGCCATCACCCACCTATTTATTTGCTTATTTAATTCCTGGAGCCCAGCTTTGGCCTGGGCACTTGGTTAGGTGAGGACTAGGATTCTTGTTCCTGGGGTAGATGTGCTGTTGTAAGAAAAGAAATAGGTCTGGTGTGGGGTCAAGAGATGGGACCTTGGAAGAGAGCAGGAGCTGCTGCAGAGGAGCTTCCCTTGTATATCCTGCTCTGCAAGCCTGCAGGCCCCAAGTGCATGTGCAGATGTGGCGGGGGGGGGGGGGACAGAGGAGCAAGATGTAGGGCTTCATTAGGAGAGCAATTCCAGCGTGGCTTTGGATCTGTTACCATGATCCTAGGGGCATG
>NW_012267247.1:9116070-9139940 GCF_000151885.1 Dipodomys ordii
CCCCTTAGTTAATTGTAGGTAAGAAGTGTCTCAGAGATTTGTCTGTTTGGTCTGGCAAGCCTCAGATTTTAGCCTCCTGAATAGCTAGAATTACAGGTATGAGCCACAGGCATCTGGCTTGTTACATGGCTTTAATTTGCATTTCTCTAATAGCTAATGATGAATGTTCATGAAGACATTGCTGCCTATAGATTTCTGTGAGATGTCATTTTTACTGTTGATAGGTCTTTATATAGTCTAGGTACTAGTCCTTTGTCAGGTAGTTGGCAAATATTTTATTTTTACTTATTTTATTTTTCAGTCCTGGGTCTTGAACTCTGGGCCTGGGCACTGTCCCTGAAGCTCTTTGTGCTCAAGACTAGGGCTCTATCACTTGAGCCACGGTGCCATTTCTGGCTTTTTCTGAGTAGTTTATATTCTGCCCAGGCTGGCTTCTAACTGCAATCTCAAATTTCAGCCTTCTGAGTAGTTAGGATTTCATGCGTAAGCCACTGGTGCCCAATAGCAAATATTTTATACTATGTTCTGGCTTATCTTTTTACTTTTATCCTTCTACGAGTGCCATTTGCAAAGCAAAACTTTTTTCATTTTAATGAAGTTCTATTTTTGGAGGGGCGGGGGAGGGCCCGGTCCTGAGGCCTGAACTCTGGGCCTGGGCCCTGTCCCTCAGCTCTTCAGCTCAAGGCGAGCATTCTACCACTTGAGCCACAGCGCCACTTCCGGCTTTTTCCTTTTTGCTTATGTGGTGCTGAGGAATTGAACCCAGGGCCTCAGGCATGCAAGGCAAGCACTCTACCACTGAGCCACCTTCCCAGCCCAAGTCCTATTTTTTTTTAATCTTATTTTCTTGTAAAGATGCTGTACAGAGAGTTTACAGTTACATCAGTAAGGTAATGAGTATATTTCTTGTCGAGCATTGTTACCCCCAACCGCTTTGTTTGTCTCCTGCTATCCCTTTCTTCCTCCATCTCCCTCATGAAATCCAATTTTTTTCCGCTTAAGTTTTTTTTTTTTTTTGTCGGTCATGGGGCTTGAACTCTGGGCCTGGGCGATGTCCCTCAGCTCATCAGCCAAGGCGAGCGCTCTACCACTTGAGCTACAGCACCACTTCCTTTTCCGCTTAAGTTTTACGTTCTATTTTGAGTTAGGTATTTTGGTTTGCTTGTGGATGAACCATAGCTGGAGATCACTGTTCAAAGGCTTGTCCTTGGTTGAATTGCTTTTTCTTTTTTTAGCATTATACTAGGATTTGGATTTGGCCTTACACTTGCTAGGCATATGTTCTACCACTTGAGCCATGCCTCTAGCCCTTTTTTGTGTTGCTTAGTTATTCTTTAAAGTGGGGTTTCACTTTATGCCTGGGCCAACCTGGACTGCAGGCCTCCTGTTTGTGCTTTTTCATATTATTGGGATGATAAGTGCATACCACCATGTTCAGCCATCATGCTGCCACAGTGGCCTTGAGATGGCAGGTATATGACACTGCCCAGCCATTGGTCAAGATGGAGTCTCATGAACTTTTTTCCCCTAGTTGGCCTTAACCTTGATTTCCTGATCTCTTATCTTCGAAGTAGCGAGGGTTACACACTTAAGTCACTGTGCCTGGCCATAGAATTACTTTTATACCTTTGTCAGAAATCAAGTTGGGTGTGTTTGTGTGGACTTAATTCTTCATTTTCTCTAACAATGGTTAATGTGTCTGACCACTCATACCACATTATCCCAAATACCATTGGTGTGTGTGTGTGTGTGTGTGTGTGTGTGTGTGTGTGTTGGTCCTGGGGTTTGAACTCAGTGCCTAGGCACTCTCTGTGAGCTTCTTTTTGCTTAAGGCTAGTGCTCTACCACTTGAACCTCAGCATCACCTCTGGCTTTTTCTGAGTAGTTTATTGGATTAAAATCTCATGTACTTCCCTGCCTGTGCTGATTCTGAATCTTTTCTTTTGTCATTGTGCTGGTTAAAAAATTCTTGAACTGTGTTGAGTTGAAAATGAACATCATTGTCTAGCTCTGTAATTATATTGCTGAATTATATTTGCTAATGTATTCTTCACTTTTGTATCTGTATTATGAATTGTTACCCTATAGTTCTATGTTTCTTTTGTGTGTCCATTGGTATTTCCATGTTATCACCTTCTCTAGTATCTAGGATAAGACAGCACAAGGAAATTGTGAAATTGTCACTATGTACTTCCTTGGACCCAGTCTCCTGTTTGTTTCACTATATATCTAAGTGTTTAAAAGTCACCTTGTAAGCTGGGTGCTGGAGGTTCACAACTGTAATCCTGGCTACTCAGAAGGCTGAGATCTGAAGATCGTGGTTCAAAGCCAGCCCGGGCAGGAAAGTCCATGAGACTCTCATCGCCAATAAAAACCACCAGAAAACTGGAAGTGGTGCGGTAGCTCAGGTGCTAGAGTGCTAGCCTAGAGCTGAAATGCTGAGGGACAGTGCCCAGGCCCAGAGCTTAAGCCGCACGACTTAAACAAACAAACAAAAAACACCTTGTAAGTGTAAGTAAGTGTAAGTGTGTTTTAAAAGGTTTTAGGTTGAAGAGTGCCTGTAGATCCCAGCAGCCCCTTTGGAGACCAGCATCTGTTCAGATTATGTAGGAACTGAAGTTGGTGTTAATTCTTTAAACAGTTGGTAATCATTCTCCAATAAAAGTACTGAAAAAGATCATTCAGAGGTGTGGTGACTTCTGTGGGGTCTGGAGCCATGTTTTTCTTCTGTATAGGCTGCTGTACAGGGATGGCTCACACAACTCAGGCCCTTCCTTTGGACCCTTGCAGCCTAGCTCAGCCCAGTGTCAGTGAACACCTACTGTTTCTGCTTCTTCCAAACGAACCAGAAAACAGCAAAATTGAGCATAGCACTTCACTTGCTAAGTTGCACTCCCTACTGGGTCAGATTACTTTTGGGCTATTGCCTGCCACTGTTTATGAGCCTCTTGTATTGGACACTAAGAAACTTAAAACACAGCAGCTCTGCTGTGGCAGGGAGTATATGGCATTTTTAGACAGTGGGAGAATAGCAGCTTTCTTTTTTTAAAAATTTTTATTGTGAAAATACTGTACAGAGAGGTTACAATTACATGGGCAAGGTAATGAGTACCTTCCTTCCTTCCTTTTTTCTTTTCTCTCTCCCTTCCTTCCTTCCTTCCTTCCTTCCTTCCTTCCTTCCTTCCTTCCTTCCTTCCTTCCTTCCTTCCTTCCTTTCTTTTTCGGATAGGGCCCAGGCCCAGAGTTCAAGACCCACTACCAACAAAAGAAAAGAAAAAAATATTTTTGTTATCTATAAGTAGTTGTACAAGGAATTGCCATTCACCAAAACAGTTTACACATACAGTCTATCTTGACCATTTTTTTTTGGGGGGGGGGGTCCGGTCATGGGACCTGAACTCTGGGCCTGCGCGCTGTCCCTCAGCTCTTCAGCTCAAGGCTAGTGCTCTACCACTTGAGCCACAGTGCCACTTCTGGCTTTTTTCTTTTGCTTATGTGGTGCTGAGGAATCGAACCCAGGGCCTCAGGCATGCAAGGCAAGCGTTCTACCACTGAGTCACCTTCCCGGCCCCCATGAGTACATTTCTTATCAAGCATTGTTGCCTCCTCCTTTGTTTTAGCAGCTGCTCTTGGCAGATATTTCTGGGCTTTAGAATCAGGATCCTAAGTTTTTCAAAGAAAAGGAAGCTTACAGAGAGGGCACTATACTCCTAGGGCTGAGTCACAGTGGACTTGCTTCTCTTCTCTCCCCTTTGTGGACTGCCTTAGGATGGCAGGATATAGCCAGAGCTGGCCTGCCCCATTCTTGTTTTCTTGGGGCACAGATTGTGGGGTAGGGGACGGCCAGGCTATAACAGTATAATTACATACATGATGAAACTAAAGGCATCTATCAGTTCTAAGATGTATCATTGTCATAATGACAGAAGTGAGTCACTAGATGTTGACCTGGAAGGTCAGGATGGCCACTTGAGAAAGGAGTCTTGAATGATTTGGTTTTGCCAAGTGGAGAGGCATTGTGGGGGAACTGGGAAGTTAGCAGCAGAGGAGGACCACCAGGATATGTGGGTATCTTATAGCGGGCTCTCTGGACTTGTGAAGCAGGCCATAGTATGGATGCACTCAATTGGATACTTTGAAGGACTAAAGACAGCTCCCAGATGTGACCTCACTAGAATCCTGTGTGTGTGTGTGTGTGTGTGTGTGTGTGTGGTTGGGGGGTGTTCTCCTCCATGACCTTTGTTCACATGGATAGCTGAGTAGAGCAACCATCAGAGTGTCCATGCCTCCTCTATTTCCTAGTTACTTCAAGCTGTGGGCTAGGCCTGATGCCATCTATCCTATAGGCAGCAGATTCACCTTTCAGGAGCTGGTGTGCTAACTGTGCACCTCATACATCATGGGGCCTGCTCAGACTTCCAGACCTTCTTGTTCCCTTTTCCCATTGGGTCCACTGTAGCTCCTTCTTGTAAACAGTGGATCAGATCACTGCTCTTTATGACCATTGTCTTGGTCTCTGAGTGAAGTTTCCCAAGCTTGACTGAAAACTTAGGCAGTCCTTTCAGGCACCCAGAAGCCTGGCTTCCTTAGAGTGGGGAATAAGTAAGTTTATGCTATTGCCTGCAGATAATATGAAGTAGGAACTGTCCTCATTTTCCCACTGCCTGACATAGGCCTCAGTAAATGATTTCTTTAAAGCAGCTTTTATTTTTATTTATTTTTATGTGATTTTTTTATTGTCAAAGGGATACACAGGGGTTACAGTTAAATAAAAGTAAGATAATAAATACATTTCTTTTAAAACTTGGTACCCTTGCCCTCATTTTTTCTCCTACTTTCTTCCCCCCCCCAGTCCCCAAGATGTACAGATCATTTCCAACATATTGTCTTGTGAATATTGCTTAAAACAGCTTTTATTGTGGTCATATTCATCCTGCACAACCAACCCATTTAAAGTGTACAATTCAATGGGTTTTGGTATATTCTCAGAGGTACAGCCATCAACAGAGTCACTTTTAGAACACTTCTTTGTCTCCAAAAGAAATTTTTTACCTCTGACTATCTTCCTAGTCCCCTACTAAGCTAAAGTTTTGCTTTTGTAAATGTTTCACTGGGTAGCATCAGCTTCCCAGTCGGCTCCTAACAGAGTGCTTGTTTTTGTGCTGTGTCTCTGCCAGCCAGGACCCTTTTACCATGCGGTTGTAGAGCTTGAACTCAGGGCATAAATGCTGTCCCTGAGCTCTTTTTGTTCACAGCCAGCACTCTACCACTTTGAGCCACAGCTTTACTCCTGGTTTTCTGGTGGTTAATTGAAGATAAGATTCTCAGACTTTCTTGCCTGCATTGGCTTCAAACCGTGATTCTCAGACCTCAGCCTCCTGGAATTACAGATGTGAGCCATCCAACGCCCAGCCCCTTTACAAGGCATGTTCTGAATCTGATCTGTAATTTATGATTGTGGTCCAGCCAGGTGGTACTGGTAGGTCCCTTGTGTGTAGCACATGTCTGTGAGCTCAAGTAGGCCCGAGTAGATCTTTGTTCATTGAATAATGATGCTAACGAGGACACAGACCTGAGATTGTAGTCTGTGTTGTGAAGGAGCATGAACATGATCTCTCCTACACTTTTTTGGGAAAGGTCAAGTAGATGTAGCTGGTGATGTTACGATGCCCTCAGCCCACAGCCAGAGGCTAGGAAGATGGCACAGAGCCAGGCAAAGAGACAGTATTGCTGTCTAGCCTGCTGAGCTTATATCACAGGTGTGGGATGTGCATGCCAGTGGAGAGCCCAAGCAGGGTTCACCAGGTGCAGGATACACACTGAGAGAGGTCTGGCCCTGGTTCAGGCTTTCCCATGCTGTGGGTGATATTCAGTGGGATCCACTTAGGGTTCACATTTGGAGTGATCTGAGGAGAAGCTCAATATGCTTGTTCTTCTTGGGGAAAGGGGGTACTGCTGGTGTCGTTTTAACCCTTGGTCTTCTGCTAGCACTCATTGCTGTTCTGTCAAAGCAGTTTCTCTTTCTTCCTGAAGCCCACCCTACTACTGGCCCACAGCCCTTCTTACCCACTCTACTCATGGGAAAATATAGTGCTTCCAGGGGCCTTGAAAAGTCCTGTGAAAAGATTCCAAGAAAAGAGGATTCGTGGCTCAACCTAGAGTTTGTGTGACCTTCAGCAAGCAGCTTGCCCTCTCTGAATCACAGATTCCACAGCTAAATGTGATAAAGCTTCCCAGTTGGGAGATTGTTCAATAAAAAAAAAAAAATTAAGCTGGGTGCTGGTGGATTACGCCTGTAATCCTAGCTTCTCAGGAGTCTGAGATATGAGGATTGTAGTTCGAAGTCAGCTGGGCTAACCAACATAAAGCCAGAAATGGAGCTGTGGCACAAGTGGTGGAGCTGTAACCTTGAGCAAAAAAAGCTCAGGGACGGTGCCTAGACCCTGAGTTCAAGCCCCAGGATTGGCACAAAAAAAGAAAAAGAAAAAGAAAGCATTTAGGAGCCCTTTTGTGGCTTATTCAGAAATAGTTGTGTGCATAGCAGTCGGTGGGGGTGGGAGGGTGGGGCTGGACTTTCCTTTTTGTTACTGCTTCCCATTGTGGCTGTAAAGGAGGACAGAGCCAATGTCCTATCCTGTAACCCATGCTGAGTTTCTACTGCCAGGGCCTGAGAGTGGGGGGTTCTTTGCACTGAAAATATAACAATGCCTAACATTTATGGAGGTTTTATGGGCCAGACACCAACTCAGTGTTTTTTTCTTTATACAGTTTTTATTGAGATACAGTTCACATACCGTAAAATTCACCCCTTTAAAATGTGCAATTTACTGGGTTTTAGCATATTCACAGTGTTGTGCAACCATCTCCAAGATCTCATTCCAGAACATTTTTATCACTCCTAAAAGAAAACCTATGCCCATTAACAGGCATCCCCCCCCCCCAATTCCCTTCTCATCCCTGAGAGCCATTAATCTGCCTTCTGTGGGTCTGCCTGTTTTAGATGTTTCACGTATGGGAATTCTACAGCATATAGGCCTTTGTGTCTGGTTGCTTTCAACTACATACTGTGCCCTATAGCTTGCACCAGTACCTCTTTATTTCACCGTGTGGATAGACCACAATTTGTTCATCCATTTATCTATTGGTGAAGAGTATAGGCTTTTACTACCTTCAGATGGTTGTGAGTAATGCTTTTAAGAACATTGAGGTAAAGGTTTTTATTTGCTTCCCTATTTTCAGTTCTCTCTCTCTAGTATATACCTAGGAGTAGGATTGGTAGGGCTCATATTAGCTCTATGTTTAGCCTTTCGTAGAACTGCCAGGTTGTTTTCCCAAGTGGTTGCACCATTTTACCTTCCCATCCTGGGTTTATTTGCATCATCTTAATCAGTATTCACATAAACTGCATGAATTTCCTGAGGTATAGGTAGAACTGTTGACCTTTCACATGGGAGAAACAACTCAATGAAGACTTGAAATCCCACTACTTGGCTGTAGCAGGTGGCTGATGAGTCTGGCTGGTATGGGTTTTGACTCTTCTGGGCCCTGCTTTGTGCTATGTTTTGTTCTCATTTGTGTTATATTCTTAGTGCTGAACACATGCTGGCATTAACATACTATTGAATGCCATTTTTTTTTTCTGATCTTGATGTTTTGATTGGGAACTTAAGGGAAGCTATGCCTGTGTATTCTGGGATATTGTACTTGGTGGGTTTTCAAATTCATGGAGTTTTGTGTTCCCCTCTCTACAGTGGATGTTGCAGAATCCCTCCAGCCTCTTACTCTCAAATGTCCTTCTACTTTGGACACTTATCAGCCTGTGACTAGGGTATGGGAGGTGACTTCCTGCTTGTTAGATTGCCTGATTGTCTTGCCTGGCTCTCTCCCACTCTGGTCCAAAGTTGCTGATAACCTGCTTTTTTTTCTCTCTCTCTCTCTCAGGCAAAACCCATTTATGGTGGCTGGTTACTCCTGGCTCCAGATGGGACTGATTTTGACAACCCAGTGCACCGGTCTCGGGTAAGGACACCAGAGTGAATATGCAGGGTAGGAGAAATGACACAGAGAAGGGTTCTTTTGAGGACAAATTGGTGAAATAGGAGAGGAAGACAGGAGTTGAGCAGTTTATCTATGATGCCAAGGTTAGCAAAGATCCATTCATTTAGCAGACGTCTCAGAATTACATACATATGTTATGCAGACTCTTCTCTTCAGAATGAGCTACTCTCATGTTGACTCTCACCTGGTCTCTCAAATCAGTTAAGTGGGAAAGGCAAAGGAGCAATTGAGTATGTGTTTGCACTATGCTAATTTGTGTTCCAGTTCTTACAGTGCCAAGGCCCTGCCTTCTGATGCTCCCTCCTGAGCTAGAGGCTCTGCACATGAATACTATTTAAAGGATGGGTCCTGGAGGCCTAAGCTCCCCTCTCTCTAAGCTGTGTTACTTCCCTTATCTCCTGGGAACCTGCTGTGGCAGGTCTCTGCTGGCACAGTGGCACAGCGAGATGGTTAAACCAGCATTGTCCTGACTGTGGTTTGTTTTTGTGCCAGGAAGCCCCTTTGGGTCCAGCTCCAATTAAAATGCTGTCCTTCCTTTTTCACGCACTATCATCTTGTTACAAACTACTCCAATGCCTGCTTCTCATCTTTGAAGCTTCCCTTCCCTTTCCCTTTGGTCTCTTTGGCTCACCCCCTCTCCATCTGGGACAGGGCTTCATGATTACATATTCTGGCCCCACACACCTGACATTATATCTCTGGTCTTTGGACTTTCTTCTGGAGTGGGTTTAGATTTCAAAGATTATACATAGGAGCCTTGGAAACTTGGAAATGTTTCTGGAAGACAAGTCCAGGCAGCCCTGCTCTGGACATCTGGCCTGAAAACAACCCTGCACATCCTCTTTGCAAGAACCTGTTCCTGCCTTAAGGCAAAGGAAGGTCCTATTCTTGCCACTCAGGTGGGAGATAGATCTAGTCAGACTGCAGTTTCCAGGTAGCAAGTGCCCTTCCTGGTTTCTCTTGTTTGTGCAGAATTGTCATTTCCAGTTCCTGATGGAAGAGTCATTATTGCAAATGATATAATTCTGCTCTATACATATATAATATTGTTTAGTTCTATGCTGAGGATAGGTCCTGGATCCTGCCGATGACCTTGGGGGTTAATGGCACTCCCTGTCAATTGTGATTTAGCCCATAACCTTGTTTTGTAGACTAGGCCCTTTCTCCACACAGAAAGAGTATACCCACCCACAGCCCTTTTCATTCTAGCTCTTGGTTTCATTTGACTGTTGGCAGTAAGTAGCCTTGTGGCTTGGCCTTTGGATAGAGAGTGAGTGGCAGTGCCCTATGCAGTCAGTCACACCCTGAATAGTGGAGTTGTTCCCTCTGATCTCACTTCTCTTCCCTTTTGATTTTTGTTAATTCATTCCATCTCTGAATTCTGGAATCTGGTTGTCCTTATATCTCCTGGAAAATGATCAGAGCACCCCTTTTTATAGCAGTTTCCTGGATATTTTAAGAAGTAGTAATCAGTGGTATCCTTAGGTTATTCCAAAAAGTGTTGGGTCATTCATCCATAAGTATCAACATATATCATGGGACATCTTTGTGCTTACTACCATAAGGAATACAGAAAGATGATTACCATGTGGTTAACCATCTGCTTCCATGAAGCTTTTAGATTCTAAAAAGACTCTTCTTGTTAAACCTTGATAACTCATGTGGAACCACATGACATTGTGATTTGGGTCCCTCTCCTGGCCCCCAGCAAGGCTAATGAATCACTGTGCTTGTGCTTTATGTCTTTCTATTCCTACCATCCACCTCAGAAATGGAACCCATGAAGCCAACATTCCTTAGATAGGAGTTTGTCAGATACAGTGCTTCAGCTAGGCAAGATCTGGCTCACTGACCACTCACTTACTTTGTTCTGTTACAGAAATGGCAGCGGCGGTTCTTCATCCTTTATGAGCACGGACTCTTACGCTATGCCTTGGATGAGATGGTAAGTGTCCTCACCACTCCCTGTCCCCAATGTCTGTCAAGTCCCCTGTGGGTGTCATTGGCAACATTATGTGTCAGTGTAGTCCTGCTCTAATTTCTGTTTGGGAGTTTGGAGTGTGGTACCAGGTAGAGATAACTCTGCAGATAAACCCAGGTAACTCTGGGTTTGAGGCATAGTCTTCTGTTGTCCTGAGTAAGAGGAAGTACTGAGAGAGGAAGTCACTTCTGTTTAGGGCCAAATTAGGGAAGTCCTGGTCTCAATGGAGATTTGAACTGACTATGACACTAGGTATGGGTGAGGACAGGTGGGTTCATGTGCTGTCTTTCTAGGGCTGCCTGTTAGTTCCCAGTGTGATTGGTTTCACTTGTCACATTAGATCTTGGTATAGATTTTTTTTTTTTGGCTGATGTAAGAGATTTGACATTATTTTCAGTGTTCTTCTGGTCACTAGGCCAGAGATGTAAGGACTCCTTTGTACTCTGATACTTAATGTGGTTTTTCACCTGCTTCCTGAGTGTGATGCTCTTACTCCAGAGGACAACCCCCTTAACCCAAACAGGTGGAATATTTAGCTTTTCTTTCCTACTCATGCCAACTTTTGCCTTTCCTCTATATAGGAAATTTCTCTTCCCTAGCAGAAGTATGACTGCATTTATAAAGGGTTAAAGTAGAAGACTGCCTCTTACTGTGGATAACTGTGTGCACATGCATGTGCATACATATAGGCAGTCTTTGAAAATTGGGACCATCCTGGAAAATCTAGTCATGTGTCAAATAGGCTAGCTTTACCTGTCACATGCAGAGTAAGAGACTTCTAGATGTGAACAAGATAGCTACCATCCAAGGAACTTGTAAGGGACATTGGGATTTGGGAGCGATGTTCTAATTCATATGTAAAAGGCCAGAGTGGGTTGGTTTTCTTATTCTTTGTGGTGACACTTTTTCTACTCTTGATCTGGAGACCATTAATAGTATGAACCTATACCTGTTATCCTCTGTCTCTGTCTCTGTTTCTGTCTCTATCTCTCTCTTTTTGTATGTGTTTCTGTTCCTCTCTCTCTTGCTCTCTCTCGCTTTCTCTTTCTCTCTCTCTCACACACACCACATTGTTGCTTTGTTCTTGGGAGAGGTGGTACTGAGAATTGAACTCAGGGAATTAGGCATGTTTGGCAAGCACTGTCACACATGAGCAATGCTCTTAGTCCTTTTGTTTGTGTTTCCTCTTTTTCACCTCCATCTCCCATGTCACCTCCTTCTCCTCCTTTTTTCTTTTTGTTGGTTGTGGGGCTTGGACTCTGGTTCTGGGCACTCTCCCTGAGCTCTTCAGCTCAAGGCTAGTGCTCTGCCACTTGAGCCACAGCACTCACTTCCAGCTTTTTCTGTTTATGTGGTACTGAGGAATCGAACCCAGGGCCTCATGCATGTGAGGCAACTACTCTACCACTGAGCCATCTTTCCAGCCTTTCCTCCTTTTTTTCTTTTAGGTCCAAAACTGGACTCGAACTCTGTACCTGCTGCTTTTGCTCATTGACTAGCACTCTACTAACTGAGCTATGCCTCCAACCTCCCCTCCTCCCATTTTTGGTGGCTGATAACAGGACTTGAACTCTTAAGCTTCAAGCTCTGGTTGGTCCTTTTATTTCATGGATGGCATTCTACCACTTGACTCATACTTCCAGTACAGCTCTTTTGCTAATTAGTTGGAAATAGAGTTGGGCTTTTCTCCCCTGGCTAGCTTAGAACCTTGATTCTCAGATCTCAGCCTCCTGAATGAATAGGATTACATGTGTGAGCCACTAGTATCCGCTATGTTTTCTTTTTGAGATTTCACCTATCTTTGCCTCAGCTGACCCAAAGTAGTTGAGATTATAAACATATGCCACCATGTGTAGCTTCAATGATTGCTTTTTAAAGACTTTTTGTCTCTGTTCTTCTGGGAGGTTTTATATTCAGTGAATGGACTGCTGAGGGTTTTGCCATACAGACACCTGTGGTGCAGAGTAGTTTGAGATGTGTGGGTTGGAAGTGAGCATTGATGGATGGTGAAGTAGGAGAGTGAGACATGCTTTTCCTTCGGGGTAGAAGGCAAGTCTAAAGGGGACAGACCTTTTCTGCTCTTGTCATCTTTCTGACTTGGCAGTCACATTGACAGCAGCCCTAGGGTGAAGGCTGGGATCTTACGATTTTTGAGTTTACCCTGCCCTCCCCAGGCCTAACTGGCCTTAAGCCCTGCAACTGGCTAATAGTATAAAGGGAACCACAAGTGGTCATTGCATTGTACTCAAGCTGAGTCGGGGCCATGAAACAGCTTCCTGGACTTTGCTTGGTAACCGATTATTGCAGTTGGAAATCTGTTTTCAGGACCAGCTAAGTTTAGCAAAATCTATTCTTCCCCTTTTTTCAGTTGCACAGCACAAAGAAGGTGACTATTGGGCAGCTTTTGTGTTGGCGTAAACATAGAGCACATGCTTTATCAAAAGCATCACTGCTCAGTAATTGAGACCATTGAGCCAGGAGTGCTGATACCTCACAGCCTTCAGTGGTCTCCTGACAACCTGAGTGTGGGCTGGCTAATATTTCATGTGGTGTGTAGTAGACATGGGCCAGTGCCAGGGATGGGGGAAGGTGGGAAGCCCCAGGAAAGTCTTGGACTGAACAGAGGCTATTAGGGCTGAAAGATCTTGTGCATTGGCTGCTTTCTGACAGATGACCTTGGAACTGGAGGAATGACTGGGTAACTAGTTGGTGCTGTTCCACCCATGTGGTGGGTGATACTCATGCAACACTTCCAGGGGCATTATTTTCACTAGTAAAAACCAGCAGTGGCAGTTGTGTTGAAATGTTTTTAGAACATCACATTGGGCTTATAAGACCTTTTCCTGTTGCATCAGGAAACTTACATGAGGCCATGGGTATAGAGGCCAAACAGTAGCATGCATGGGAGCTCTCCTTAAAGAGGCTAGGAAGGGGAGCTTTCCTACATCAAGGTTTGTCCTTGATAGCCAGGATGAGCATACATTCAAATGAGCCTGTGAACTCCAATTCTTCTGCCAGCTTTCTAGTGCTGGGCTGGCAGCATCCTGAGACCTAGAGCAGGAGAGGGTCTCTGCAGACAGGTTCAGCACAGCTGGTTCAGCACAGAATCCTCTCCGAGAATACCTAAAACTGGTGGTATTCCAAGGGGTTATTGTACCTCAGTGATATATGACAATGTCTGCAGCCATCTTTGTCACAATCAGAGCAGGTATGTGCCTAGAATTTAGGGAGTGGATGCCAGGGATACTGTAATACCTTACTATGTATAAGACAGCCCTCTACAAGAAATACTGCCAAAATAACAGCAATACCAAGGATGAGAGCCCTTGAATAATTTGGTCAGTGGTTAACTTAAATTTTAGTTAATTTATTATTATTTATTAGTGTTACTATTTTTGATGCTGGTCCTGGAGCTTGAACTCAGTGCCAAGGCATCATCTCTGAACTTTGTGCTAAAGACTAGTACTCTGTCAACTTTTTAGTAGAATAGAGTTTAGAGTCTCGTAGACTTTCCTGCCTGGGCTTTGAACCGTGGTCCTCAGATCTTAGCCTCCTGAGTAGCTAGGATTACAGGTGTGAGCCATCGGTGCCAGACTTATTGTTATTATTTTGGACAGAGGGC
The DNA here is from genome assembly GCF_000151885.1 of Dipodomys ordii. Classification (NCBI taxonomy): domain Eukaryota; kingdom Metazoa; phylum Chordata; class Mammalia; order Rodentia; family Heteromyidae; genus Dipodomys; species Dipodomys ordii. The sequence goes on from NW_012267247.1 coordinate 9,129,732, forward strand.
CTTGAACTTACCTGGCTTGCTTGCTCAGGGGGCATTCTTGCTGTTTGCTATTTATTTTGGAGATGGAATTTCATAGACTTATCTGCCTAGACTGACTTTGAACTGTGACCCTCTGAACAGCTAGGATTATAAACATGAACCACTGATACCTCGCTTAATTTTAATGTATTTAAATAATTTAAATATAAGGGTTTATTTTGGTTTATGACTTTTAATGTAATTTTATAAGAGACAGACCATACCAACAAAAAGTGGAAAAGCTTGTAAGTTGTAAATACTCTTTCTTGTTTAAAATATAAGTTTGATTTGCTATTAGCTCTGTTCTTCCGGAAGCACAGTGAGAGAAATCCTGTGAGAGAGTTGTGGGGAAGGAGAGAGTTGTGGGGAAGGTTTGGCTTCCAGCCTTAAGGGAAATGGCATTTGTAAAATAGGGGTAGACTCTTTCCTACTCTGGAGGAAGATTTCTGTGGGGTCTTCTAACATCAGGCCACTCCAGGGATAGCAGAACTGACTGTGTCTTACCCTAGGCATCACATATTTCTTCCCATGGTGTATAGGGCCACAGTGCCTGTAAAGTGTTTTCCCACAGCAGCGGCTCTGAGTAGTCTATATCCACCTCTGATGTCTGATCTTATCAGTCCTGCTAGGCCCAGTTCCAGCCCTGGCTGGTGGCTTACCCTTCTGCTCTATGTAACTGTAACATTTTATGGCTGGTCAGTTCCTTAACACTTAATCACAATCTACTTGGAATTTTTAAAAATACAGTATTATACTTGTTTTTATTAGTTAAATGTTACCAAGTAGATAGTGACATCCCACAGCCGTGGCACACCCCCTCACCCCTATTCATTGCGTTCCTTGGTAGGTTTCTGCATTATCTGATGTGTCCCAGAGATAGTAAATAGTTGTGGCATTGAGCTCACATACTTTTTGGGGCCTTGCTGCAGAATGTGTACTTCCAGCTTGGGAAAGGACCAGCATAGGCAGGAAAACAGAAGGTAGCACAAGGGAATGATCCTAGCAAAGTTAGGGATATATGGTACCCTTCTAAAAATTCTGAAGACTGAATGGGGAAGGTTATCTTAGTCTTTCTTGGCTGGAGTGCGGGAGGCAGGTAGATGTCTGAGGGTTACGGCATGCCTTCAGGAGAAAGCAAGTAGTCAGTCCCTTTCCTGCCAGGGAACCTTGGGAACCTCTACAAGGAGGGGTTGCTGGACTCCGTCAATCTCCAGGGGCTGACCATTGCCTTTCCAGGCAGCTAAGAGATGGGATCACTTTTTGGAGTCTCTTTTCCTTTTTTGGGAAATATTCTTTTTTATATATCTATGTACTGTGTAACTGGTGAGTGTGCAAGGGAGGCAGATTTCCCAAAAATGGAAAAGAAACTTTCCAGATGCAGGCTGGCGTGAGGTGGACTCAGAGTAGCTGCACCAGTAAGAGTCTGAGAAATCTGGCCACATCTCCTGCTTCTCAGGAAAGAACGGAGCACAGGATCAAGGAACTTGAACAGCCACCTTTTTTTCCTCTGTACTTTTTTCCCTAATAATGGCTGCCCATGATTCTCCCAGGCTCTCACTGTGGATGGAACTCTTGGGGACTGACTTGGCTAAGATGTTGGTGTCATCTGCCCAGAGACTTCCTTTTCCTTCTGGGAAGTAAGGCAAATACGATCTAATTTTGAAAACAATTTAATTTTTTTTTTTTTTTTGCCGGTTGTGGGGGCCTGAACTCTGGGCCTGGGCGCTGTCCCTTGGCTCTTCAGTTCAAGGCTAGCGCTCTACCACTTGAGCCACAGCGCCACTTCCGGCTTTTTCTGCTTATGTGGTGCTGAGGAATCGAACCCAGGGCCTCATGCATGCAAGGCAAGCGCTCTACCACTGAGCCACCTTCCCAGCCCCACAATTTAAAAATTTTATTGTATTATAAAGTTGATGTACAGAGGGGTTGCAGTTACGTAAGTTAGGTAAGGAGGAGATTTCTGTGTTTTGTTTTTGTTTTTGCCAGTCCTGGGGCTTGAACTCAGAGTCTGGGCACTTTCCCTGAACTTTTTTTGCTCAAGGCTAGCACTCTACCACTTAAGCCACAGTGCCACTTCTGACTTTTTCTGTTTATGTAGTACTGAGCTTCATGCATGCTAGGCAAGCATTCTACCATTAAGCCACATTCCCAGCCCATGAAAGACATTTCTTTTTGGACAATATCAACCCTTCTAATTTTTTTTTTTTTTTGATCTGGTCGTGGGGCCTGAACTCTGGGCCTGGGCGCTATCCTTCAGCTCTTCAGCTCAAGGGTAGCACTCTACCACTTGAGCCACAGCGCCACTTCCGGCTTTTTTTTTCCTTTTTGCTTATGTGGTGCTGAGGAATCGAACCTGGGGCCTCAGGCATGCAAGGCAAGCGCTCTACCACTGAACCACCTTCCCAGCCCCAACCCTTCTAATTTTTGTTGTTGTTGTTATTGTTTGTTTTTTGACTCACTGTAATAGATGAACTGTCCCTCATTGGAAGGAGCATTGTAGATGTAGGAATGCTTTCTGTTTCTCAGTGGGGCCTTTAGTATGGAGGAAATTTAAATACTGTTTTCTGGAAACTGGGGCCTGAGTTTTAACCCAAGCTGGAAAATTGGGGGAGGAGCTAGGGGGACACAACTTGTGAGACTCTGTGGCCCTTTCTCCTTGTTCACAGCTGTGAATTGGTCTCCCACATAAGTAGCAACTAAGGATGGAAACTGTCAGCAGATGATCTATCATAGGTGGATCACAAAAGAAGAGGTAGACTACTAGGTGTGATAACCTGGGAGTTTCTAGCTGTCATCTGATCCAGGCCTTCTATGTTATAGATAAGGAAATCTTAACTGGAAGAGTGTGACTGAGACTGTCTCCTAGGGGCTGAAGCACAGGTGTGGGGAGAGTAGTGAGTTTCTTTGATCAGCAGTGTAAGAGGTAGGGGCCTGTAGAAGCCTATGTTTCCATAGAGGCCATGCAGGCAGTTTGAGGGCTATGTGCTCCTTTACTTTGGCTGAGTGTCCCCCAAGGGTGTGTGTGTGTGTGTGTGTGTGTGTGTGTGTGTGTGTGTGTGTGTGTAAAATCTTTGTTCTCAGGGGTGCCATTGGGAGATGGTATATGGGCCTTTAAGAGATGGAGCCTTAGGTCAGTGGGGATATGAGAGCAAAAGGGATTGTGGGACCCTGTTCTCTTGCCTCTTCTTAGTTAGAGATAGTATCACTGACTCTGACGTGTACTTCCAGTGTAATGTGACACACTTACTAAAGGCCCATATCAATAGGGCTTGGAATCGAAGCTCTAGAAGCATGAGCAAAACCAAAACCTCTTTTACTACACATGTTAGTATTTTGTTAGTGCTACAGAGCTGGCTAATACTTTTTCTCCAATATGGAAGATAGATGTGGCCAGCCTAAGCTTTGAAAAGGGAAGAAGTTAGAGAAGAGCATATAGGAACTAGTCAGGTAGGCGGAGAGGGTCAGCTAGCAGGCACAATCAACCCATGCACGTGAGTCTAAGATGACAAAAGTAGTTTAGGTTAGCCTAAATCCTCGCTGTGTCCTTGTTCCCAAGGCATCTGTTAGAGTACAGAGAGCACCCTGTACTTATTTCCATGTGGGTGTCACCTGTAGGGAAGTGGGCACCGTGAGGGCTGGGCCTACATCAGTGAGAGTTTGTAATAAGTGTGTAATGGGTGGGAGGTGGTACATCTGCCAGCCATCCTCCCTTACTCTTTGATATTTGTATCTCCGTTGTAAACATTTTAAGGCCTCTGTCCAAAGAGCCACCTTTTCAAATTTCAGACCATGCTGAGGGAAGTAGTACTTAGGTACGGAACCCAGGGATTGCCTCAGCTACCCAGTTAGTACCTTTCTGTCTTAGATACTGTCCAGTGTCCTTGTCTTCCTCCACAGTATTGTAAGTTATGAAAGAAGGGCAGTAAATGGTAATTAAGTGTCAATGCCATAATTAGGTCCCAGACAATCTCCTTTCCCAGTATGTTTGCAGTTATCTAGCAAGTAGGCTTAAGGGCACCATGGTGGTGGTGGCTATGCGTCTTGTCTACCTGGATACCATCTGTCCCCCCTTTGTCATATGTAGTATTCTTACAGTGATGGGGAGGACTTGCTGGGGACAGTAGGAGCAGCAGTTCTCTGACATTGGTAATGGCTTTGTTTCTCCTGGGGAAGCTTGGAGAGGATGGGCTGTGATTGGCATCTGGTCACCACCTGCAGAGCTTGGGTGGAGTTCCTACAGCTGCCGGGCATTGTCCTGTAGGTTGCAGGCTACAGTGATTATGGGCTGGATGTCTCCCTCCTGCAGAGAGAGGAGTGCTAGGAAAGTGAACAGCTTGGAATAATTGGCTTGGAAACTAATTAAGTAGCAGCAGGGAAAGAACTGTTGAAAAAGAGTCATTTTATGAAAGTTTACAACAGAAAACATGTGGGGATGAAAAGGCAAAGCCTTGTGCTAATACCAGTGTGTTCACAAATGAGTGTGCAACAATCATGCTAATCAACAAAGTGGACCATCATGGAGGTTACCAAATTCTTCAGGGCAAATCCTTTCCATCATTACCTTATACTCTCCTCCCTTTCCCAACACATACTGGGACTTTCTCAGATATTCCTGCCATTGAACCTGGCCCACCTGACTATATGCTCTTGGCTTGGCACCTTCCCAGTAATAGGTAATACTATGGGTTAGAAAACAGTCTGTGAGGACTGGGAAGGTGGCTCAGTGGTAGAGCGCTCGCCTTGCATGCCTGAGGCCCTGGGTTCGATTCCTCAGCACCACATAAGCAAAAAGAAAAAAGCCGGAAGTGGTGCTATGGCTCATGTGGTAGAGCGCTAGCCTTGAGCTAAAGAGCTGAGGGACAGCACCCAGAGTTCAGGCCCCACGACCGGACCCCCCAAAATAAAAAAGAAAACAGTCTGTGAATTGAAGGCTGACTGAGGTCAAGCAGCTGAATATGTGTCTGTCTTCTTGCTCTCTCCCTGTTCAGCCCACTTTCATAAGAATCTTTAGCTGGATGCTGGTGGCTTACGCCTGTAATCCTAGCTACTCAGAAGGCTGAAATCTGAGGATCGCAGTTCAACGCCAACTGAGGCAGGAAGTCCATGAGACTCATTATCTCCAATAGAAAACCAGAAAACCGGAAGTGGCACTGTGGCTCTCACGGTAGAGCACTCTCCTTGAATTGAAGAGCTGAGGGATGGCGTCCAGGCCGAGTTTAAGCCCTGTGACTGAGCCCAAAAAAAAAAAAAATCTCTACTATGGCTGTAAGGAAGAAGGGGAAGAGGGTGGCTTTTTATCATGGTAGAAAGCTCTTTGAGCCCAGGGAGAAAGTCATGCTGATAGGGTCTCAGAAACACAAGTGAGTAATGTGAGGAATCTTAGGAAGGGCAATCTTCTTGTTGTACTGTATGTTCACCTGTCTGAGGCGTGTTGGTGTAGATTGCGAGGCATTTCTTTGTGGGGTAGGCATTGATCACACATACAACATGTTAGGTATTGATGCTATAACAAGTTGCCACAAAGTAGGTGGCTTAAAATCACATACTTTCTATCAGTTTCTAGAAGTCAGGTCCAAGACAGGGTATAAACAGGCTGCTCCTTCTGAGGCTCTGAGGATAAATCCCTGGTGCTGTCTTTTGCTGCAGTGGCCATTGCATGCCTTCCTCAGCTGACCATTTTTTTTTTTTTGGGTCCCGTCGTGGGACCTGAACTCTGTCCTTCAGCTCTTCAGCTCAAGGCTAGTGCTCTACCACTTGAGCCACAGCACCACTTCCGGCTTTTTTCTTTTTGCTTATGTGGTGCTGAGGAATTGAACCCAGGGCCTCAGGCATGCAAGGCAAGCGCTCTACCACTGAGCCAACTTCCCAGCCCTCAGCTGACCATTTCTGCCACCTCTAGTATCTGTCAGCCTATTGACTTCTGTGACCTGTCAGCTCTCCTGTTGCCTCTTTCTGATGAGAAGGACCTTCAGGGCTGCATTCAGGGCCCACTTGGATAAAATCAAGAGTGGTCTACCATCTCTTTAATCTCACCTGCCTTTTTGCCAACTAATGGAATGCTCACAGGTTTCAGGAGGAACATGCATGGCTATGGGGCTGTTTTTCAGCCAGCTGCAGATGTGACCAAAAGATGTGGCAGAAACAGAAGGGCTTGTAGATCCTGTCTCCACTGTTTCCAGAGAGATGGTGCGAGCCAAGCCTGAGAGCTACAGTGACCTTTCCTGGACCTATCCAGGAGAGTAGTGGGAAGGGCCTTCCCTCTTTCTAGCAGAACTTCTGCCTTTGAGTGGAGGGTGTAGCTCTTCCTTTCTTTTTTCCTCAGCTCTCAGTGAGCTAGAGGAACTCATCAGGGGTATGTAGTATTCACTGATGCTACTGTCAGAGGTGAGCCATTACAGATAGAAAGGAGAAGGAAGCCACAGGGATGGATGGTGGCAATCCCATTCGGGCTGCAGCTTTTTCTAGAGTAAGGCAGCATCAGATGTTCATGTGAGGAAGACCAGAAAGAGCCAGACCTTTCTGCAGGCTGGGTGAAAGATAAGGCTTTGTCCAGGTTGTAGTAGCTCAGGTTAGCTCAAGAGACAAGCCCAAGTCCCACAGTGGAAAATGGAGCTATATCACTGTTAAGTGACTTGTTCAACGAGAGGGCTCACAAGGAGGAAGAAGAGATTGCTTATTGTCCTTAAGAGTCTGTCATCCTATAGTGAGCCTGGTCTTATGTTTATATCTCACATATAAAGTTTAAGTCAAGCCCAGGACACTGAAATAAAGAAATAGGGACAGATCAGGTGGAGGAAGAACAAAATCAATCCCAATACTACGGGGCTTTGAAGGACTTGGAGCAGTCCCAGCTGTGTCCTGCTTCCAGCCAGCCTCACAAAGCAGGCTTGTCCTGTTGGGCAGAAAGGTCTGAGAGGTACATTCTCTCTTACCTCTGTCCTTCCTGAAGTAACCTGGCTTCCACCTTTATCTCTGTACCTCAGAGTGCAGAGTTCATTCTCTCCCTGAACCCACTCTGGGGTTGTGCCTGACTCCTGTCATCTGGCTGAAGAAGTGATAGCCAGTAGGGCCGTAAGGTGCCTACGGCCTGGGACCTGGTGGCACCTGTGCCTCAGCTGAAAACAGGTCATATTGGTGCCATCAGCTGTCCATGCACAGGGTACAGTGGCTATCATTGTGGTAGAGCCCTACGGCTTACCTCCTCTGGGTACTCCCTACCTTGTTAGGACTAGCTAGCCTCAGCCATCAATACAAAAATGAAAAGTCATATATCACCACAGTGTATCTTCTTTCATAGCTCCAGGAAGGTCAGTAACTTGCCCAAGGTTGAAGCTTTTTCCAGGTAGAGCTGGCATTCTTGCCTGAAGCCATAGGTTACAGGCCCATGGACTGGGACATTCCAGAGCCTTATCTGGTTAATGTTTGTTGAGTGCTATTGTGCCAGGATGAACTGGAGCAGAAGCCCTGTACCTTTGTGGCCATTGTTGCATGGCTCCATACCTGTTGAAGGCATAAAGTGCCTGCATTGAGCTTGTATGGTACAGGGAAGTCATTGGGGAGCAGAGGATCAGGTTACCTCTTAACTCTAAGCCCTGAGTTAGTGAGGTCTACAGGCTTGCACCAGAATGGGATAAGGCTGAGTTGAACCTGGGTGGCAATGACTCCAGTGGCTTCTCAGCAAGAGACACAACCCAGAGCAACTTGTACCCTGGAGGCCTGCTGTAGTGTAACTGGAGGGATCATGGTAGTAGATACATGTAGTGTCAAGAAGGAGGAGCCTTGGAGATAAGTGCTCACCTGTGACAGGGCAGGAAACTTGAGACCCCTACTCTCTGAGTAGAGGGTAGGAAGAAGGCTCCATAGCTACCTGCTTATGGTTCCAGATACAGGTCCACATTCACCAGTGGTTCTCAGGGCTGGGTTTTGTGTGAACAAGGCATTGTCCTCAATGAACTAGTGAGCTACTGAGGGACAGATGCTCCTCAATATCCATCTAGCAGTGAGCAGTAGGCATGCAATAATTGTGGGTAAATAAAATACTGCACCCAGCACTGCAGCTGGTGTCTCTGGCATCATCTTCAGATGGCAGTTCCTTATATAGGACCATTTCCCTATGCCATATGACCCATAGTCCTTCTACTTGCCCAGCTTTAGAAGATGGGGACTGTTAGGACCCTTATCCTGGAGAGTGTGAAGGTAGGAGGGAAAGGCAAGAGGCTGCAGTAGAGGGGGCAGGGAATGCTATGGTGAAAATGTTTCCTATTTCTTACCTTTTTTTTGGGGGGGGGTCTTCATTATACATTGGAAGAATGCACAGTTGATACTGTGTAAGAAGTTAAGAAGGCAGTCAGTTGGCCCAGGTATACATGCATAGCTCTATGTAAATGCTGCCATTTGAGAGAGTAAACTATAGGCATAAGAATAGAACTCACATAGGCTGGAAATGGAAGTGTGAAAAAGCCAAGCAAGAATATGAGGCTCTAATATTAAATCCCCTAGTACTAGTACCAGGAATGAAGGAAGGAAGGGAAAAGGAGGGGAGGGGAGAAAGGAAAGGAAAAGAAAAAAGAAAAAGCTTTCCTCTGTTATTGATGATATGGTGACCACTCTGGGCCCTGTTGCTAAACCAAGAGTCCTATTATCCAGCTCTTAGCACTTCCTTTGGCCCTGGCTTTGTGTTTCCATTGCCTGTATCATACTATCTCTTTCATGAGAGCACGGGAGATATAGCACAATTCTTGACAAGACTCCTGTGGTCTGTGTGCCAGACCTCAGTTGCTCTGTTTCATATTTCAGACCTGTTTGGTCATGTGGAGACCTCATGTTCATAGCCAGCCCTAGAGCTTCAGAGAGGACAGGCTATCATATATCTCATGTGGATTCTAGTTGTCACATATTGGGCATGTATGAAACACCATGGGGACATTGCCATGTCCCTGAGGATCAGAGAGGAAAAGGCAGAGGTTTGGAATTTACATTCTCACTGTTCTTCCTGGACTGGGAATATACTGGTGATAAGACCATAACAGGGTTAATAGGAATTCTGTAAGGCTTCTGGAGGCCTTGGATGCCTCTTACCTTGGTCTCTTCCATGTTCTGTCTCTTCCTTGACTCCACTGTTTGTGGCGTGCTGTGCTGAGCATGGAGTAGCTGTTTTCTCTTTATGTCACCTGACATTTTTTTCTCTCTTCAGAGGTTCTGTAGGGAAAGATGGACATTTCCTCTTCAGGCTGCCTGTTGAGGTGAGAACAGGGCCAGCCAGATGAGTGGGCTGTCAGCATTGCCTGACTCCTGCAAAGGGACAGATGGGGGACCGGGGTGGGGTGGGGGGGAGGCTGTGACTTAACTCTGTGGCTTGTTTCTCCATCTACAGACAATTGGGAGTAACAGATGGGTGTGCTTGAAGGCTGCCCTTAGGCAGCCTGTGCAGTAGTCTGAAGGGACAGAGTAGGGGTAGACCCACTGTACAGGACATGCTTCTTTGGGTGCAGTTTCACATTTGAATGCTGCATAAACAAGTGGCAGTTTGGCACCGTTCGTCTTCTCCATATAGATACCCTTTTCTCGATTAGGAGAAAACATTTGTCTGATACTAGATTTTTCTGAACACATCCAGTTATTTGATTTAAAAGTTGTTGTTTTTTTTTTTTTCATTCAAAATCAAGCATTTGAACTGTGTAACTACCTTGGTATTTGGAGATGGTCAGCTCCAGCTTCTTCAAGCACCAGGTACTTTGCTTCAGTGACTGCCTTAGGGTTTGCTTCCAGTGAAGAGAGCATAGTATGTGCATATACAAGCAGAGAAGTGCATGTACTGGATCTGAGAGCAGAACCCGACCCTTAAAAAATCTTTTGATTTCTCATTGGCATGATAGTTGAGAAGGAGGAGATATACTATGTGATACATACTTATTTTTCTCTCTTTTATTCAGTACTTACCCTTGGGTCTCATGTTCTGATATATGTGGAGGCTGAAAATGGACCAGATGGGAAGTTTCAAGACTTTAAGGGGTTTTGTTTTTATAAAACAATAAGTGTGGGGCTGGGAAGGTGGCTCAGTGGTAGAGTGCTTGCCTTGCATGCTTGAGGCCCTGGGTTCGATTCCTCAGCACCACATAAGCAAAAAGAAAAAAGACGGAAGTGGCGCTATGGCTCAAGTGGTAGAGTGCTAGTCTTGAGCTGAAGAGCTGA
>NW_012267247.1:9142270-9179133 GCF_000151885.1 Dipodomys ordii
TTACAATTACATGGGCAAGATAATGAGTACATTTCTTATCAAGCATTGCAGCCTCCTCCTTTGTTTACCCTTCACATCCCTTCCCAGCCTCTTCCCCCGCCCCCATTTATTTAAAAAGAGATTGTTCCTAGAAAAAATTACTTTGGATAGTATACAAGATGGGTGGAGATAGGCGATTTCCCAACATCAGATGGTACAGTCAATATATGCCATATGGCTGGTCTCTTTAGACGCCCTTTGCCGTCCTTGCTGAAGGTGCTTTGTGTCTTGAGTTAGTCCACTCCTCTTGCCCATAGGAATCGTATATCTCCTCTCTGAGTCCACATCCATAATCATAGTAGTCAGCTCTACTTTGAGCTGGGGTGCTGTAGCTGTTATCATAGGAAGCGTAACTCTGGTGTTTATCCATTGTCATAATCATATTCTCTGTAGGTTTCTTGTGTTGGGGTGGTGATAGAGCTCTATACCCACTTGGAGGCATTCCTCTAGCCCTGGGAGTAAAAAGTCCTCTTCCCTGGCTCACTGGCCCTGGGGTGGAAAGGACTCCCCTGGGAGCTGGTGTCCCTTGTGGTACACCAACCCCCAACTGGCTGGGCTGTAATCCTCTTCCTCTGGCTACACCTCTTATAGTAGGGTTGGCTTCCCTCACACCACTGGAGCATCTGCATTCTCTGCACCACCATCCAGATATGTTAGTTCCTGAAGCTGAGCTTGCCGGGTCTGTCATTGTAGTCAGGGGTGAGGAACTTTTTTATTTCTTCCAAAGCATGTCCCATTTGGGCACGGGCTTCTGCTGGTGGAGCAAACACTTCAGTGAGCACATGGAAGTCATCATTGAGGTGGAAGTACCTTGTTTCCCCTCTTTTCCTCAACTCTTCTTCCTTTGCCTTGTCTCTCATGGAGCCTTTTCCAAGGATGGATGTTTTTGTCAGGGTTTCATCTTGTAGGCGCTTCAGAGAATGGCCACATGGACCCAGCTTTCCTGTAGAGTTGAACTTGGGAAACTGTTTTACAGGAATGAACACTTTCTGTGCTGGCTTCATGTTCTTATTCATCACCACATCAATGTACTTGTCTTCATCCTTGCTTTCTTCTTTTTGAGACTTTTCTGTTTTGCGGTTCAACAATGCAGATTCACCATGCATGAACGAGGGGTCAGGCCAGTCTTTCTCCACCATGAGCTCAGGCAGGTACTTCTCCATGCTTGCTTCCTGCAGGGCCCAGTACCCGGGCTCCCAGCTGGTAGTCCAGGCCTGCCCACCACTGCTGGGGCCACGCCGAGCTCTATCAACCACCTGCCCTGCATGCCAGCCCCACCAATAATTCCTTTAATAATTTGAGCTACTTTGAAGTATCATCTGCTCTGTTCTGACATGCACTTTCCTAGTTTACTTTCTGCTGGTTTTGCCCTTGGGTTTTCTCAAACAAGTGTTAACCTTAGAATGAGACTGTCTGTACAGGATATACCTGGGAATGCTACTGAGAGCCCTGACTTAGAAGGATTGACTGGAATAGTTGGGAGAATCTTCAAATGTTGCCAGAAAGGAAATTCTCCACCTCGGTTATTTGGAGAACACCAGTTGTAAGCGATCCTTCTCTTGGGCTATTCCCCAAATAGGAATTTCCTCATCTGTAGTGTAGGGAGACCTCTGTACAGCAGAGTATCTCCCAGCGATGTGTCTGAGTCAGAGCATTTTCAGAGAGTGACTCTGGTTGCTGCTGGTAGGTACGTAGTGAATCTCAGGCTAGGGCCTCCAAGCCTGAGGCTTTTGGGGGTCTGAGGAAGTCTTGGCTTATTTCCTCCTGACCAGTCTCCAGAAACATCCTGTGTCCCACCTCCACCTTCCATGTATCCAGCTCCTCCCCATTCCATAACTTATCTGCTGTTTCATGTTTGCTGTTGTCTCCTTCCTGGCCTTTTGTCCTTGAAAGTTTTGATTGTATTTTCTTTGTGGTCTTTTTTATAAGTTTTTTTCAGGGAATTGAACTTGTTACTATGTTTGGTTGATCAAACTGGGTACCTTCTGTGTGTGTCAGAAGTGGTCTACATGCTGATGAGGTGTGCTGGTCGCCACTGTGGGCAAACTATTCTTCCTTCCCTACTTCTGTTCCCTGGCCTTGTTTGGTCCTGGGAGGATCATATTATTGTTATGGTCCCATATAGATCTGTTTGTACTTTTCAGAGTGCATGTATGTTGAATGTGAATGCACCACATCTGCCAGTGACACCTGCTTGTATGTATGCTGAATTAAATACTGTGTCTGTGATTTGCTCCAACCTATTTTATGAAGATAAGATACTTTATGAACAGTTGAAATTGCAGATTTCTTGTTGGAACTCTTGCTAGAAGCCTAAGAGTTAATGATGACTGCTATTCTAGAAGAATTGGATGGAGGCAGTTTATCTAATCTCCTTTGGTGAATGAGCCCTTTACTCATGGGCCCAGTCACCTACTGGGGCCCAACAATAAGACCCTTGTTGTCAGGGCCAGGACAGGTTCTGCCACTTATACTCTGGCAGCCTTGAGAAATGCCACCAGGGAGACCTGGGGCTCAGACTTGTCCTTATTTCAGGGCATGAGCACTGGTGTATTTTCCTTCTCTTTAGTCCACATGTCTCCTTGAGGGCTGTGCCCATGGCCTTGGGAAATCATGAAAGGTTGAACTTACTCATTCATGTGTTATTGCTTTGCTGATGTGCCTTGGATGTGCTTGATGTTGGAAAAAATAAAAGAAAAAGTCCTTGCCTTCCAAGATCTTATAGTCTAGCCAGCCATGAAGGGGTTGGCAACTGTGAGAAGCATAAGCTGTAAGAGAGACAGGCAAATACATTGGCCCTGCCCATTCACAGGGGCTAGATGAGGGGCCAGCTAGAGAGCTCTGTGGTTTCCCTGGAAAGAAAAAAAGACTAATTGAAGGGTGAGAGAGTGGTGTACTAGGCAAAGAAAGTATCCCATGCATAAGGAGAATTGTCCAGAGCAGTGAAGCTCCCCATGACCAGAAGTATGTAGGTACATGAAAAAAACTAGGGGAAGTAGAAAACAAAGTTGTTGAGTAAATCTTTCCACTTGGAGATAAAAATCACTTCATATCATGGTTTATGTGTGTAGTTTAAGTGTGTAGTTACATGAGACAAAAAAGAGCAAGATTACAAAAAATGCAAATCCTGTTCTTTTTAAAAAATAGTTATTTAAATTTTTATTATTATAAAGGTGATGTACAGGGAAGGTTATAGTTATATAAGTCAGGTAAAGAATACATTTCTTGGGGCTGGGAAGGTGGCTCAGTGATAGAGCGCTTGTCTTGCATGCCAGAGGCCCTGGGTTCGATTCCTCAGCACCACATAAGCAAAAAGAAAAAAGCCGGCAGTGGTACTATGGCTCAAGTGGTAGAGCACTAGCCTTGAGCTGAAGAGCTGAGGGACAGCGCCCAGGCCCAGAGTTCAGGCCCCAGGACCAGACTCAAAAAAAAAAAAAGAAAAGAATACATTTCTTTTCGGACAATGTCACCCCTTCCCTCCCTTTCTTCCGGTTTTTCCCTCCCATTCCCACCAACAAGTTGTATATATAGTTCATTTTCATCGTAGTGTCTAGTGAGTGCCACTGCTGCATTTGTTCACCCTTTGTCCCTCCATTTCTGTGCAGTTCTATTGTTTTTGATGTGAATATTCTATCCATCAGTTTCCTGTATCATCCTTGAAAGCATATCCTTCATTAGGTACACTTTACTTCAAGTTGTTTTCAAATTTTCACTTTTCTTTGATACAGTGACTTGGAGACCATTCTTTCAAGTAGAGTTGCTTGATGTAGAGGTTCTCAATTTGGACTGTGGGTAGTGTTTCACAATCTGTGTACTCCTATTAGCAAGAGGGCTGAGGTCGTTCCCTGTCTTCTGTTTCCTTTCTCTGTGTCCTACCCACAGACTTGTGTGACTGTTCCCCTGGCTATAAGAGAGATTTTTTGAGCAAGGCAGGCCACATTTGACAATATGTTGTGGTCTCAGAATTGAGGTAGCCTTATCCATTGGAGGACTGCAGCTCATTAAGAAGTCTTGTTTTAAATTCTCTCTCTCTCTCCCTCTGTCAAATCAGAACCAGCAGCAACGGACCTGTGGTGATGGATTTTTACCTCAATCTCTTCACTCCTTACCTGTGCCTCTAAGGCTGAGTAGGGGTGGCCAAGAGCTAACATCAGAGGCTCGCTTTGCTTAGGGCTTAGCCGCCCCCCCTCCCCCAGTCTGGCTCTGAAATAGGCCTTTCACCCTGCTCTGAAGAAACAGACTAGATAACAGTTACTCAAAATGTTTCTTTTCTTTCTTTTTACTTCACTCAGAAACAGGGTGACAGAATGTTTAGGGAGCCAGCTTTTGGTTTAGGTCTCATTTCCAAGAATCTAAGCTCCTCTGCTTCCTTCTTCAGCCCCTGACTCTATACCACTCATTTGGCCTTTTGGAATAGGGATGGAAACAAAACCATTTCCAGCCCCAGAAGGTTCCTGCTTGTTTAATTCTCATGTCTCTAAAAATATCTTTGAGCCTCTGCTGGCTCTGTAGGCCTGTACTCTCCCCCCAACCCCCACCCATCAAGACTTAGGGAAAGAAATAAGATCTCCCTCTCATTGCTCTTTCCAGGCTCAGAAAGGAATAAATAAGAATGTTGAGTTTCCAAAGTTGAAAGGGGAAAAACTGCCTTTGTTGAGCCTGGAGGGTTGCCACAGTGTCTGGCCACCCTAATGACATCGCTACCCAGGGCAAGTCCATACTCTACAGGTCCCTGTTCCTTCTCTGGGAAGGGAATGGAGAGGATGAGAGCAAGGATTCCTTCCTTCCTCTCTGTGCAGGATGACAAGAGGAGCTAGGTCCTGACCTGTACAACAGGACAGGCTGCTTTGAGGAGCTGTGTGTGGGAATAGATCAGCTCCCAGACCCTGGCCATGCCTGGTGAGCACAGGCTGAGGGGGCTGTGGGAAGCTTCCACCCTCCAGGCTGCCTATGGCCCTGGGAGCTTTCTCAGGCATTCCTGGATTGGGACAGAGCCTCAAACCCCTCCCATTTTACCCCCAAATATTGGATGCCTGCCTAATTGAGGCTTTATTTATCTCCACATTTTCCCAGCTCTGCATAAAGAGACGTGCAAGTGGGTGAGGCTTACATATTCTCCAGAAGCTTAGAGGAAAAAAGGGTTTGAGGGGGCTAAGGAGAACAAAAAATATATGAGGGTCTGCTTCCTTCTCCTCAGGGGTTGTATAGAGAGGGGTGAGAGGGAAAGCAGGGCCAAGGAGCTGCCCAGTAAAATGGCTACTCAAAGTGTTTCTTTTCTTTCTTTTACCCCACTCAGAAACCCAAAAATAGCCCTGTCAGAGGCATAGCATTGAACATGCCAGCTGAGAAGAGCCAGCTGAAAGCTGCTGCCTTTCCTCCCTTCTCCCTAGTCACATTCCTCTTTTGCAGATTCTTTCCTTCTTTCTTAGGGGTGTAGCAGGTGGTTACATTCTTCTGTGGAAACACTTGAGGAAATGTGAAAAACTGTCCTTGCCTTTGCATTCTTGTAGCTTTCAATTTTTCTACTTACATTTTTCAAAACAAAGCAATCTTGTCTCTAAAATATAGGCCATGAAAAGACATAAAGATGGCATTGGCTTTGGGAGTCAAGATTGTATGAGGCAGGCTGGGAAGGTGGCTCAGTGGTAGAGCGCTTGCCTTGTATGCATGAGGCCCTGGGTTCAGTTCCTCAGCACCACATAAGCAAACAGAAAAAAGCGGGAAATAGTGCTGTAGCTCAAGTGGTAGAGTGCTAGCCTTGAGCTGAAGAGCTGAGGGACAGCGCCCAGGCCCAGAGTTCAGGCTCCATCTGACCCCCCCCCCCCAAAAAAAAGAGATTGTATGAGGCAGAGCAAGTGCCCCAGAGGTTGTTCAATATTCCTTTACTTCCCCCAGTTATAATATATTTACATTTTGGTAAACACAGGAAGACACAAAGATTAAAAAGCCAACCAATTCTCCATCAGAGTCCTCTGATATGATTGTTTGGTGTTTATATGATGACAAATCCTTTTAGGTTCACTTGCCCAGAGTGAATCCAAAAAAAATCCTTCCTGTATCATAGGAATAGATAGTAGAGGATAAGAATGTAGGCTGTTCTTGGGGTGGTAACTGCTTCTGGTGCTGTAAATACATTTGGCAAGCCCACCTCTGCACTGTAGGAGCCAGGGCAGAGGGCCAGGTAGGCATTGCAGGTGTTGGGTAAATTCAGAGGCTTGCACTTTACATCCCAGAGTGCTTTAGATTTGAGACCTAGCTTATCAAGGATTGCTGTTTTCCTGAACCCTCAAGTTAGTCTGGTATAAAGAAGAGCCCAGAGCACATACCAGGGTCAGAGACTACCATGTGGCTGGCTAAGTGAGTCCTGAGACTGGTAGTCAGGCCCATAGCTTATTGCAGGCTGTTTTTGTTATCCCCCTCCTTGTGGAATCAGCCAAACAAAATCAAGTTGAATTAGTTTGCCCTCTGGCAATTGTCAGAAAATACTTGAATTGATATGTGTGGATTGAATTCCAGTTCTACCATCTGTTAGTTGACTCTGAATGCCTTTGCAATCTCTATAAACCTGACCTTTCTCATCTGTATTGAGTAGATTGTGAGAACAGCTTTCTAGGGGATGTCTATGTTTCCTGTCTTCTCTGAGTATTCATTTAGAGCAAGGGAGAAGGCAGGAAAACCATCACTGTTTCCTGCTTGCTGTGCCTGCATGGCCTTCAGACAAGGGAAAGGCTCTGTCCTATCAAGGCTGTCCCTTCCCTCTCAGGCCTAAGGGACACCTGCTACTGGTGAAAAGAAGTCATGTTATATCTAGGCTTTAAAAAGTTTACATTCTCTTATGTTTTTTATTTTATTTTATTTTATTTTTTTTATTTTTTTTGGGGGGGGGTCTGGTTGTGGGGCCTGAACTCTGGGCCTAGGTGCTGTCCCTCAGCTCTTCAGCTCAAGGCTAGCACTCTACCACTTGAGCCACAGCGCCACTTCCGGCTTTTTTCTTTTTTGCTTATGTGGTGCTGAGGAATTGAACCCAGGGCCTCAGGCATGCAAAGCAAGCGCTCTACCACTGAGCCACCTTCCCAGCCCTGTTTTTTTTTTTTTTAAACAAACATCTTGGGGTTTGGGAATGTAGCTCAGAGAAAGAACACTTGAGGCTCTGAATTCATTCTCTATACCTTAGAGAGTGGGAGCTTCAGAAACATTGACTCCATTTGTGTATATAACTCCCTATTTTTCGCAGTTAATTCTTGAGGATAGAATTCTAGAAATAGAATTTGAAAGAGAAAGGGTATCAGATTCATGCTTGTAGTTCTAGCCACTCAGGAGGATCTGGGTTCTAGGCTAGTTTTTTAGTTTTCAAGACCCATCTTAACCAATAGTTAGGTAATATTGGTATGTACCTATCATCTCAACTATATGAGAAGCTGAGATTGAGAGAATCACAGATCAGGCCAGCCTGGATACTAAAATTTGTGAAATCCCCATGGCATGGTAATGTGTGCTTGTCATCCTAAGGATCACAGGTCAGCCCAGGCAAAAAGTGAGAGCAAAAAGTGCTGGAGGAATGGATCCAAGGGTGGGTAGAGCCTTGAGTTCAAATCCAGTACCACTAAAGAAAAAAGAAAAAGAAAAAGGGAACAGGCTGCAGATTCTGTTTTTGGCTTCTGTTGTATATGTCCTTACCACTCCAGGCAATGACAGTTTTAAAACCCTTTCCAGGCATGTTTCCTTCTCCATGGCTGGGACTGGAGAATGTGTAACTTTCCCCAGAGAATTTCCTCTCCAAGGTATTTGGACTAGATTGCTGGACTGTATTGAGTTGGGTGCCTAACTGGATCCTAACTGGATCCCCTCTATGCTTATTCTTCTCTTCTGTGACCACTTCTGTTTCATATATGCCCTAGAGTTGTAAATGTGGACTTGCTGCACTTGGAGTGGTGCATATCAATAACTCAGGTCCAAGTGTCTGCAAACTGGAGGACCCAAGTAATTGCTGGCCCCAGGTATAGCTTCTTGTTTCCTCCACCCCTCAAGTCTCATCTCCTTTAAAGAAAATGATGTGGTGTAGCAAATCTTGGGCTATAAGTCAGAGGATTACTCCAAGCAGCCTTGGGCTAAGTCTTTGTCTACAGGGGTCTTTAAAATGAGAGCATTGGTCAGATGAACTTTGAAAACCTGGAGTAAAGTCCTAGTAAGTAGATAACTTCTCATACAGGAGCTTGTCACCAGGCTCTGCCAAGTCCCCAGCCCTAGTGGTACAAGAGCCCTTTACCCCCATCAGCAATCCTGGGAAATATGCATATGCACTGGCTAGTTGTACTGGCTGTTGGAAGCAACAGGCTCCCACTCTCTTGCGCGCTTCCCTCCCACCCCCTGTCAATAGTGAGGCTTGAACTCGGCCTGGGTGCTGTCTCTGAGCTCTTCAGCTCAAGGTGAGCACTCTGCCACCTGAGCCACAGCGCTACTTCCAGTTTTCTGGTGGTTAACTGGAGATAAGAGTCTCACAGACTTTCCTGCTGGGGCTGGCTTTGAACCGTGATCCTCAGATGTCAGCCTCTTGAGTAGCTAGGATTACAGGTGTGAGGTAATGGCGCCCGTCAAGGCTCTCTTTTTAATAAGCTGCCTGATTGCAGTCCTGGTGGATTTTGCCTAGCTCACCTTGTGCTTTTTGATCCTCTCTCTACCCTTTACATTGAAGAATTGAAGTTCATGCTCTGACCAAAACAAATATGTTTGTGCAGGAAAACAATGAGCTTTGCATTTACAGTTCTGCCCCTCCCATGGCTCTCTTTCCTTAAGTGATTTCCAGTGGGCTGTCAGCCTCAGTGTTGGTTCTTTACTCAAATACTCTCCCTGCCTTAGGATTTGGTGTCTGCCTTTTATTTTCTGCATCAGGACATCAGAAAATGAAAAGAGTATTGAAAAATATGGAAGCCTAATTCTCTGCAGAAATAGAATGATTTCTAATATATTGTCCCAGACAGTGGACCTTTGTATATAACTCCCTGATTTCTGATGTACTTGTTTTATTTTCATGGAAAAAACATATCTTCAAGTAAAGCTTTTGTCCCTTTTTAGCAACAGGACATCTCTCCTGGGATGTTAGGCTGGGAGTATTTTGGGGGGAACAGTCAACATGTAACTTTTCCCTAGAGACAAGGAACTCTGTATCTACATTGGCTCTGGGCATGGTATACAGAATATATTCACATTTGAATGAGAAGTCTTTTTACAACTGTCCAGCACGTACACATATCCCTCACCAAGAGCCCTGGGCCAATATTTCAAGGCCAGTTGAGGTAACCTAGCAAATACTTAAAGCTTCTGGACTCATTAGAGGTAGAATATCCTGGAACTAAAATTAATGAATGCATTTATTTAGCCTTGTAGGAGAGATGATTAGAACCCATGATATTGAGAAGAAATACTGAGCATGTGGGGTATAATGGTCCATACAGGGCAAGAAGGACTTCAGTGGAGTAAGATGGAAATGTGCACTGTCCTGATTGCTAGTTGAACTGACATTGCTGTCTAGGTGAAGACCAGGAGCCTGGTCAGCCCTCTCTGCTTCCCAGATTGGAGTCACCATCTCCTGTGGCTTTGAGATCATATCTACTTTAATTGGTCTTTGTATAGGTTAGACTTGAAAGTGCCAGATGATAGCATACAATAAGTAACAGGTTTATGACTACCATTGCTGATATATATGATGTTTGTGCAGCTCCCTTCCTGGGCATGCTGGTGCTCACACTCATCTTGGTGGCTGGGATCTGCCACTTCTCATTCCATGGTGTCCTGGGTGAATGAGGAAACAGGTGAATGTCCACTGATGCCTATTGGCTAGTATACCCAGTACTGGACTTAAGCACTTTTGTTCTTGAGTCTTTTGTTTCATGGGATGATCTTTTTTTCTCCTGGTCCTGGGGCTTGAACTCAGAGCCTGGGTGCTGTCCCTGAGCCTCTTTGTGATCAAGGCTAGCATTCTACCACTTGAGCCACAGCACTACTTCTGGATTTTTCTGAGTAGCTTATTGAAGATAAAAATCTCATGAAAATTTTTGCTCAGCCTGACTTTGAATTGCTATCCTCAGCTCTCAGCCTCCTTAGTAGCTAGGATTACAGGTGTTAGCCACTGGTGCCTGGCTGATTTTTTTTTCCCCCCTCTACAGCACCCCCTAGCTCCACTTCCTCAGGACTTTTTGTGTGCAGGTACTGGGGCTTAAACTCAGGGCTTTAAGCTCTCACTTGGCTTTCATGCTCACAGCTGACATAGTACTTGAACCTCACCTCCAACCAGTTTTTTGATGGTTAATTGGTGGTAAGTCTCATAGACATTGCTGTTCAGATTGGCTTCAAACTACAATCCTCTAGGTGTCAGCCTCCTGAGTTACTAGGATTATGGGAATCAGCCACCAGTGCCCAGCTTGGTGCCTTGATTTTAACAAGCACAGACTAGCACCGACTATAATATACACATGAGTTGAGTATTTGAGATCTTGATCTCTCTAGTGGAAAGTAAGTTCCTTGCTGTTTGTGGACTTGTTCATTCATTCAGTTGTCTCCAAGCTTCTGATGAGTTTCTGCTCTAGAGCAAGGACTTGGGAAGTGGGAGAGAAACCTTCTCATGTCACTAGGAAGCTGCTGGTCCTGCTCACAGCAGGACCATGTACCAAATGAGTGTCTGGAGGAAGCTGAAGATGTTAGAGGAGCTCAGGGATCTCTAGGGGATCATATGTGACTTGGACCTGGAAGAGAGACACAGAGAGAGCGAGAGCTGAAGACCTTAGAAGAAACAGGAGCTTTCATATTCAGGGAACAAATAGAGCAGCTTAGGCAATCAGATCCTCAGGGTCATATAGTCTTATCATGGGAATGAAGAGGTAGGAGCTGCTTCACATCCTTGCCAGCTACTTCCTGGATGTCTTGATAGTAGCTGATAATGGTTTGTGTGTAGATGTATATACATGGGCCTCAATTCCCTGACTCCCCTGAATGGGAACCAGGTTATATTCTTTTACCAAGGAGGAAACCGGTCCAAGGTCTTTCCTATGCGAGTAGCTCTCTTGGAGCCTCCAGACTGGTATAAGGTTGCACTGATTTATTCAGCCTGGATAGGGGTTCCATTGTTACCCTACTCTCACACCCAACCCCTTCCCCCAACTAACACAAATATAATATTTTTAAACTTTCTCTTTGAAGCTGGGTGCTGGTGGGTCATGCTTGTAATCATAGCTACTCAGAAAGAGGAGATCTAAGGATCACAGTTGGAAGGCAGTCTGGGCAGAAAAACCCCTGTGAAACTCTTATATCTCCAGTTAACCACTCAAAAACCAGATGTGGTGCTGTGGTTCAAGTAGAGCACTAGCCTTGAACACAAAGAGGCTCAGAGACAGCACCCAGGTCCTGAGTTCAAGCCCTACAAAAAAACAAAACAAATTAAAAAAAGCCTTTCTCTTTGGCACTGGCTTGGGGAATTCCTTTACATTCTGAGTTGTGAAGATATCAGAGAAATGAAAGCTAGTGTGCCTGGACACTGAGGAGTGAGGCACCTTAGAGAGGCAGAGAGCACCTGGCAGGTGTGCAGGGTTTTCCCCTCCCTGGCCTTAATATGTGACTTGAGTCCGGAAAAAGGTTTGGGTCATAATTTTCTTGAGAAATAATTCACATATCATGCAACTTACCCACTTAAAGTGAACATTTCAACCCAGTGCTGGTGACCCACACCTGCAATCTTATAGCTACTTAGGAGGTTGAAATCTGAGGGTTGAGGTTCAAAGGAAGCCCAGGCAGACAGGTCTTTGAAACTCCATCTCCAATTAGCCCGTGAAATGCTGGACTGGAGCTGTGCCTCAAGTAGAAAAACACCAGCCAAGAAAAAAAGCTGAATGAGAGCTCAAAGCCCTGAGTTCAGATTCTGGTACTGGTTAAAAAAAAAAAAATCAACCAGGTGCCAGTGGCTCATGCCTGTAATCCTAGCTACTCAGGAGGCTGAGATCCGAGGATTGTGGTTCAAAGCCAGCCTGGGCAGGAAAGGCCGTGAGGTTCTTATCTCCAATTAACCACCAGAAAACGGGAAGTGGTGCTATGGCTCAAGTGGTAGAGTGCTAACTTTCAGCTGAAGAGCTCAGGGACAGCACCCAGGCCTAGAGTTCAAGCCCCACAACCGAAAAAAAAAAAAAAGAGAAAAGAAAAAGAAAGAAAGAAAAATAAAATCAAAAGTGAGCACTTCGTTCTATAACGATCATGCCAATTTTAAAACTTTTTTATGTTTCTAATAACAACTGTTTTTGTTTTTGTTTTTATTGTGAAAATACCATACAGAGAGGTTACAATTACACGGGCAAGGTAATGAGTACATTTCTTATCAAGCATTGTTGCCTCCTCCTTTGTTTCCCCTTCTGATCCCTTAGCATCGCCCATCCCCCCACCCCCTTAAAACATTTTTATCCCTACAAGAAGCCCTGGTATCCTTCAGTTGTCCCTCCTTGTTTTCCTCCAGGCAGCTTTCTATTGTTGGACTTTCCTGTTTGTGGACATTCATATAAATGCAATTAGGCAGCATGGATCCTTTTATGACTGGTTTATTTCAATTGCTATAATGTTCTCAAGGTTCATTCATGAGTTAGAATTTGCTAACTCTCTGTGTGTATGTGCATGTGTGTTTATGTTTGTGTCTGTTTCTATGTGATAGATTCTTTTTTTTTTTTTTTTTGCCGGTTGTGGGGGCCTGAACTCTGGGCCTGGGTGCTGTCCCTTGGCTCTTCAGCTCAAGGCGAGCGCTCTACCACTTGAGCCATAGTGCCACTTCCGGCTTTTTCTGCTTATGTGGTGCTGAGGAATCGAACCCAGGGCCTCAGGCATGCAAGGCAAGCGCTCTACCACTGAGCCACCTTCCCAGCCCCTGATAGATTCTTTTTTAAAGTTGAAAAATAGCCTGTTTTATGGATAGATTGAATTATGCTTATCCATTCATCTATTGGTAGACATCTGAATTGTTTCCTCCCTTTAGCTACTTTATGTGAACATTTGTGTTTTCACTGTGCTTGAATAAATGTCTAGGAGGGCAGTTGCTGTGTCATAGAGGTCACTATGTTTAGCCTTCAGAGGAATCTCTGAATGGTTTCCCATGGTGGCTGTCCCAGATCACACTGACCAGCTTACAAGG
Organism: Dipodomys ordii; assembly: GCF_000151885.1. Lineage (NCBI taxonomy): Eukaryota > Metazoa > Chordata > Mammalia > Rodentia > Heteromyidae > Dipodomys > Dipodomys ordii. Next base: position 9,155,469 of record NW_012267247.1, read on the forward strand.
GTCTGGTTTCTGCATATCCTCAGGACATATGTTCAATCAGTATTGTTTCCCATAGTACAGTCATCCTAGTGGTGCAGAGTGGGATTTCATTATGGCTTCCATTTGCATTTTTCTGATGGCTGAGCAAAGTTTTTAACCTCCTGAGCTTATTTCCTTTAGAGTAAAACTAGGATGATATAGAAGGTATGATGTCAGATACTGTCTGTACCCATATTCCCCCTCCCCCACTGGTACTGGGATTTGAACACAGGGTCTTGATTTGATTAGCTGTCTGGCTCAGCTTGTGCACTAGCACTTGAGCCATACTTCCAGTCCAGCTTTTTATTGATTAATTAGAGCTGGAGTCTCTAGAATTTTTCTGCTTGAGCTGGCTTCAAACCTTACTTCTCTGAATCTGGACTTCTTGAGTAGCTAGAATTACAGGAATGAACAGCCATCTGCTTCTGGCTTCAGACATTGTTTTTAAATGTGTAAACATTTATATTTAATTCTTTACATTTTTTTCAGAAGTCCTTATGCCTCCATTTTATAGATGAGAGAAACTGAGGCTTTAGAGAACTTAAGGATAGTACCCACTGTCACATTGCTGTGTTTTTGTACTGTTGCCTACCATCCTATGACATTGTTTCTGTGAATAGTCATTTTCTAGATGCACATAGCAAACCACATCAGGTGTGGACTGCATGTCCAGAAGCTTTCGCTACACTGAGCCTTTGACCACATGAACTGGCTAGTTTAAGGTAAAATAAAATAATTTATTTTTCCTTTCCTATGTCTACTGGTGGAGGAAATGTGCTGTAAAAGACAGTGGGAGTCTTCCCTGCAAGTGGAGTTGCTATCCCCAAGTTATGTTCAAGTCTACAGTCATAGAGCCAGCCCTTGCTTTATCCTTCCCTATCTGCTTCTTTCTTGGTTATTAGCAAAATGGCTGTCCTATGTCCTGTCATAAAGAGACAGACCAGGTTGTATTTTGGCTGTATCTCCATACTACCCTCTCACTGACTACCTGCACATTCTCAAAGTTGCACTAGTTGGCTTGCTGCAAGAAAAGTTGCTCTTTAATCTTAACCTCCTCTGAGAACTTAAAATAATACAGCTTCTGCATTATTTCCCTGAGCCCAGTCAGGCCCAGTATGATACTTTTTAAGTCTTCTACTTAAGGAAAGCCTGCCTCTGTTGTTCTTGGCCTGGGGAGGGGCTAGTGTATTGAGGCCTTTCTGAGGGTCTCCAAGTGTCAAGTTCACCTGCAGAATGGTCTCATACTTCTCCTGTGTGTGCTTTTTATATCCTCTCCCCCCTTTTCTCCCCTGGGGTTCCTCTTGGGTCATGATTTCCAGATTTGACATTATATAAGCCATGTACAAAGCTTACAAATATACTTCTGTTGTTCATCTTCAAATCTACACTAATCTGATTTGGTGTAATGTGAGATGGGTATCGTTTGCTCCAATGTCAGGGAGCCGCCTGCTGCCTCTGGCACACTTTCATCACCCTCTGGTGGTAACCCTGAGGAGACATGGGATGATGCAGGGTCCTAACTTCACTGTTCCCCGCATACTGCTCCCCTAGTGGCAGTCACCACTCTTTGGCCAGCAGTCTCCTAAGAATCCTGGTGGTCTGTTGCCACCATGTTGGAGGTGGCTTATTCTCTAGGTCTCATTCCTAGCTGTCAGGGATAGTCTTGAAACAGGCTGTCCCCCTGGGAAGGACTGTGCTGCCCCCAAGAATAGTATAGTAGCTATTCAGAATAGCCCTTGCAGATAGGAATGTCTTCCCTACAAGCCCAGGCTGTTGCCTGAGCCAAAATAGGCTTTCCTGGTCTGTGGTATCTCTGAAGGACCAGAAGGCATGGCCTGGTCTTACACTCAGGTGCCCAGGCCTTGACCTTTCTCATGGGTCCCTTGCTACAGGTCTGTCCTTTTGTATTGTTGATCCTGGGGCTTGAACTTTAGGGCATGGGCAGCACTGCCCCTGAGCTTTTGTGTCAAGGCTAGTGCTCTTATCACCTGAGTTACACCTCTACTTCGAGGCTATTTTTGGTTGTTAATTGGAGATTATTGGACATTTCACAGTCTCACTAACTGTGAACCTTAGATCACAGCCTCCTGAGTAGCTAGGATTACAGGCATGAGCCACCAATGCCTGACTCTCCTCATCCTTCTCTGTCTCCTTTTGTCTGAGACCTGGATCAACCTAAAAGGCTATTTCTGATGCATTGTGAGCTCAGTCTTGAGTTCCTCTCTCTAGCTGGTTTGAAATTTGGGGGGAGAAGATAATTGAGTTTTCCCCCCAAAGGGTGATAGAAGTCCTTTCAGCTTTCATCTTATATGGGTCCAGCCAAGCCTTGATCAGTTAGGCCCAATGATGCTGAGGCCCAGTGTATAAGTGGTTGGCAGGAAAGAGTAAGTGTGAGAGCCATGGGTTGTACCTGCCCAGTAGCAAGTCTCAAAATGATGAGATTCAGTCAGATGCTTGCATGGAGTCCCACAGCTCAGTATCTCAAAAGGGGTTATTACCCTGTGTATGGGGTGATTGATTGGTATAGCCTCTACCTTTTCTATTTCTGTAGTTCTTCATAGCTTCCCCTTTCTGTATTCCCCAGGTTAGCTTCATTCCCCAGGTTAGTTTCATTTTGTTTTTGGAGTGCTGGCTCAAGTCCCTTGTGAAATCTTTTCTCCACTGTATACATTCATAGCACATTAGCTCTTCACAGCTGTGTTCGATCTTTACTCTCCTTCCATTCTAGTCTTCATCAGGTCCTCTTGGGCCTTATGGAGAGCTGTAAGTGACTTCGTACAGCTGGTTGACTAGTTTGGGAAGACAGTTTGGGAGCAAGGCCTGTTGTGGAAGCAAGCAGAGAGGGGGATCTCTTTGAGGCAGTGCCTCCCAGCTACTGCTGGATATGAGAAATACTGGTAAACTTCTAAAAACTCCAGCTCCACCTCAGGATATTTAGGTCAGAGCCTTTTTGGAACTTCTTATTTTTAATTCTTCTGAGGTGATTCCATTATTCAGCAAAAATGGAGTGTCTTTATTCAGGTCCAGTTTAAGACTTAATCTTGAAGGTGATCCTCCAACAGACTTCAGTACTTAGGGTAAGTAGGAAGGTGCTGAGCATGTAACTAAATGGATGTAGGCCCCCACAGCTACTACAACGTTGCTTAGTCTAACAAATAGCAACTTTTTTTGTGTGTGCTGGTCCTGGGGCTTGAACTCAGGGCCTAGGCTCTGTCCCTGAGCCTCTCTGTGCTCAAGTAGCGCTCTACCACCTGAGCCACAGCTTCACTTCCAGCTTTTTCTGAGTAGTTTATTGGAGATAAGAATTTCATGGACTTTCCTGCCCAGGCTGGCTTTGATCCACAATCCTCAGATCTCAGCCTCCTGAGTAGCTAGGATTATACATGAACCACCAGCTCCTGGCACATTTGCTTTCTCTAGGTTACATGGAAGGCCTTTGGGCAGAAAAGTAGAATGTGGCTTAGTGATAGAGTGCTTGCCTAGCATGCATGAAGCCCTGGGTTTGATTCCTCAATATCATAAATAGAAAAGGTTGGGGTTGGGAAGGTGGTCCTGGGTTCGATTCCTTAGCACCACATAAGCAGGGGGAAAAATGGCGGAAGTGGCACTGTGGCTTAAGTGGTAGAGTGCTAGCTTTGAGCAAAAGAAGCTCAGGGACAGTCCCCAGGCCCTGAGTTCAAGCCACAGGACTGGGAAAAAGAAGGAGGAGGAGGAGGAGGAGAGGGGGGGAGGAGGAGGAGGAGAAGGAGGAGGAGAAGAAGGTGAAGAAAAGCAGTTTAACCATGTCATGTGGAGGGGGGGCAGTGTTCTCTCCCTTACAGGGGAGAGGGGAGGGAGGAGCCAGAAGCCAGGTGACCAGGACCCAGAAATTCCACCCAAGGCCCAAGCTCAGCAGCAGCACTCTACCCACTGGCTCTCATCTCTGCTTCTCTCCAGAGTAGATTTCCTCCCTTCTGCTCCCTCACAGACTTCTGAGACTGCTCACATTGGCTGCCAAGAATCTCCTGACCTTCTCTGCTTCCTCTTGTTATAGTTTGTGTCTTAAGATTTTCTCTTTCTTTTTTTTAATTTTTTTGGGGTCTGGTCGTGGGGCCTGAACTCTGGGCCTGGGCACTGTCCCTTAGCTCTTCCGCTCAAGGCTAACGCTCTACCACTTGAGCCACAGTGCCACTTCCGGCTTGTGCTGAGGAATTGAACCCAGGGCCTCATGCATGCAAGGCAAGTGCTCTACCGCTGAGCCACCTTCCCAGCCCTATGTGTCTTAAGATTTTCAAAGCAAGCCAGGCACTGGTGGCTCAAGCCTGTAATCCTAGCTACTCAGGAGGCTGAGATCTGAGGATCATGGTTCAAAGCCAGACCAGGCAGGAAAGTCTGTGAGATTCTTATCTCCAATAAACCACTAGAAAATGGGAAGTGGTGGTGTGGCTCAAGTGATAGAGTGCTTGCCTTGAGCTGAAGAGCCCAGGGACAGTGCCCAAGCCCAGAGTTCAAGCCCCATGACTGGCGCCCCCCCAAAAAAAAAAAGATTTTCAAAGGCCATAGTGCTAAATGCTTGGTTGCTAGCTTAGTTTCCTAGGATGCAAGTGATTGATTGGATCATGAGGTCTCTGATCTCATCGGTCCATTGATGGCTTCATAATTTGATGGCCTATTGTGAGTTATTAGAAGTATAGGAAGTGCGATTGACCAAGGGTGTGCCCCTGACGACTTTATTAGTTCACTGGCTCCTTCTCCTTGCCCTTTTCTTCTTGTTGTTGTGAAGTGAGCAGCTTCATCTACTGTGTACTCTTGCCCCCATGATAATCTGCCTTACCTCAAGCCCAGAGTAATGGAGCTAGCTAACAATAGACTGAAGCCATGAGCCAAATAGATCTTTCCACCTTCATGTTGATTTTCTCAGGTGTTTCTATCAGAGTGACAGAAATCTTAACTAATACTTCACTTCCTTCATCCAAATGTGCCATAGAAAGGTCTCAGAAACTCAGGCCAAGGAGATAACATGTTTGATGAACAATATTCCATCTATTGCTGAGCTCATAGGTATACAGGGTCAGTGGCAGGTTCTTCAGTAGTTCAACAGGAGATATTTCAGGGAGTAGTGGAAATGGAAGGGTGTGCTTTGAAAATGAACAGCATCTGCTTTTTCAGGAAGATGAACTATGCATAAGCACTATACCCCAGGGGTGTGATTCTTTCTCATGTGAGCATGGGAAATGGGATTGAAAAGCTAAGTAAATGGGTAGTATAAAGTAGGAGGCATTGTTGGAATGGGAGGAACAGTAAATAAGACTAGATTCATGTGATATTGGATGTGTAAAATTGGCCTCAATGTGTTTAGCTGACTTTGGATGTCAGTGGACATATAAGGATATGTTTGTATACACATACACACACACATTATATATAGAGAGAAGGGGTGGGTAGAGAGAGCGTATGCTATAGATAGATGATATACCTGAGCTGTAATACAGCTGTGTTTTCTTATTGGTCAGCAAAAAGGCCTGGAGACCATAACCTTTTGGGAGTAGTGAGTATAGCCGCCACCCAGATCTTTGTTTCTGATGCCACTCCAGGAAAGGAACTTTGGCTGCTTGGGGGAGGTAGCTGATGTAGGACTAGGGCAGGAAATGTGCTAGATGTTCCTGGCTTGTCCTGCAGAGGGAGGAAGTGCTTTGACGATCACACATGGTGTATTTTCAGGAGTGGGTCAAAAAGACAGGAGCCTCTGGAAAAGTTCCAGTGGCTAAAGCTGGAATGATACAAGCAACAAAATAAATGGGTTTGGGTTATAATACATAGTATAAAGTATAAAATATCCGCATATTATGCAGATGTGAGTGAATATATAAATGAGAGAGAAAAGACAGTCTCCTGTGTAAAAGAATTCCAAATAATTCATGCAGTAATGGAGATGGAACTTTACTTCCCACTCTTTACCAGTGGGCTACTCATAGAAGCAGGTAGGGCAACTCCATGGTAGAGAAACCAAGTCAACACCAACAGTGGAGTTTGAACCCTGATATGATAAAAAACCCATAGCCACAATCTAGTCATGGAAAAACATCAGACACATCCAGATTGAGGGCTAGCCTATAAAATGTCTGACAAGTACTCCTCAAACTGTCAAGGTCATCAAAAATAAGGAAAATCTGAGAAAACAGTCACAGACAGGAGTAGCCTAAAAGGGTAAATGTGGTATAGTCTTGGAACAAAGAAGGACATCAGGACCTGAACACAGTTTTGCTGACTTAGTATGGACTTCATTTACTACACTAGGTCTGTGTTGGGAGGAGTACATGGGAACTCTTATTGTTTCCATAACTTCTCTATGTATCTAAATCTATTCTGAAATAAAAAAATCTTATTTAAAAAGCAAAAACAAAGACTTATCATAGAGATTCTGAAATACTGTTCTGCAAAGAGGGTCTGCTTTTAAAGGATGGGCAAGCTCCCAAATCCTGGCCAGGAAGGCCTGACAGGTATGTAGGGCCAACTCAAGGCCCAGCTCATGGGAGAGAAGCCAGGAGGTCAGGAATCAGACCTGAATGGAAACTACCTCCCTCCCTTCTGGTACCCCAAGGAACCACATGTTCATCTAGAAACCCCTTTTCTGCCTCTCTAGTGGGAGGGGCTAGTGATAGATGGCTTGGGAAAGTGTGTGTATATGCATGCCAGTAGACACTTAAACTGATATCCTTCTCAGAACAGTGTGTGTATGTGTGAGTGTATATGTATGTGTGACAACATTGGGGTTTGAACTCAGGACCTGGGGACTGTCCCTCAGCCTTTTCTACTCTAGGCTAGTGCTCTACCACTTAACCCATAGCTCTGCTTCCAGCTTTTTGATGGTTAATTGGAGATAAGAGTCACAGTCTTTCCTACCCAGGCTGGCTTTGAATTCTCAGTTTTTAGCCTCTTGAGTAGCTAAGATTATGGATGTGTTACTGGTATCCACCTTAGAACCATGTGTTTTTAGACTCAGAGAACCATACCAAGGCAACATAGATGTAAGGATGAATGAGCCTTCAGCTGGTGTTTCTATGTTGCTTGCAAGCCAATAGTTTCTGGCTGCTTTATGCAGGCTGTCCCCCTGCCTTCCTGTTTCCTTGAGCTCAGGCAGGACTCTCACTGAGACTGGTTGCTCTTCCTCGGCACCACTGCTTCCCTCCTGACACCTTTCCTACCTGCCATAGAGGCTTTTCCCATGAGCCCATGCCCTCTGACTTCCGCTCCACTCATCATGGCTTCTCTCAACTGTCACAGCCTGTCTACCTTGTTTTAGTGTATTAACTATAGAATTGGAAGGTCAGCTGAGGAGGTCAGGGCTTCTGTTAATTCAGTTTATAGTTGTGTTTCCAATGTCTAGTACCTGGGTCAGCTTTGTCCTGGTACTTTACTCTCCCAGCAGTTTCCATGTGTGTACAGTGAAGATGATGCCGCCTCACAGTTGGGACAGAATATACATTTGTTGAAAGACCCTTTTCCCTCTGCATACCTTCTTTTGGAACCTAATTCTTTCTGAGACTTCATAGGGCAAATCTAAGCCTCAAGCTACCAGCAGCCTAAAGATTCTTGATTTCTCCAGGCCTCACCTCCTTGCCCTAGGTCTCCCACAGCCTAGGGCTGTTGTCTTAACACTTAGCTCCTCATGCAGTGATGGCTATGTATACCCTCTGTGTCTCTCCCTCTACACTGTAAAATCTGAGTTGGGTGCCATGCTTACTACTTGCTATGGAGTCTAGCTTCTGGCCTGGGATCTATTAGATCCTGTGGAGGTCATGATATGGGGTTGGGCTACCAGCTCTAGGTCCAGATGCCAGACAAGTGGTCACTCCTAAATATATCAGATCCTCATGGCCAGCTTCTGAAGACTGTGACTAGAGTTGTTTGTATAGCCAAAGGAGGTTGAGTGTCTCTTGCTATTAGGAAGGAGACAAGCCACCTTCAGAGCTGGGCTGAGAAAGAAAAGGCCAAGTTCTGACCTGTACAGTCTTGACTGGGTCAGAGCCTCTGGCAGGGTATTATGTCTGCTGCTGCCTCTGCCTGGAGCTGAGGGTGGCCATGGGAGATACGAGGTGAGGTCATGCCCAACTTTGGGCTCAGTTCTGTACCACTTGGGAGACTTCGTCAAGTCCATCGGAAGTGGATTCAGAGTTGGACAGTCTCCAGGCTCCATCTGCAAGGACTCCAAACAAGTAGTCCATCTTATATTTTTCACTTTCCTAAATTGAAAACAATGTACTCATTAAACATTAATTTCCCATCTCCCCCCACAGCCAACATTCTGCTTTGCATTTCTTTGAAGCTGAGTACTTCTAGACCCTTCATGAAAATGGAATTATACAATGCATGTCCTATTGTGACTAGCTGACACTCAAGGTTCATCCATATTATATTCCACTCCTTTTATGGCTAAATACAATTCCAGAGTATGTATGTTCCACATTTTATTTATCCATTAGTGGATAGTAAAGTGCTTCTACTTCTTGGCTTATTGTAAATAAAGCTTTGGTGAACATAGTGTGTTAATATCTGTAAAAATTCTTGCTTTGTACCCAACTTTAGGAGGGTAGGCCTTGACTGGTTGATGAGGGCTTCCCAAGGAAGCTCCAGAGGCTTTTGGCTACTTGGTGGGGCCTAGCAGTCCTAGCCAGCAGGCAGGGCTGACATAACAGGTGTGAGAAGGAACTTCCTGGTCTTGGCAGCAAGTGAAAAGGGCCATTGTGTTCTTTTCTCCTTTATAAAAATAGGTTTAGCTGGTCTAAGGATGTGCCATTCCCACCCTCTGTTTACAGAAGCCCTGAATAGATCATCTCTATAGTACCTCATAGAGTCCTCCAGACCACTTCAGTGTGTGCAGCCACAGGCCCAAACAATCTACTGCAGGCTGGGGGTAGGACTGAGGCCATGGTGCACTCCGCCATCACTGTTACTGTTGGGATTAGCAGATATTCCATGTCTTAGAAGTCCCTTTCTGCAAATCCATGGGAGCCTTGAATGCCTCAGAAAGATCACGCTGTCTCTGGCTGAGGCCAGAACAGAGCTTAAAAGTGGAACCTCAGAGGGGTAGGAACAGCTACTCAGCCACTCTTGTCCTCAGCAGGGACCCCTTCACACTGAAGTTGTTGTCCATTAGGACAATCACGGGGTCGCAAACTACAGTGACAATCATGGGGTTGCAAACTACAGTCTCACCACTTTTTTCCATGACCCTAGGGAAGCCCTATACCCTTGACTATCACCCCAAATCTTCTGCACAGCCCCTGGCAACACTGTGTTCTGCTCTGGCAGCCTACCTGTCTACATGCTTCATATCAATGGAGTGAGGCAGCATCACCATGCCACCACCTGCCTTTCCTGTGGTTATCTGCTAGCTGCCATGGAACCCTGGCTAGGAGTAATGGCTCTCAACCAGACCCATGGCTTTGATGACCAGGTACTGAGGTGGGGAAGGAAGCTATAGGCCCTGCCCTGCATGTGGAGTCCCTCCTGGCATGTATGTCCTCCCAGACAGCCTTTCTCTCATGCTCTGCAAGGAGTGGAACCCATTTCTGCCTATTCTTTGCATATTAGCCTGTCAGCCCTGAGAACATAGTGTTTGAATAAAGATGTATCTTCCTATTTTATAAAGAAATGTATTTGCATATGAAACATGTATTATGTATATATAATACTATCATAAACCTGTAATGTAATCGAGGATTTGGTTTTTTCTAAGTATCACTAAAAATATTTAGCAAAGCTCATTTTAGGAGATGTGTGGAACTGAATACAATTTACCTTGTCCAGCACCTCCCAGTCTAGTATGGAGAGCAAGTAGGCGACACGCACATGAGCCAGGGGTCTTTCACAGGACCACACTTCATAGTATACAGGGTGGCCTAGTAGGAGGTGAGGGACACCAGCGAGCATTTCTGGCAGGGGCCAGCTTTGAAGAAATTGACCTTTAAAGCTAGTGGCTCTGAGTCTTTTAGGCCTGCAAGCAGGGCTTATGAGGTAAGGTAAAAGTCTCAGACAAGTAGCTTAGAGACTGTAGAGATAGGATGAGCACAGATTCAGCTAAGCCTTCCACAAAACCTCTCCCATGATTCTCTGAGGCCTCCCACAACCTACCCATTTGGATCAGTTGGCAATAGAGTGACCATAGGTAAGCAGTAGAGCAAGGGGCTACAGCAATCAAAGGTGGCTGGTGTGTACCAGAAGACAGTGGGGAGAGCAGCTGGGGAAAAGACACAGAATCCAGTGCCATCAGCCTAGGACTCCACAGAAGATCCCTCCTTGGCATAGCCTGAGAAACTAGGTTCTGGCTCTGTTCATGGCCAGGTGAAGAGCCTCTAGGCACATCGACAATGTATGGATTGCTTGCCTAGTTCTGGATAGACCCCTGAATCAGGCCTATCATTTTCTTTTTCTCTTTTTTTTTGGGGGGGGGTAGAATGGGAGGGCAGCAATGGGCTTTGAACTTAGGAGGGCCTTGTACTTAATAGACAAGTCCTGTACGACTTGAGCCACACTCTCAGACATGGCCTGTCACTTTAGAAACTCAGTCAATTTAGCGTAAGCAGCTGGCTACTAGGATGTGCATGGAGATACTGTGTTTCCCTCCCCTCTGAGTGGGGCAGAAAGTGGTCACTGTGCCTGGAGCTCCTTCACTCAGGCCCTGCCTTTCTGATCCAGGAAGATTGTGCTAAGACTCATTCCTTCTTCCTCCAATAGGAGTTGTTAGGAGGCGCATCTGGATGCCACCCTTAGGCCCTCGAGTGCATATGGGTGGGTACCAAGGAGCAGGTGGGCCAACATGTAGTGCCAGCTGAGCTTCACCTCAGATGAACAGCATCCCTTGGAAACTCTATAGGTGTCAATTCTTTTTGTGTGTGGCAAATTTCAGACATAAAAGTCATCAAAAAGTTAATTTAAAAATTTTAGTTATTATAAAGTGACATTTTGGTGTGTTCATAGTATTATGCAACATTACTTTTCTCATTCCAAAACCTTTTGTCACCTACAACCAAAATCCTATCCACATTTACTCCTTCTTCCCCAGTCTCCCCCTTAACACTGGCAACCACTGATCTGCTTTCTGCCACTGTATTTCCCTATACTCAATATTTTACCAAAGTATAGTTACATAATATCTGTCCCTTTGTGACTTGATTTTTCCCCCCTTCAACATCATGTTTCCTAGCTTCACTCATGTTAAAGCATGTCAGTATTTTATGGTTGTATAATACTCTGTCCATCATTGATGGGTAGTTTTCATCTTTAGTTTTCATCATTATGAGCAGTGATACTGTAAACACTTGTGTATTTTTTGTTAGAACACTTGTTTTTCATTTGTTAGAGTGCTTGTTTTTCAGTTCTTTTGTAGTATATAGTAGTAATGTTACTAGGTGTGTTAGCCAACTCTCTACTACCACATCATGAGACAATGGATTTAAACAGGAAAGGTTAATTTTGGTTCATGTTTTCAGAGATATATCCATGGTCAGTTTTCACTGTGGCATTTGGGCTTGTGGCAAAATAGAATGTTATGGTATAATCATGTAGTTGAAGCTGTTCACCTCATGGTGGCCAGGAAGCAGAGAAAAAGAAGGATTAGGGTCTAAATATCCCCTTCATGCGCACACTTTCAGTAACTTGTCTCCTTTCTACCAGGTCCAGCCTCCTAATAGTTGAGCCATCTCTCAAAAGCATCAACTGGAAACCAAGCTTTTAGTGCATGGTCCCTTGAAGGACATTACAAATCCAAGCTACAGTACTGGATCATAGTGATAATTGCATAGCTTTTTCAGTTAGAGAAAGAAGAACATTGCTACAATAGCTATGCCCATTTTACTGTTAAAATGATGGCTACTTATACCCATATTTTATACTTGTGGAAACTGAGGCTTATAATTTGTGAGCCCCAGATTATAGAGCTAGGATTTGGCTCCAAGGGTAGATAGGTACTTCTTTGCTTCTGGAGAGGCAGTAACTGGGAGTAGTATGGTCTGTGGCATCAGGTCTCCCTCTAGGCCTGAGGTTGGAGCCATGGCAAGTGTGTCTTCTGCCTATGCTGTTACCTGTAGCCCAGCAGTTCTGTTCTGTTCAGGTGTCCTTGTGCAACTTAGCAGCTTATAGGTTTTATGTGGACCTCCCTGAGGGTAAAAATTGTGTGATGAGGGACCTGGCCTAGGACCTGATGATGCGGATGGGTGTGGAGTCTGAGGCTGCTCTGCTTTGTAAGGAGACCACAGGGGGATGGGCTGTTGTGGAGAGTGAAACCTGACCCCATCTACTACTTAAGGTCTCAGGACAGCAATATTTTTTCCCAAACTCATCTCACCAAGACCCATAGAGGATACCACATTCACTTAGCAATGAGTACACATACAGAAATGGACACACATGTGCAGTAGAAAATTACCACATGCAAAAATAAAGAAAGAAAAAAGAAAATTACCTTATGCAGTGTATGTTTGTTTGTTTCATTCACAATAGCCTGCTTTAGAGAATGAAAACGCTGCTTGTAAGCCTTGGTGACAAGCAGGCACCCAGCTTGTTGTACACTGTCAGTCATGGGTCTTAGCGTCTATCAGTGGTAGTCACTACCCTGTAATTCATGGAATCATGGAGAACTCAAGGAGGTACAGGTGCAACTGGGAAGGAAGATGGGGTTCTGCCTGCTGGTACCTGCTTCTTCATAGGACCTGGCTGTGGTTTGCCTGATGTTTCCAGGACTCTGCCGCAGAGACTAGGGAGAAACTGTTCCCTCTGGGTCTGGGTGGGCTTGTGACCCCCCTTTCCAACTTCCTCAGAGGACTTGGGCTCTGGAGATACTTGTTTAGAGAGGGTGTTGCTCATGAGAGGAAGGATTTGAGCAGAAAGTCCAGTGCCCATTCTATATTAGGTATCACTTGGAATCACACCACCACCCTCATTCTGGGTTCTCATAATACATTAGAATCACACTCTAGGGAAGAATCATACTCTAGGGAAGTTTGGCCTTAGCAGAAGGTGCTGGGGGATTTTCTGTGACCAAGTGCTAACCTCTGTGAACACAGCTGATGTATTATTCCTCACAGTTTGTGAGGTTCGGGAACGCCTGTGTCTGTGGAACTTGAGAGCTCCTTAGAGTTGCTTTCCTGATTTAAAGAACTCAGATCCATCCCAAACAGCCAGCTTCAGTGGTCCAACTCAACCTGTAGATGCTGTTAACTTTGCCTTGGCCAAGGAAGAGGAGGGAGGCTGTGTTCCTCTGGGTGTATTGGAATTAACAATCTCTTGTGCTTATACCAGTGTGAACAGGTATAAGAACAGGACAGAGTGAGTCCCCAGTATGGCCCAGGTCTGATGGCCTGTAAGTTCCCCTGTAAACTTGGGTATGACTTTGAATATACCCATTGGTTCTTAAGACCAGGAAGTAAAAATGTCAAGGGTTCCAGACAAAGGGATGCCACATCAGTGAATCACTTTGTGCTCCAGCTCATACATCTGAAACTTGGTGCATATACAATGACATATCTGCACTCAGAGACTGGTCAGAATAAGGGAACACCTGCAACTTGGGACCTGCCTAGCCAGCAAGCCTCATGAGAATGGTGCACGCCTCTCAAGTGTGGCTCCTACTGAATGATGGTACATGCTTATCCTTCCTTGAGTATGCTAAGCCTCCTTGTCTGGTACTGTGCAGACAAGCTGGGTGCCTGCTTGTCACCAAGGCTTGCAAGCAGTGCTTTTTCATATTCCTGAAGTGGCTGCTTTTGCATGTGGTAAAAATATTGAGTTGTAATTTTTCATTGCATGTGCTTGTGTATGTGTGTATGCTCATGTGCTCTTCACTAAATCAATATGGTATTTTTTGTTGTTGTTGGTCATGGGGCTTGAACTAGGTGCCTGTCCCTTAGCTCTTCAGCTCAGGGTGAGCACTCTACCACTTGAGCCACAAAGCCATTTCCAGTTTTCTGGTGGTTAATTGGAGATAAGAGTCACATGGACTTTCATGCCTGGGCTGGCTTTGAACCTTGATCCTCAGATCTCAGCCTCCTGAGTAGCTAGGATTACAGGCATGAGCCACTAATGGTGTGAATATGGTGTTCTTAGTAGGTCTTGCATTTGAAAAAATGTTCTGAATCCTCAAGCAGTGAGTTAGGGTTAGGCTTCACTAGTGTGACAAGCTTTTTCTGACCTTGAGATGTAGGGAGTGATTATTTGCCACCTGGGAAAGCCTTGTTTCTGTGGATCTCTGTTTTCTTTCCCATCTGAATGCAGACAGGAGAGTGAGGAGGTGACATGGATGGTTCCCATGACATCTCACCCTTGAGCCTCATAGGTCCATAACAGCCTCTGCCTTCAGGAAAGGGCCTCTCCTTAATCATGCTAACCATTTGATTCTGTCCTACTTTCCTCCTCTTTTCCTCTGGCCCTTAGAAGCATGCCTTTCCACATTCCTTGTGCTCTAACCCTGACAGGTATAGTGCTTAAGGGATTCCCAATTCTTGTGAGCAAGCAACGGAGATTGGTAGGAAGGGTAGGCTCTTTCTCCTCTTTGTTTAGGGCTCTTTATCTTGTTCCTCCCTGCTTGTTCTTTGGCTTAAGTGAACTTCAGCTTGTAACAGGCCTTGTGTTCTAGCTAGGCAAGTATAAGGATCTGAAAAAGACTGAAGGTTCCTAATGACTAGAGGACTGGCAGGGACTGGGCCTGTAACTGCAGCATACTACTATTTAGATAGATTATAGACAGCCATCTCTTTTTGGAACAAGCCAATTTAGGTGAAGCTCAGCCTCTTAGGAGGCCCAACTGGCCCCTCCGGAGGTGTAGAACTAGGGCAGGGAGCTTGTTGGAGCTGGCCTCTTGCTGACAGCATCAGAGATAGATGTTTCCTTTGCCTGAATTTGGGTTACAGCCTAGATACTTGTCCTTGCTTTTGAATGAATCTGTTCCAGCTTTGTGAGTGCAGGAGATGTGGCAGAGTAAGAAAGGGGTTAGCTGCAAAACCATGAGCTTAGATTCAGTTACTAACTTAGCTACTTTCTAAGGCCTTGAGTTTGAGACCCAGGACTGGCATGCACACACACAAAGCCAAGTGAGTGTAAGGCCATAATTTGAAGCCTCAGTGTGGGCATGCACTTACACACATATACACATACCCGCACACATACTCACAAGTTAATACCAGATCCTAACATTCCTGGCAGGAATGTCAACTGCAGCCACTTCTAGAACTTTTATACCAATTTCTCAAAGAGTTAAACATACAGTTCCTGTGTGATGCAGCAATTCCACTCCTAATATACCCACCCAAGAGCAATGAGAGCATGTATCCATGAGTATTTGCATGTTAATGTCCATAGCAGCAGTATTTACAACACTCTCAAAGTGGAAGCAGCCTAGGTGTTCATCAGTAGAAGAGTGGATAAAATGTGGCACATCCTACAAAGAGCATAGTGTTACCATACAGCTGTCAGACACAAACAGTTGTGTGCTGTATAGTTCCTTTTATTTGAAGTATGCAGAATAAGTAAATTGTCAGAGGCAGAAAACAGATTAATAGCTGGGGGTGAGCAGAAAGTAATTGCTAATGGTTCAGGTTTTGTAGGGGAGCAATGAGAATGTTCTACAATTGGTTGTTGTACAACTCTTATGAACTGACTAAAAACCACTGAATTGTACTCTGTAAATGGGTAAATTGCATGGTATGTGAAATAAAACTGTTATTAAAAAAGAAAAGTCTGGGCTGGGAATGTGGCTTAGTGGTAGAGTGCTTGTCTAGCACGCATGAAGCCCTGGGTTCAATTCCTCAGTACCACATAAACAGAAAAAGCCAGAAGTGGCACTGTGGCTCAAGTGGTAAGAGTGCTAGCCTTGAGCAAAAGAAGCTCAGGGACAGTGCTCAGGCTGAGTTCAAACCTCAGGACTGGCCAAAAAGAAAAGAAAGGAAGGAAGAAAAGTAGTGTTGGGATTAACTAAGAATGAGATCATCTAATTTGGGAGCAGAGAGCTTCTTCCCACCTTGTTGGAAGCTCTGTAAATAGATTAGGTTAGCTGCAGTTCTCTTCTTTGACATACCCTATTTGCTCTTTTCTTTGCATTTGCTATAGGATCAGATAATGTCCCTCATGGTAACTTACTGAAGAGACAACTGGATAAATTGTAAATGTGAGATTTTGATACATAGGTGTTAAGTAAGCACTGATTTCTTTAATTCTTAGCCTAGTTTATATCTTTGCCATTTATTAGCACCATTAAAATCCTTTTTGGAAGGAAATAGAACCCTTATTTCACACATAAGGAAACTGGGGCCCAAAAGGTAGACAGGTGGTCAGCCTTGCTTTGTTCTAGGATGGTGAGATTGAGAACATGACCACATCCAAATGTAAGGCAGGATCTCTTGACTGGTGGCCAAGTGCCCAGCACAAACAATTACTGCAGAGAAGGGGAAGAGGACCTCTGGGGACAGTGAGCAGTTTCATGACACTGAGCCCTGGTATTCATGTCAAAGTAGGGCCTGTGGATAATCCCCTGAGAAGAATATACTAGAATTTCGATTGATATGTTCCCTCATTCCCATTTTATTTATCTGGGTACATGTGTGCTGTATGTGTTATATTTTATAATCTATTGATGATGTGACACAGATCTACCACTTATTGAGGGCATGTGTCAGAATTGGGACACTGGGCCCAAGGGCTGTATACCAACCTTTGGGAATGCAGCAGTGTAGAAGAGGTGCCCTGGCAAAGTCCCTGTGCAGTCCCTTCTTCCTGTGGTCACTCCTGTCTCACTTCATGACTTTATGTCATTAAGTTCTTATTGCAGCCATTAGTTTTCTCTTCTGCCTCAGAGAGACAGTGAGCCTTGTCCAGGGATGGAGAACATACGTCCCTGTGAGGTAGGGGTCCAGCTTCAAGAGGATACTTTGTCCAAAATAGATTAAGAGGAAGCCTCCTGGACAAGGCCTAACATTGGCACTTGTATAGACTAGAATAAGAATCTGGACCTGGGGAAAGGAAGCTATAAACAATGGTTCTCTTGCTCTACATCTCCTTAGCCAAAAGATGATGAAGACTTGGGTCCAGACAAGAAGGGGTCTGAATCCATCACCTTTTCCCAGGAAGTCCCTCTGTGGAACAGTTCACCTGCTTGCCTTTTCTAGCCCCTTCTCTGGGTACTCCATGAATATCTACAGAGGCACCTAGTACTTTTTGGCTGTTGCACCAATGAGAGCTATGCTGAGCCTACTTGAGGCTCCTCCTGCACCTACTCTGCCATCCTTAACTTCTCAATACTGAGGCAGGTGTTCTGTGAACTTGGACTACAAAGCACATTGTGTTTTGCCACAGAAAGCTAGAGATTCCCTCTGAGTTTAGCCTCTTCTATGCTGTCTGCCTTCTGAGTTGGGCCTGTGGTTCTCAGTTGAGCTCAGAGGTCTTCAAGGAAAGGCTCTTGGGCATGGGGATCTCATGGGGCATACAGCTGCTGAGGACCATGTGGAGGTGAAGATTCAGCTGTCCCATTCATCCTTTTGGCAATTATCAAGGTGTAGTAGACAGGCAGGTCAGCTAGAGGAGCTCACAAATAGCTTGATGGTAAAATCACATGTTCCTCAACTGGAACAGTCTAGGGAGTTTATACCTAACCTGCATTTTGACAGATGAAGTGGGTGAAGGTGGGGTGATTGTTCTGAGCTCAGTGTGAGTACCAGCCAGGCCTATATCCTGCTCTCAGATCATGCCCCCTTACCCTCAACCATCAGTAGGGAGCTGGCAGATGGATAGTGATAAAAGTAGTTGGATGGATGGGCTGGGAAGGTGGCTCAGTGGTAGAGTGCTTGCCTTGCATGCCTGAGGTCCTGGGTTCGATTCCTCAGCACCACATAAACAAAAAGAAAAAAAGCCGGAAGTGGTGCTGTGGCTCAAGTGGTAGAGCACTATCCTTGAGCTGAAGAGCTGAGGGACAGCACCCAGGCCCAGAGTTCAGGCCCCACGACCGGACCCAAAAAAAAAAAGGTGGTTAGATGGAGCTATGGGAGACAAGCAGGCTGCCCCAGTTGTCACTATTTTCCCCCTTTTTAAATGTAAGCTGCAAAATTTGCTGCTTCTCTAGAAATAAGACCAAGCAAATAGTAGTCTGTAAGCAGCTTGGTGAAGATGATGGTCTGCCCATCTGTGGCTTGAGGAATGGTCCTGTTGCTGTGCTTCCTTGTGAGAACCAACAACGTGAAGGGAAGGGTGGCAGAGACAGGCCCTGGTGGAAGCCCTTCCGTTTTTTGAAAGCATCCTCATATTTAGGGGCAATCTGAGGCTAGAGGACACAAAGGCTAACACATTATCTTCAGGGGACAGCTGTGGAAATAGTAGCTGTCGTTCTGAACTGGAGTATGGCTCAAGTGGTTAAGCTCCAATCATGAGTAAGCAAACCAGGAGACTGCAAGATCTCCAGAGTTCAAGCCCCAGCATTGGCAAAACAAAACGTAAGAAACACGATCTTTTATCCAGCCCCTCACCTCAATGTGAATTTCTTAAAGAATTCCTTTCCGGGCTGGGAAGGTGGCTCAGTGGTAGAGCACTTGCCTTGCATGCATGAGGCCCTGGGTTCAATTCCTCAGCACCATATAAACAAAAAGAAAAAAAGCCGGAAGTGGCTCTGTGGCTCAAGTGGTAGAGCACTATCCTTGAGCTGAAGAGCTGAGGGACAGCGCCCAGGCCCAGAGTTCAGGCCCCATGACTGGACCCAAAAAAAAAAAAAGAATTCCTTTTCATGAGCTGAGTGCCGGTGGATCATGCCTGTAATCCTACTCAAGAGGTTGAGATTTGAGGATCATGGTTTGAAGCCAGCCCAGGCAGGAAAGTCTGTGAGACTTATCTCCAATAAACCACCAGAAAACCTGAAGTAGAGATATGACAGTGGTAGTGCACTAACCTTGAGTGAAAAAGCTCAGGCCCTGAGTTTAAGTACCACGACCAGGAAAAAAACAAAACAAAAAAAACTTCCTATTTTTAGTTTTCTGTCCCTGATTTCAGAATCTAAATGTTTTTGCTATTTAAGTGAGAAAAAAGGTTACTGGTTGTTGAGCCAGGCAGCCTCTGCAGGATGCTTCATGGTCTGGACAGGAGTGGGGGGTTTCTGACTCCATGCTTCCAGCCCCACAGCCAGTGCTTCAAGGGTATTGGCTCTTGTCTGCCCCCCTCCTTGCATCTAAAACCAAATCAAATCAAACAACAACCAAAAAAAAAACCTCTTTGTTTTTCTGAATCCATCTGTGGAGCTTTTCCTTACTACTCTTTTGGATCAGCAATCCCTCTGGGACCGGGATCTTGGCTGCTACTGTTTCCACAGCTGTCCCTTTCCTGTCTTGCCCCCTCCCTCCTCACCTCTTCCTCCAGTCCAAGCTGGGATATTGTTATCCAAGTAAGAAGTAAAGTCCAACTGGTTGTCCTCTGAGAAAACCCAGCTTTTCCCTGTTCTCCCTGGGTAAGTGGGTAGGAAATAAGAGCTTGGAGGGCCAAGAGGCTGTGAGATCCCATGCCATTCTTTTTTTTTTTTTTTTTTTTTGGTCCACTCGTGGGGCCTGAACTCTGGGCCTGGGTGCTGTCCCTCAGCCCTTCAGCTCAAGGCTAGCACTCTACCACTTGAGCCACTGTGCCACTTCCGGCTTTTTTTTTTCTGCTTATGTGGTGCTGAGGAATTGAACTCAGGGCCTCATGCATGCAAGGCAAGCACTCTACCACTGAGCCACCTTCCCAGCCCTCCCATGCCACTCTTGCTGCTTCTTTGCCTGCTGCCTCTGAGTGACTCTGACATCTTGTTCTTATAGCCCACAACCCTCCCTCAGGGCACCATCAACATGAACCAGTGCACAGATGTAGTGGATGGGGAAGGCCGCACTGGACAGAAGTTTTCCCTCTGCATCCTGACGCCTGAGAAAGAGCATTTCATCAGAGCAGAGACCAAGGAGATCATCAGTGGGTGAGTTGTCCAGAGCCACACAAGGCATCACCAGCAGGACCTTGAACCAGGCCTGAGTACATTCAGCAGAGTAGATCATGGACTAATTTGGCTACACCAAAAGGTTCTTCCTCTGAACTCCCTATCTTCCTTTCTCAGTATCATTTCGTTACCATGTCTCACCCCTGTGCTGTTCACAAACTTGTCAAACCCACACCTGTGTGTCCTGCGGACTTTAGGGCCTCTCCATTAGTGTCCAGAGGTATAACTATTTTGCCCCTCTTCTGGTGAAACCCACCAAATTGCTTAGCAGGTCTTTAAGATCCTTCCCAGCTCTGCAACACCTCTACTACCCTATACCTCAGTGGTTTTGAGTTACATAGTGCTGCTTTTACCATCACCTCAGTCCTGAACGACCCTCCTTCCTTCATGCTGTTTCGTTATCCTGTGTCTCGGCTCTTCTGGGGAACATGCCTCAGGCAATGCTGATGATCTATACTCATTGTTGGCCCTTGGAGGTCATGTCTTCTGTGCCATACACAGGAGCCACACTACTGCCACTTGTTTTGTTTTAATGGAAAAAACTGACAAGCCTGCTCACTTCTGTGGCATATAGACTATGTTTGGAAATAGCTGATATTCTGACAACATGAGCTTTATACTCTTGAATATCAGGGAGCTCGAAGTCTAGCAGTGGGGCATTTACTACCAACTTGAGCAGTGGTGAAAAACTTCATGGTACACACTAGTAAACAGGCTCTAACAGGCCTGGCCCCTTGAGAGTGAATCTCAGAATCCTGCTGGTTCTTTAAGGCTGGAAAGAGGCAGATGCATTTGAAACTTTTAAGAAAGCAAATCTGAGAAGTTGAAGAGATTAAGCTGATGGCTGCAATACAGGAGAGATGACCCCTTCAACTTGAGCATGTGCAGCACTATTGGAGCACTGCCTTACTTTAACATTTTAACTGCAGCCCTGGCCAGGCTGAAGGAGGAAGAGGGAACATGGACTACAGCCATTGCTTACCTTGGGGCGCCCCCTGCTGGGAAGATACAAGTTCAGATTTATTAAGTTCCAGAGGACAAGCTAGACAGTTTCTGTCTATCCCTAAGCTTAACATAGAATCATGGGCTCTAAGGGCGTCCAGGGCATCTCAAGAACTATTGCTTTTGTCAGGCACCAGTGGCTCATGCCTGTAATCCTAGCTAATCAGGAGGCTGAGACTTGAAGGATTGTGGTTCAAAGCCAGCCCAGGCAGAAAAGTCAGCAAGACTAAATCCTTCCAAAAGCTGGTGTAGAGGCATGGTTCAAGTGGTAAAGCACAAACTAAGAAAGCAAGGTGAGTGAATACAAAGCCTTGAGTTCAAGCCTTGGTACTGGCAAAAGTGAGATGGCTGAGCACCTGAAAGCAGTAGGACTACCTTTAATGTGGGAGCAACCATCTACATTTCATACTCAAATCTGCTGCTCCATTACCTAGCCAGACACACCTCTGTGTAGTAATAGGGAACATGCAGCCACAGGCTTCATGCAAAGTGATGTGGTCTAGTATTGCCTAGGCAGCCTTGGGTAAGACTTGAAATCCAATAACTCTACAAGCTTTTTTCTTTTTGCCAGTCCTGGGACTTGAGCTCATGGCCTGTGTGCTGTCCCTAAGCCTCTTTGTGCTCAAGGCTAGTGCTCTACCACTTGAGCCACAGTGCCACTTCTGACTTTTTCTGAGTAGTTTATTGGAGATAAGAGTCTCATGAACTTTTCTGTCCAGACTGGCAATCCTCAGATCTCAATCTCTTGAGTAGCTAGGATTACTGGCGTGAGCCACCAGTGCCCAGCTTCTACAAGTTTTTTTTCATGACAACATAAAGATAAATACCAGCTAACATCACATGCCAAATGGCCCTTGCACATAAAAGGTTCTCCACCACTACTAGAGAATCTCACCCTGCCATGTTTGGAACCCAGGGAAGGCAGAGATGACAATGATGACAGAAAGGAGGGCTGAAATCCCTGGGTTAGAGCTGGGATGTTGACATCCTACAGTTCAGAGGTGATATATAGCATTTGATTTGTCCCTGTAACAAACAGTCCATGGTCCTCACTATAGCCCACACCCCTCCAGGGTTCTCCATTTCCTTACGTCCATTGTCTCTTCTGTTAGTATGCACTGGACTCACTTTACCCAGACAGCTTGGATAGACATTTGTTATTAGCAGACTAAGGAACCAGGCCGGCTGGGCCCAATGTTTATATGGTGGCTTAGTGACACAACCATATATCATTACCTATATTTAGCCAAGGCTCTTCCCTCTCCTTATTCTGGTTTAGGACCTACATGTTTCTGTGTAGCAGCCAGGTTCTTACTGTAGAGGCCTGCCCATGTGCCCTGTAGCCCCTCTCCTGACCCAAGCAGCAGCTTCCTCACCTTACCCATATTCTGAGATTTTTTTTCTTTTTTGTCAGTCGTGGAGCTTGAACTCTGGGCTTGGGCACTGTCCGTGCACTCTTCAGCTCAAGGTGAGAGCTCTACCATTTGAGCCACAGCACCACTTCCGGTTTTCTAGTGGTTTATTGGAGATAAGAGTCTCTTGGACATTCCTGCCCTGGCTGGCTTTGAACTGTGATCCTCAGATCTCAGCCTCCTGAGTAGCTAGGACTACAGGTGTGAGCCATTGGCGCCCGGCTTATTCTGGGATTCTTGATCCCAGCATTTGTGTAACATATATGTCCTAGGGACAGAAGCTCCATCTTTTCCACCTCCTCTCATCCTTGCAATGACCCCTTACTTCAGTGCTCTCCACAGCTTCCTCTTTACTTGTCATGGCTCTTCATCTGTTGGTTCTGGTCATATTGAAGATAGGTGCTAAGGAGGTATTGACACTTCTGCCAGGCTGCCTGGGATAGGGCAGGGATATCAAGACCATCTCAGCAGCCCTCCTCCCCAGGTCTTCTGTGAATGCTCCCTCTCAGGGCTAGAGAAAGTGGCCAGTTCTTTCAGTTCCCATGTTCCAGTAGACAAACAAGATTTGACTTTGCTCTATTGCTAGGCCGGAGGGTAGGCTTCCCTTCTTCCATGCTGTCAGCTCTACCCACATCCCTATTCTCAGTAACTCAACTCTTGTTTTCTGGAATTGAGCCCAGGCACCCACTAGTTCCATATTTACTCATCTTCTTTACTATGTAACATTGGACACGTCCTACTAGACTTCCATAAATCCATGTGCAGAGAATACAGTTTATCATCTATCCTAGCCTAACAACCCCATTGTAATGGGTTGAGCAGGTGTCTTGGGTTACAAAACAAGTTGCTGTCTCAAATCCCAGCCCAGAAATGCTTAGCTGTGCTATTCAGTTAGTGGTGCCATGTCCGTACCCCCCAGCCAGCCCTTTCCTCTTCCCTTAAAACTTTGTCCTGGGGGGGGGGGGGAGGCTGGGAAGGGATGTGAAGGGTAAACAAAGGAGGAGGCTGCAATGCTTGATAAGAAATGTGCTCATTATCTTGCCTATGTAATTGTAACCCCTCTGTACAGTAT
Source organism: Dipodomys ordii (assembly GCF_000151885.1). Classification (NCBI taxonomy): domain Eukaryota; kingdom Metazoa; phylum Chordata; class Mammalia; order Rodentia; family Heteromyidae; genus Dipodomys; species Dipodomys ordii. Next base: position 9,178,942 of record NW_012267247.1, read on the forward strand.
GTTCACAAAAAATTAAAAAAAAAAAACAAAAATAATTATGGTATGAGGAAGTGGTGCTGTGGCTCAAGTGGTAGAGTGCTAGCCTTGAGCAAAAGAAGCTCAGGGACAGTGCCCAGGCCCTGAGTTCAAACCTCAGGACTGGCCAAAAAGAAAAGAAAGGAAGGAAGAAAAGTAGTGTTGGGATTAACTAAG
>NW_012267247.1:9179183-9190264 GCF_000151885.1 Dipodomys ordii
AAAAAAAAAAAACAAAACAAAACTTTGTCCTGTATGGTTCGCTGGCATTGCCAGTGGCTGGCACCTGCAAGACTTAGGGGTCCTGGGTGCCCTAAGGTGTATAATCCCTACCATACTCTTCCACACACCTGGGGTCCTCAGGGAGAAAGGTGATCTTGATGTAGAAAGTCTGGGAAAATTGTAGGGACAGCCCCCTAGAGACCTAGGTCCTCTGAGTGCCTAGTGGAAATGTCAGCCACTACAACTAGAAGGGCAGCCCACCAGCATTGTGAGCTCCATAGGAACAGCTCCAGGAGCCCAGGCCCTCTCCCATTGACCTCTGTCCCAACCAGCCTGGGACAGAGGAATGAGCCAGGGGAAGGTTTCAACATCCTGGGAAGCACAGTTGTCTGCTGGCTTTGCAGATTCACTTGTACCCTCCTTTCTTGCTTTGGGACACACAGAAAAAGGACTGAAAGACGTGTAGCTCTGATAATGCAAGCCTTTGCCTATACTCAGAAAGTTGAGCATTACTGGTCATGGGCTGAACTGGGCTGAGGGTAGCTCTCTGCTTAGTCACTGGGATTCCCTGCACTGAGACTGGTTCCCCAGCTACCGGCTTGTCAACACTTCCTAAGGCAGTCCAGAAAGCCACCTACTGTCCTACCATCTCACCTTTCCACAGCACCCTCAAATTAAAGAAACTGTAAGAGGCCTTTTCTTACCCCAGGGGTGCTGCTGGATTGTGTTGGCACAGCTACTGCTATAATCCCAGGCCTGAGTCCAACATAGTCGGATGCTCCAGGATGGTCTACTAGACCTGTGTCTCCTGTGGTTCTTTCCTCACTGGAGGGAATGCTGGCTGCCCTGGCCACTCAGCCAAGGCTGGAGGTGGGCCTCAGAGGCAGACCCTTTATATCCCCTACTCTTCAACAGTTCAGTCCCTTTGTCCTTGTGAAAATCTGACTAGGAGAAATAGTGTTTATGTCATGGCTTGATCTAGCTCCTAGTTTCAGAAATGAGGGGACAGCATTCTTAAGGAGCTGAAAGTACCTGAAGCTATAGTTAGACTGTGGTAGAGCCAGATCTAAAGTGCTGGCCTGTTGGACCTGCAATTCCTCAATTCCTCCATTCCCAAGAGGAATTGCTGGTCCAGAGTAACCCTTCCAGCATGTAGGCCCTAATGTGTATGGAGATTGAATGGGAGACATGTTTCTCGCTTTTTCCTTTGTAAGAGAAGGTCTAGGAGGTCAACTGCTCACTTCTGAGGTGACCATGAAGAACTTTGCTAGCATGATTCCTGGTTTTCTTCTCATGGCCAGGATCTATCTGCTTTGGTATCCCTAACTGGCTTCCAGTTGCTACCTATTTGTGTGCTCCCTGAATCCACTCTGGGCAGTCAGTTTTAGAATCAAGTCTAAGCCCTGGGAATAAGAGTAGCTATGGGAAAGAGATATGTACTCATTCCCCCAAAACTTGTAGTCAAACATGCCTCTTTGCAAGCATGGAGCCTATATTGTGTCCTAAGGCCCTGCTGGCAGTGGCAGTAGCAATATCACTGTCTGGCCTGGCTTTGGCATATACTATGCCTCTCCTGTCCTACGCTGTGGCACTGCTTGGCCCAACTGTGGCACCTCTCATCTGGGGTTATGTCCTGTACTGCTCAGTGCCTACAGGATTAGCTGTTGGATGGGTATCTCCAGTCAGGAAGCATAGGGCCTAGGGTCTGGACTACCCCAGCCAAGGGCAGGATCATGTTCCTGAGAGCTAGAGGGTTACCTGATAATGTCTCCTCCCTTTTTCCCAGGTGGTTAGAGATGCTTATGGTCTATCCCAGGACCAACAAACAGAACCAGAAGAAGAAACGGAAAGTGGAGCCACCCACCCCGCAGGTAGGCCAGGTGTCATTTTTCTCCAATGGGGCTGAAAACTGGGGGGGTAGTGAACCTTTAGGTTAAAGAGTGAGGAAGGGGTCTGGCTAGCATTGAGGTGGTCATACCTGCATACTCCCTTCCTCCTGCCCATACTCTTGAAGACCACAGTCCACATCATCCTCTCTGAGTACTACTGTGCATGGTAGCCATTGATGTGCCCTGGAGCTTTTAGGGTTGGGGGGCAGGCAGCAGACAGCAGAGCATGTATCCTCTCCCTTGGCTTCTGGGGAACATGCAGGGAAGGGCAGGGGTTCAGGGTAGGAAGGGCTTTTCCTTTCCATCATTGTCATAACTCCTCTAGTTGGTCCACTTAAACTCAACTTGGCCCCAACTCAAATGATGGAGCTGATGGCCCACTTTTAGAATAGGACCATGGATTTGGCCATAGAGCCAACATCAGCCATTCAACAGGGAGAAGGACTCTCACAGGGCCCAAGGCAGTTGGAGAGGCAGGTTTAACCCTGCTGTTTACTTAGCCCTAATGCCATTGAAGTAGAGGAAAATGCTGTTCCATTGAGGTGCTGCCAGGGCAGGAGTTCCCACCCACTGTGCAGCTGCACAGGTGGTATACACAGGTCTATTGGCCAAGTGCATCCCTGCCTTTGTCAGGCCCTGTCTTTTGCAGAGACTATACAACAGCTGATTTTTTTTGAGGCTCTGTCTTGTCTTGTACATGTGGCACAGCTCTTCTCCTGGGGGTCTTACCTTCTGTTGTGGTGTCTACTATCCCACACTTCAAAGTAGACTCTCCCTTTCCATTGGATGCCTGTTGCATTTTCATGGCATTGAAATAAAGAAGTCTTCTCTGACACCCCTTCAGAGAGGGATTTGAAAACCCTTTGTGAACAGCTCTGATGAGCAGTGCAGGCTTCATTATGGCACCCTAATGAAGCAGCACATCTGTCCAGCCACTTTGGACTGAGCACAGAAAACCCAAGTACCTTTGTTTGGTTTATATGCCCTGACAGCCCTTACATGCTGAGGAATGGAAGCACCTCTATAAAGGCTTAGACCTGGTTCTGTGACCATATCCACCCAGTCAGGTGTCTCACCCATCTGTTGAAAAGAATAGCATCTTTGCTCAAGGACAGGGACCCCTAGTCATTCCCTGGAAGACAGTGGGTGCCTTAATGTGTAAAAGCAAGATTAAGCAGGTACCCAAAGGAGAGAAAAAGTTCCCTACAGTCTTAGGTATTTATCAGACCCTGGTTTTCTGGGATGAGGATGGGGAGAGATCTGAATTAAGCCAGCTCTTCCCAGGTTATACACCTTACCTGGGAGGAGGTAAGAGTCAGTAGAGACTTAATGTTGGGAAATGTGATTCCAAAGCTCCAGGTGTCATACTACATCTCATGCCAAGAGAAGAAGGCATTCCTGTGCCACAGGTGCACTCACCCTGTGGGGGATGAGGCTAGACTGCAGGAGCCCTTAACCCTCCTCTGGGTTATCTTCTCTGGGAACTTCAGCCAACCTTCAGTTTAACTTAACTTCTTCCCTCTTCTAAGGGAATTGATATATCAAGGGCTGGAGTGTGTGTGTGTGTGTGTGTGTTTGTGTGTGTGTATGTGTTTATATTTGTATTTGGAGAGCTGAGGGAACTGATTTATCAAGGACTGGATTTTTAATTTTTTTTTTTTGGTGTGGAGTGGGGGTGGGTGGGAACTAATTTATCAAGGACTGGATTTGTGTATGTGCACATGTGTGTCTATGCACAGCCCCAGTCCTAGGGCATCGAATTCAGGGCCTAAGTGCTGTCCTTGAGCTTTTTGTTCAAGGCTAGCACTCTACCACTTGAGCCACAGCACCTCTTCTGGCTTTATGGTGGTTAATTGGAGGTAAGAGTCACATGGACTTTCCTGCCCAGGCTAGCTTTGACCTGTGATCCTCAGATCTCAGTCTCCTGAGTAGTTAGGATTACAGGTGATTATAGGCATGAACCACTGGTGCCCAGTTATCAATGACTATTTTATGGTTGCTCCCTCCCTTGCAGGAAGATTCCAGCCCTGCACCAAGCCCAACATAGCTGTGCCCGGCTTCTTGCCACTTGGACTTAGAACAGCAGGACCTAGGGTGTGGGGAGGGAAAAGAGGCATAGCAGAGGGGCCTCTGGAATGACTTCCACTGAGAGGAAGGGTCACTGGTGGGGTAGCTGAGGAAATTGACTGGAGGGCCAGGACTCAACCTTGGGGCTAAATATCCATAGGCCTTTTGTTGTTGTTGTTGTCATTGGTTGTGGTGCTTGAACTCAGGGTCTGGGTGCTGTCCCTGAGCCTCTCAGGGACTAGTACTCTACCACTTGAGCTACAGTGCCACTTCTAGTTTTTGAGTGGTAAATTGGAGATAAGAGTCTCATGGGGGCGGGGGGGAGGCTGGGAGGCTGGGAAGGTGGCTCAGCGGTAGAATGCTAGCCTTGCATGCATGAGGCTCTGGGTTCAATTCCTCAGCACCACATAAACAGAAAAGGCTGGAAGGCACTGTGGCTCAAGTGGTACAGTGCTAGCCTAGAGCTGAAGAATTCAGGGACAATGCTAACGCCTAGAGTTCAAGCCCCATGACTGACCAAAATAAAGAGTCTCACAGGAACTTTTCTGCTGGGCTGGCTTTGAACCATGATCCTCAGATCTCAGCCTCCTGAGTAGCTAGGATTACAGGCATAAGCACTGGCACCCACCTTCCATAAGTCTTTGAAGGTATAAGAAAACTGTTAGGGGCTGGGAAGGTGGCTCAGTGGTAGAGCACTTGCCTTGCATGCATGAGGCCCTGGGTTCGATTCCCCAGCACCACATAAGCACAAAGAAAAAAGCCGGAAGTGGTGCTGTGGCTCAAGTGGTAGAGCGCTAGCCTTGAGCTGAAGAGCTGAGGGACAGTGCCCAGGCCCAGAGTTCAAGCCCCATGACCGGACCCCCCCCCCAAAAAAAGAAAACTGTTAACCATCTTCTGAGAAGAATCCTAGAAGTTGGTTACTCTACATCCTATGTCTTCACCCCTGTGTCTGCCCCACAAATACTTCTCCCCAGTACACACCACTTCTGTGCTTTGGGAAAAATAGGAATTGGTCCAATTCCCATCTTTGCTACCAGTATTGATCAGCACCCATGCATGTGTTTGCGCGCATACACACACACACACACACACACCACACACACACAGATTTGAGCAGGACATTGAATGTCTCAGTTCATTGCTGCTATGACAAAGTGTCATAGATTGAGGTGCTAAACAAACACAGGTATTTATTCCTTGTGATTGTAGAGATTGGGAACTCCAAGGTCAAGGCACCAACAAATTTGGTGTCTGGTGAAGGCCCACTTCTTGATCCTCCCATGCTGGAAGGGATGAGCAACTCTCTGAGGCTTCTTATTGATGAGGACACTGATCTTGTTGATGAGGATTTTACTCTCAACCACATCCCAGAGACCCTATCTGCAAATGCCATCATTACGTTTTTAGTATTTGCAGTATGGATTCAGGCCACAGTGTCTATCTGGTTTCAGTTTGCATAGTATCCAAGTGTCCTATTTAAGCTGCAGCGGCAACGGCTGATCCTTCTCCTCCTCCAACAACAACAACTACTACTACTATTTATTCTTCCTTCTTTCTTTTCTTTCTTCTTTTTTTTTGCTGGGCCTAGGCACTGTCACTGAACTTCTTTTGCTTAAGGCTAGTACTCTACTTGAGCAACACCACCACTTCTAGCATTTTCTGAGTAGTTTATTGGAGATAAAAGTCTTGTGGCCTTTCCTGCCCAGACTGGCTTTGAACCGTATTCCTTAGATCTTAGCCTCCTGAGTAGCTAGGATTACAGGCATAAGCCAACGGTACCCATTTAACCTAATTCTTAGGTCCAAAAGCAGAATTAATGAAGCCACAAGGACTGGCTAGGTATGAATGCTATGGAAACTCATTTTCTACGTTGATAATAAGGATTTCAGATGGCAATGTGTCCTACTCAGAAGTGTGTTCTCTTCACCTTGTCATGTCTCCCTGATTTGTATCTAAAGTGCTTGGAAGTTGGGCAGTGATGGATTCTGAGCCAATTCCTGTGGGCTTGCCATTGACTACTAGGCTGCTGTTGTAGGTGCTATCTGGCTATATGATGGGAGAGCTTGCATGTTGTTTGGTGACAGACTTCTGGCAGAAACTTGGAACCTTTTTCTCCATGTATTTGTCAGGATAGCTTGGGGTCTCCTGGACTAGCTATTTCAGAGAACAGAGGTTACTGTGGTAACAGACAAGAGTTTCTCCTCTGTGTGGGGCTTCCCAGGCTCCTGAAGCTGGATAGCCAGGACTTATGAGCCAGCTCAGACTGGGTACCCTTGACACCACTGTCTCCACAGGAGCCAGGGCCTGCCAAGGTAGCTGTCACAAGCAGCAGCAGTAGCAGTATCCCAAGTGCTGAGAAAGTCCCCACCACCAAATCCACCCTGTGGCAGGAAGAAATGAGGGCTAAGGACCAGCCCGAAGGAAGCAGCCTGAGCCCAACTCAAAGTCCTAGCCAGAGCCAGTCTCCTACTGCTAGCTCCCTGCGGGAATCAGGGCTAGACAACAAAGAAGGTAAGCTACAGCTGGCTGGTCTGTGTGTGCACCTGTCCTGATGGCTTGTCTTGCAGTGCTGAAGTGGGCCTCCATTCTAGCCCACAAAAATCCTGGACTTTTTTGTGCATTAGCTGTGGACAGCACCTGGTTTGGCATGGACTGGGGTTCTTAGACTGGCTTAGCCTTGGCCCTTCTAGCTCTTAAACCCCATCTGTAAAGGAGGAAGATAGCACCTGAAGGCTGTTCTGTCAGCCCCAGGAAGTATCAGGAGAATCAAAACCACTGTGCTTCAAGAACCATGCATGAGGAGGCCCTACTCATGCACCATGTATTCATGTTGTTAATGGTGTTAGCCCTGGGTGTACACTGTGTGTATTACCTCGGGTCTTGCCTCTTTTCACTGTCCATCCTGCCCAGCACCTGACTAACATGAGTGCTGAGGAGGAAGCACCTCTCCACTTGGCATGCTGGAACTACTTGAGCAGAGCAGGTTTCCTCTGCTGCCTTTTCTTCAGTGTACATACCTGCCCTCATCTACCATCCCTTTCTCTCAAGTGTATCAAGACCTTTGCCTCTCTCCACTCTCCACCCCCAGCTCCTGCTTACTCCCCTCCCCCCCCCCAACCTACAAGAGTTGGAAAGGCTGCTTAGCTGTTGGTTTTCTCCTTGGGTTTTGGTAAGAAGCAACTGGTAGATGTCTTCCCTTCTGGACTTGGTGTGGAGTCCTGCTCTCCCAACTGAGCCCCACACAAGACAAGATAGGCCTCCCCATCTGTCTAGGAGAGAAGGAGGAGGAGGGGGAAAAGTATGGGTAGAATGTTTATTCCACCCCACAGTTCTTTCCTGACAACTGTGCCGAGTGATCCTGTTTGATCTTATATGGGTTTTTGGAAAGTCGATAGAGCAGAGTTGTCTGCTGTCTAAGCGAGCCTCCTCTCCACCTTCTTTTCTAGAGGACAGTGCCATGAATGGTGACCGTGTGGACTGTGGCCGCAAGGTGCGGGTGGAGAGCGGCTACTTCTCCCTGGAGAAGGCCAAGCAGGACCTGAAGGCAGAGGAGCAGCTGCCCTTGCCGCTCTCCCCGCCCAGCCCCAGCACCCCCAACAGCAGGTATGGTTGCCCTGAGTCGCCCTTCCAGGAGCTCGGCCGTTCCCTTCACTCCCCAGGTCCTCAAGCCCCCAGCCGAATGGTCTACAGCATCTCCCTCAGCAGCCTGGGTGAGGCCAGCCGGCCCCCTATCCATGAGGACTCCAGCAGCGCTAGGGGGCGGGAAACAGAAAGACTGGGGAGCACCTTTGCCTTTAAAGCCAGCAGGCAGTATGCCGCCCTGGCCGACGTCCCTAAGGCCATCAGGATCAGCCACCGAGAAGCCTTCCAGGTGGAGAGAAGGCGGCTGGAGCGTAGGACTCGGGCCCGGAGCCCTGGCAGGGAAGAGGTGGCCCGTCTGTTTGGCAACGAACGGAGGTAAGAAGGAGACTAAAGGATGGAATTCACGTGCAACACTACATGCACATGGGCATGCACACACACATTCATGTGTACACATTCATACACATGCTCCCTCACCTCCCCTAGGGAGCAGTCTTCCTGTTCAGATGTGGGGTACCTTTTTCTCTGCGTTCTGGACTATAGCCTCATAGGATATTTGCTGTACTTAGTTCCTCTTAGAACCTCAAGTACCCAAGAGAGAAGAGTGTTCCATCTACCTGGACTCTAGAAGGCTGGCCTTGTTCTTCCTGGTCCACTTCTGTTGTCTAAGGTGACCCAATGCACAGGAAGATAGGCCAGCACAAGTTCCTCTCTTGAATATATAAGAGGCAGCCTGTGAAGTTCCCAAGTACCTCATGGCATCATTTTTGCCCTCTAGGCTTGGTTGAAATGAGGAGGCAGAGCAGAGTTGTAGCTTCCTGGGGAGAGACAGGATCTGGACAGCCAAATAAAGGGTTAAGATGCAAAACTCCCTGAGAAGAGGAGGCTTCTGCCTGCCTTCCTTGCTTTCCTGACCCAGCCTTCTTAAGAACTGGGGAAGGATTCTGCCTGAGACCACAAAACAATGTGCAGGCCCAGCAATGTTGCAGGACAAATTCATTTATTTAGGATTCATTTATTTATTTATATTTTTTCCTGTGAGAAAACTCATAGATGTTTTTTATTTTGTTTTTTGTCGATTGTGGGGCTTGAACTCTGGGTCTGAGTGCTGTCTCTGAGCTCTTCAGCTCAAGGTGAGCGCTCTACCACTTGAGCCACAGCACTACTTCTGGTTTTCTGGCGGTTAATTGGAGATAAGAGTCTCATGGACTTTCCTGCCCAGGCTGACTTTGAACCATGATCCTCAGATCTCAGCCTACTGAGTAGCTAGGATTATAGGCTTGAGCCACTGGCACCCAGCCTAAAACTCATAGTTTTTACTAGATTTCCAAAGTTTACTTTCCATGAATGCTACTCAGTAAGGTGCCCCACTCTTCCTAGAGAGAGGTAGGGCTACTTACTAGTGGCTCAGCAAGGTACCTGTTGTTGCCACCTCCAGTTTGTGGATGGTAAAGCTGACTCTTCACCATCTGCAATCATCCTCCGAGGCTACAGTCCAGGGATCCAGAGGAAAAGGTGACTCACACTCTGAAAGGTAACCTTGTGGTAATATCTAATGAAACTTTAGTTCCAAGGCCCTATTCTCATAAATGACCCAGAACCAGGGACAGAGCTCCCATTCTTTTTTTTTTTTTTTTGGTCCGGTCGTGGGGCCTGAACTCTGGGCCTGGGCGCTGTCCCTCAACTCTTCAGCTCAAGGCTAGCGCTCTACCACCTGAGCCACAGTGCCACTTCCAGCTTTTTTTCTTTTTGCTTATGTGGTGCTGAGGAATCGAACCCAGGGCCTCAGGCATGCAAGGCAAGCGCTCTACCACTGAGCCACCTTCCCAGTCCATAATCTAGTATTTTCTAAGTGACCAATATATAATGTTACAAAACCATGTCTGTGAAAGGAGGCATTCAAAAAACAGAATAGCTGGGTGCTGGTGGCTTATGCTTGTAATCTAGCTACTCAGAAGACTGAAATCTGAGGATTGCAGTTCAAAGCCAGCCCAGGCAGGAAAGTCCATGAGACTCTGATCTCTAACTATTAGAAAACTGGAAGTAGCACTGTGGCTCACATGATAGAGCACTAGCCTTGAGCTGAAGATCTGAGGGACAGCACCCAGGCCCAGAGTTCAAGCCCCACAAATGACTGGGGGGGGGGGAGAATAAGCCATGAATTTCAATTATAACAGCACAGAGAATTCCTTCATTTCAGTTAACCTAGAGACATGAACACTTATCAAAGAAGACCAGCCACAGTTACCTGAAAAGGCCATTGAAATTCTTTCATTTCCAACTCTGTGTCTATTTGAGACCACTTTGTTTACTTATAGTTCATGGAACAAACTGCAGAGAGAGATAATTATTTTTACTTTAAAAATTAAGTGGGTTGGGCTGGGAAGGTGGCTCAGTGGTAGAGCGCTTGCCTTGCATGCCTGAGGCCCTGGGTTCGATTCCTCAGCACCACATAAGCAAAAAGAAAAAAAGCTGGAAGTGGCACTGTGGCTCAGGTGGTAGAGCGCTAGCCTTGAGCTGAAGAGCTGAGGGATAGTGCCCAGGCCCAGAGTTCAAACCCCACAACCGGACCAAAAAAAAAAAAATCTAAGTGGGTTTATTTTTATTCTTTGTTTGTGCATACATATGCATGCATATACCAAGTACTGGAACTGGGCTCTCACAACCCTCACCTGGCTTTTTTGCTCACAGCTAGCACTCTGTCAATTGAGCCACATCTCCAGTCTGATATTCTGCTGGTTAATAAGAGATGTAAACTCAGACTTTTGTTTGGCTGGCTTCATATCTCAGCCCTCCAGGTCTTAGCTTCTGAGTAGGTATCATATATAACGTGTGAGCCCACTAACGCTAGGCTGTTGGGGGTTTTTTTTCTTCTTCTTTTTGTTGTTGTTTTTTGTCAGTCCTGGGACTTGAACTCAGAGCCTGGGCACTGTCCCTGATATTCATTTTGCCCAAAGCTAGCTCTCTTACCACTTGAGTCAAAGTGCTACTTCCAACTTTTTCTGAGTAGTTTGTTGGAGATAATCATAGACTTTCTTGCCCAGATTGGCTTTGAACTGTGATCCTCAGCATCCTGAGTAGCTAGGATTACAGGTGTGAACCACTGGCACCTTGCTGCACTTAGCTGTTTTTATTCTTAAGTGAATGAACAAGCATGCTTAGATTTTTGTCACTTTAATTGGGAAATATCATTCATAGATAAAATTCACATATATAAAAATCTTAGGGGCCCTTAGTTTTTTAAGTGTGTGAAGGAGCTCTGCCAACACATTTAGGGACCACTAGCATGGAATATCTTTGGCTGAATGCAGGGGAAAACAGTAGGGTGGGTGTTCTAGAGAAGGGGCCTGCAGGTAGTCAAAGTCTAGTCCCATAAAGAGTGTATATAGGGCCGGGCGCTGGTGGCTCACGCCTGTAATCCTAGCTACTCAGGAGGCTGAGATCTGAGGATCGCGGTTCAAAGCCAGCCTGGGCAGGAGAGACCGTGAGACTCTTATCTCCAATAAACCACCAGAAAACAGGAAGTGGCGCTGTAGCTCAAGT
>NW_012267247.1:9190314-9198752 GCF_000151885.1 Dipodomys ordii
CTCAAGGCTAGCGCTCTACCACTTGAGCCACAGCATCACTTCTGGCTTTTTCTTTTTGCTTATGTGGTGCTAAGGAATCGAACCCAGGGCCTCAGGCATGCAAGGCAAGCGCTCTACCTCTGAGCCACCTTCCCAGCCCAGAGGTCCCATTCTTTAAAGCATTTAATCAACTTGTAAGTTAAAAATTACACTAATGATTGAGGAGGTTGACAGAACGGGCAGGGGAGACTGCACTGGCTGATGAGCAGGCTGTGTGTCATAACTCCAGAGTGAGATCAGCCATGTCCTGTATTAGTGCCAGACCACAGAATTAACATTTTGCATACCTGCTTCGCTTGGCTTCTTGGAGAGATTAATTTTAAACTCATTCTTATTTACCTGCCTGGGATAGATGCAATCTCTGGGGCTTGGTTCTAGCATGCTCTTTGCCACAGCGGGATGGGTTTAGCTTGTGTTTGCACCCTTGATTTGCCTATACCTACTAACCCTATAACTGTCCCTTTCTCACTGATCCTAATGATCTCTAACTGGCTGTTGTTACTCTGAAAGGCTCATTCACCAGATCCCGGGTAGACCACCCTGCATCAGAGTGGATCCTGTCCCTAGTAGTTAGCTCAGTCTCCAGAGTGGCAGGAAATCAGCCACAGCTGTCTTGATCATGGAGCCAGTTTTTTGACAAGCCCCAGCTGAGATAGTAAGCAATCCTGTCTGATCACAGTGGGCCCTGAGCTTCAAGTGTCGGCTCTTCAGATTTCCAGAGTCTTTTGCAAATGTTTCTTGGATAGCCAGAGTTGTGTCTGGCTGCTGAGAGTAAGGAAACCATGGTCCTGTGTGAAGTGCCTTGAGAATCCCACCACTACAGCAGGCAGACAGCATTTGTTCTCAGTTCTACCTGAGTAGTGTGCTTGCTGTCACACCACCCACTCTGCATAGTGAGCTATGGCAGAGGTTGCCTGAGCCTGTGGTCTTCACATCTAGAATGTGTGTGGAGCTGTCATAACAAATGGCTGCCTGTTTTCTGCTCTGACTCCTTTGCCTGGAGCTCTGTGGGTCTACAGCATGCACTTTGGCCTCAGTGCTGTCCTGGGGCCTTTGAGGCCTCCAAGTCAAGTGGAAGGGCTCTTAGGCCAGATGGAGCAGCAGCACTAAGGCCCATTGATGGCAGCAATTTGGTTCTGCTAGATGCCTCGGTGCACATAAAGCTTTCCCTTGTGCATGGTGATCTGGCAGCTTCTTGGTAGCTTCCTGCTCTCACAACCCACCTCCTCCTGCTCCTCTTAGCACCGCCTTCTCTGTGGGTGCAGTTGGCTGGCCTGGCATGAGCCTCTTTCTGAAGAAGATGCTGTGGGAGGAAGCAAAGCACCTGTGTGCCTTCCTGAGCTTTACCAGTAGAATTCTGCCTCCCTGGAAGAAGGGGCCTTTGGAGGTGGATACACTAACCCTTAAAGAAAAGCTGCCTCAGGACAAGGGGTAGAATTCCAGGGCCCAAGCCCTCTTTCTTTGTAAAGAGGTTTTAGTCTTCTAGAAGGGTGGTCTGCATTGCTTCCCCTGATTTTTAGGCCACTTGTTCAGAATAAAAGTGACACGCTCCCTAAGAATGGAGACCAAGGTAGCCCCAGGTTCAGTGAGGAGACTGGTGTCCTGACAAGTCTTAAGTCTAAATTCCAATCATCTTACCTCCCTCCCCAGGACAGCCCACAGCCTTCCTACCTAACCCCACCCACCATGGTGACTCCTCACACTGGGATAATCATGGGTATTTTTCTCCTTCCTCAACGATCACTTTGGTTTTTTGCTGCTTTAATTCTTTGAACAATTTTGATTTACCATTATTTGATTTTTAAAAGCAGACCCTTTTCTGTTCATTCATTTTCCAGCCTTGTTTTCTTTCAGGTCTTGCCCTCTCCGCCCTCTGCTGTGTCGCTGTGGCGTTCACGCCTCCTCCACCTGCTTCGCTCTCATCTCAGCTTCGTCTCAGCAGCAGACCACCTGATGAGGCCGCCAACCCTATTACATGAAATCAACCTGCTTTGTTTTTAATTTGGTTTTTGATTCCTTTTAAATGTTGGCAGAAATAATGTTAATTCATGGGTCTTTTCCTTGCTAAAATTTGGACATTTTGGGGTGAGACTGTACTGTGATTGTGGAAAAGTGCAATGTACGCAGAGATAGTGATTGTCCTTTGATTATGTCTCTGGTTGAGGACTGCTGCGAGGTGCCAAGGTGTGTGAGTGCCACATGAATCAGCACCACAAAGCCTCAGGGGCCTTCAGCATGGGAGCAGGGCTGGGCACAGGCCTGTCAGGGAAGAGCCATGGTTTGAAGTGCTCCAGCCTGCCATGAAAGGGGTTACAAATGGAGCTTGGGTTGTCTAAGCCTGTGCTTGAAGCCTGGTCAGCACCTGTTGGAGGCTGGAGGAAACTGGCACAGGGAACCAATGGGATAGGCCAGGTATAGGGAGAAGCTGCAAGAGCCCATTTTAATCAAGATTAAGCCTATCTTGGGAACATGGGATTCTCTGGTCTTAGCCAGCCCTGTGTCTTCTCTTGCAGGAGGTCCCAGGTAATTGAGAAATTTGAGGCTTTAGACATTGAGAAAGCAGAACACATGGAGACCAATGCATCAGCCATGCCCTCCCCATCAAGTGATACTCGCCAGGGCCGCAGTGAGAAGAGGACCTTCCCTAGGAAGCGGGTGAGCTCTTGGGATCAGGGCACCCAGGTCCAAATGGGCCTCCCAGAGGTGGCTGGGGGTCTGGGCATCACACTACCCTAAGCACTTGAAGTGCCCCACATGCAAGGAATATTGCTTCTTCCAGGCCTCTGCTCTGCCCTGTTACCCTCATTACTGAGCTTCTTGAGGCAAGCTGTCTTCTGCCTCTTTCGTCTACAATTTCATCTTTCCCTACTAGAGGATGTTTGAATTAATTTTCAAGTCCCAGGTCATAACTAGCATTTCTTTTCCTCTCTGAGACAGTCCACCAACACAACTGAACATCAGATCTTCTTTCCTGTCTTTCAAGTGACAGCCATGCCCTCATTTCTCTACTGAGTCTATTAGATCCATCAACCTCGCAGTCCTCCTCCTAGGCATGTGCCTGCCAACCTGCCTCTTCTGTATTCTGCTTTGTCTCAGTCCTTCCCTGGTTTCTTTCTTGCTCATGAGATGCCCCCTGGCCCTTCTGGGTCCCAAGAAGCTAGAAAATAGGGTGGGACCAGGACAGTGATGGTGAGTGGCATCCAAAAGAAAAATCTTCTCTACTGCCCAGAATATCCCAGGACCCAGGTTGTCCCCAACCTGTAGTGGGGCCTATTTAGAGTGTTGTCCCTCACTGGGAGCAAGGCACCTTCCTGTTCAGTAAGGGATGATTGACCATTCAGCTGCCACCCCTGTGCCTGCCTGAGCTGCCTCAGGCTGTACTGATGGGCGGCTGCTCTCTGCTACAGGACTTCACCAGCGAAGCCCCCACTGCTACTCTCTCAGATGCCTCGGCTTCCCCCCTGTCTCCACACCGAAGAGCCAAGTCACTGGACAGGAGGTCCACGGAGTCCTCCATGACGGTGAGCCTAGGCCACATGCCAAGTTCTCTGAAGATCCACTGTGGCCACTGATGTTTCTGACCACTGTGGGCTGCTGTCTGTCAGTGTCCATCTGTCCATTCTGGCCATCTCTCTGTGCGCAGGCCATCATGTCTGTGAGTGCCCCACTTGCTGACCCACAGCTTGTCAGAAGCAGATCCTGTGTTCTTCCCCTCTAGGCTCAGCAGAATTGGGGGCTACATGGCATCCTAAGCACAAGTCATCTTGGCCACAGAAGAGAAATCTGACTTTTAAGCGTCAAGCCACAGACCCTCTGCTCTTCTTATTTTGGATGTTGTTTTTTTGGCATTTCAGAGCAGGAGCCATGTCCTAGGAGTTTGTCTTGTTCAAGAGTTATGCCATGAAGGAAAGTAGGCTTTTCCTAGGTCCTCCCACTTGTTATGGAGCTCAGTAGAAACTGCTCAATTAGAGTGAGTAAAATGGTGTCTAGGCTCAGCATGCCAGCCTGATTCTTCGGCACTCTTTGTCTCCAGTGTCCTGAAGAGACTGAATCTGCTCTCCAACTCTCATCCCCAAGGCAGAGCTGTTTCTCTGTCAGTAGCCATTGTTTCCAGAAGCAATCAGAGACCCAGAGAGAAAAGATTATCTGGGACCCACCTGCACTGTTCCCTGGGTCCACCAAGGCTGCAGTGACACAACCATAGCAGAAAGTTTTAAGAGTCTTTATTGCTTACAGATCTGTAGCTCATCAGGTTGGACAGAGGCAGAGAGCAGCCCTTCATCACAAGTCTTAGGCAGCAACCACAGCTGTTTGCACCTAAATGGGACTTTTCTTCTTTAAAGGTCTCTGAGCTGAGGCATCCTAATCTCTCACTGTTGGTACTTCAAACAACTCTGGCAGAAGTACTGTTTGATTTAAAGTGGGACTTAAAGTAGGATTTCACAGAGGGAATTCTCATCATTGTAGTCAGCTTTGGCCAAACAGTAGTCCACTGTTTGTGACAGAATAGGAGCTCTTAGAACATTATCCTGGTGTCTTTTCACTTCTCACTTATTCTCCTAAAACACACCTTGTCTCTGGAATACTAAAAGGATTCAAAGGCATTTCTGATCAAGATGGCTGTGGAAAGCAGAGAATACTTGGGGCTACAGAAGCGTTAGTTGGTGTCTGTGGAACCTGACCACATAGGCACACTGTGTGGTAGATGAACATCTCAGCTGAGTAGGATATGGGTGCCCTAATGCCATGAGCTCCCAGGCTGTGCAGTGGTCCCAGGTATGTCTGAGCAGGATGAGTGGGAAACAGATGACATTCTACTTAGGTCCTGTTGGCAGGTCCAGACCTTCCTATCTGCCATCCTACTTTTTATGGGGAATGGAGACTTCACTTCCTCTTGAGGCGTAGCCTGAGGGTCTGAACAGTGCTTTTGCTGCTGTTCCTTCATATTGACATGATCTCTGCCTCACTTGTATTTTCCTATACCTTCAAGAGGCTCTGGAATTGTCTTTAGTCATTTGCTGCAGATGTGCCCCTTTATGTACAGTCCTCAAGGACTCTACATCTGAGCCTGTGCTCTGCCCCCAGAGAGGCTATACAGTGAACCCAGTATAGACATCTACCTCAGAGCAGAGATGTTTGGGGCAGTTGGGCAGCCTGTGCTGCCATTGCCTAGGGCAAATAAGACCATGCCATTCTCCCTTTGCCTGGCATTTCCTTCCTTAAAGACATATGCAGCATCACAGAACACAGTAAGGGAAGGTGCACAAACTTGTCTGACAAATAGAGAAACTTCTGCTCCTGGTGCCACTTCATCTAGATAAAAATGTCTCAGCCATGTCAGCTCCATCAGACATGCTTTATCTATAATTGGGATGCCATGAGGCTTTCCTATGAGCTATTCTTTTCTCTCTTCCTCAGCCCGACCTGCTGAATTTCAAGAAAGGCTGGCTAACCAAGCAGTATGAGGATGGGCAGGTAAGTGGGAGCAACTTGGGGCTGTGAATGCTGGGTAACAGATGTGAGCTTATCTCTAGTGGGGTCTGTGAGCCCTGGTTCTGTCTTCCTACCTTCTGCTGCACATGCTTGTCTCATAGACCAAGACTATGGCAAGGCCTTCCACTTGCTCACAGTGCAAGTGTAAGGTTCCTTTTGCCACAGTGGTGGCAACACCTCTCAGCCTCAGGCCTTGGAAACATCCCACAACATTCTACACACTAGCCCTCAACTGTGTGGCCTTTCTTAAAAGTTCTCCAGGGGCTTGGGTTTTCCCAGGAACAGGGGAGGCCTCTGGCTATGGAGCTAGCTTGTGTTTCCATACACAAATCTAGAGCTTGAGTCTGAGAGAACAGCTCAGCTGCAGTGCCACCATTAGGCTCTGTGGATAGTAAATGTGGTATATTCTAGCCATTAAATTCAAGTAGTTAAAGCCATTTGTGGTTAGGCCTGTCAGCCTCACCTTGACCCTGAGCTAGGCTGGAAAACTAAGCATCCAAAGAAGGCATAAAGGAGCTTTCTGGATCTTTGGCCTAGAAGTTTGGAACTTCCTGCCCTGCTTTCCACGTATCATACAAAAAAATCCTCTCTCTCTTTCTCTCCTCCCTTTTCTGTATCAAATTCCCTTGGCTTTGCCTGAAGATTCAAGTTCCCCTCCTTGCTACTCACAGTGAAGACTGAGAATTTAGCGGGTTAGTTCGTTCCTGCTGGTGTAGTGGGATGTGCCTCTTTGGTGAGCCCGCCAAGTGGCTGTCGTTCTCTGCTCTTTTTCACGGCCACCTTTCTATGTGATGGGCCAGCTGTGGTCTGCAACATCTGGAATTTGAATGGAGGCCTGCAAAGCACTGGTCACCAAATACGCCACCATGAGTCACAGAGCCCCAGCTGAGGCCCACCCACTCACTCTCTGCTGCCTCTTCACAGAGGAGCACTGCTCACCAGCCATGCCACCACCATGGGTCACAGAGCCCCAGTCAAGGCCCACCCACTCTCTACTGCCTCTTCACAGAAGAGCCGCAGCTTAGCAAGCCTTCCTAAGGCTGTTAGTGCATGACTGCCTGGTGTCTGTCTGCCCTGTGCAGTCTGGACTGCCCTCTGTTTTACCTATACTCTTGGAGGACCCCAGGACTCGACTGCAGATCACCCTGAAGCAGCAAGCATGCTGCATGGTAGCTGAGTTTCTCTTTCTTCCCTTTTAGTGGAAGAAGCACTGGTTTGTCCTGGCTGATCAGAGCCTGAGATACTACAGGGACTCCGTGGCTGAAGAGGTGAGTGTCCTGGCTTCACCTCTCTGCAGAGACAGTCTGTGGGGGTATAGATAGTATTCAGGAGCCCAAAGCTAAAGTCCCATCTGTCTGTGGAAGGTTGTCTCTGTTGCCTTCTTAAGTATCCCAGTCTCAATCTAGTGGGACAGAGTGTATCCATACAAATCAGAGATGCCTGAGACATGCTCTTCTGAGACAGACCATGTTTGAATACTTGGGTATAGTAGCTTTTTTTCCCCTTCACTTTCTAAAGAACACTGAAATTTAAACACCCAGGATGAGCAATTTTTGTTGTTGTTGTTTTTTATTTTTGGGTCCGGTGGTGGGGCCTGAACTCTGGGCCTGGGCGCTGTCCCTCAGCTCTTCAGCTCAAGGCTAGCGCTCTACCACTTGAGCCACAGAGCCACTTCCGGCTTTTTTCTTATGTGGTGCTGAGGAATTGAACCCAGGTCCTCATGCATGCAAGGCAAGTGCTCTACCACTGAGCCACCTTCCCAGCTCCTTGGTTTTTTTTTTCTACAGAGATTTTGTGGCACATTAAGTTACTGGAAGCATTAAACTAGATCTTGTACAACATCTTATTGATTAGGGCCCTAAACTCCATGATAGAAGACCAACTGGGACAGGCTCTTTTCTTCACTACTCCACCCTCCCCACCCCCACCCCCAAAAAAAAACCCTCTGAGACAGTCTGGCAAGTCTTTCTCCTGGTAACTACCTCTACTAAAGATACACTCACACATTTAGAAAAAGATCTGTCTCAAGTTAGCCGTTCCCACACCTTTGTACTAGGAGGTAGCAAAGACCCAATTTTATTAGGGGCTGCATGGCCTGAAGAGGAAGGATGTTGTTATAGGAGGTAAGTAACAGACTTGGTTGTGTCTGAACTGGGAATAAAGGTGCATATAATGAAGTGTCTGTAACACTGAGTGGTTCTGAGTGTGCTCTTGGACCTAGTTCTTTCTGGATAGCTTTAATGGTCAAATTGTGTTTGATAAAACCTTATTCACTGTATTGACATCCACAGTGATGTCATAAAACCAGAGATAGGTATGGCTCAGCTATAGCCGTAGACTATACCAGCAATTACTGTATTTGCACTGCTAACAGTCATGATGTGTAAAAGGAACAAGGTCCTTTATGGGTCAGTAAAGGTTACTGGTTTCTCAACCTTTCAGTATCTGTCTCTAGTGTTCTTTGTCTGTAGGAATTGTCCCACAGCTGCACCCAGAGCCTACAAACTTGTACAAAAGTTGTTGAGTTGCCAGCTGAACTAGCTTCTGCTCTGTGCAACCCCATCATTGCTTGAAGAAAAAACTGAGACACTGCTCATTCATTTTGGGGATCTGGCAGACATTTTCATGAAAATGATCTAAAAGGCTCTTCCTTCAGTGAAAACAACTGTCAGTCCTCATTACCAATGGCATAATTTAAGCTTTTAAGAATTTTTAGGCCGGGTACAGTGGCTGTCTACGACTGCTTGACCCTGTAAGTTAGAGACAATCATGAGCAACAGAGCAAAATCCTATCTCAAAGAAAAAGAGAAAGAACTTCAGAAAACTTATAGTTGTCATTATGAACTTGGCAGCTTCCCTTTATAAAATAGGTGATGATTTAACATACATGATATTTCAATTCTGTT
>NW_012267247.1:9202332-9222665 GCF_000151885.1 Dipodomys ordii
AAAAATGGCAGTACTGAGGTTTGAGCTCAAGGCCTTGAACTTGCTAAGGAGGGATTCTACCACTGAATGAACCATGCCCCCCAGCCCTTTTTGCTTTATTTTTCAGATCTCAATCATTTTGCCTGGGGCAACCTCAACCTCAGTCATAGTCTCTGCCTCCCAAGTTGCTGGAACTACAGGGGTGAACTAGCACACCCAGTCTTGTAATTTTAATACTGGAGTTTAGAGCCATTGATTGGGAGGGTGTAGGGTATAGGGAATAAAAATTATATCATTTGCTAATTATTTAAATCCCAGAGAAGCTTTTTTTTAATTCCCACCTGCCATATCTGCTCTAAATTCTGATATAATTGTAAATGCAGGGATTTGCAAAACAACCTTCCCCCTCCAGAATTGTCTAGAATGTCTCACAAAAGTCAAGAAATTGCTGTTTTTATTATTAGTTTTACTGTAGCCAGTTTTGTTCAGTCAGAACCATTCCAAAGAAGGAACTCATTGTGTGTGTGTGTCCCATAGTTTCTTTGTTTTTAGAGACATGTTACCTTGGAACTTGATGTGAGGCATATGCAGAGCATTTCAAGGAAGCTCATCTGGGCCTTGGTGCTGTTTTCATGGAGGCTTCCTAACTGCTATGGTCTACCAAGTTCTTGCTTTTGTGGACCATTTCCTCTCTAGGCCTTCCCCAGGGGCCAACTGATTTCATTCATGATTTGTGTTTGGACCTTTCTGACATAAGTTGCCTTGTCAATGACACTACATGTAAGGTCTTAGTTGGGCCCCAAGTAGCACTGTGGTTACTCACAGAACTCCAGGCTTGCAGGGCCCTGGCCATTTTCCTGCACAGGGCAGACTTTCTTTCCTCACACGAGCCCTAAGAGTTGTGGCAGATAGAGAGCTGCTCCTGTAGGCCAGGCTATGGGACTTGGTTTCTTACTTGAGGCTGTGATGACTCTGGTGAGATCACCAAAAAGTTCTTCAACGTTTTGGGCTTAGAAACTCAACTATGTTACTGTATTCAGAGATGATGAAGCACTTTGAGGCAGACTCAGATGTACTACACTTAGAGGAGATCAGTATGTAACTCTGAAGATCAGAGTGTTTTGTATTGGAAAGGCTCTTGTTAGCCTCACTAATTCCCTTCATGGATGCAGGTGTCTGTGAGGGAGCTGTATAATGGTCAAGGCTTATATACCAAGGGTCTGGTTTCAGGGCTAGCCCTTAGTACCCCTCCAAAATGTGAGTCTTGGTTCTTTGGATTCTTGCCTCTATGCCAATTTTAATCAGCAGGTGTCTCTGGTCAGTGCTCCTATACAGTCTGAGAACTCATCTATTGTCTCCCACTGATAGCCAGGTCTAATAGTGGAGGTGGCCTTTTTGCCCTCAGTAGATCCTTCCCCAATTTGCCCCTGCGATGGGCTACTGGGCTTGAGAGTCCTAAGTTTAAAGATACTGATTTCAATATGGGGCTGCTTCCTAGAGAAGGGTTTGGTCCAGAGGGTCCTGAGATGGCACAGAGGAGGGAGCTGAGTGCAGAGCGCAAGTGGGGGAAGTACCATGAACAAATGCTAGCTGATCCTGCCCTGAAGCTGTGGAAAGCATTGGAAGGTGTCAGCCAAACAAGGCAGGTTGTGTGTTCATAAGATGTAGCTGCCAGGTCTTGTAGAGCAACTAGAAAGGAGGCCTGGTAAGTGGGCATGGTGGTGGTAGAGAGACTGAGTGTCACTGCAGAGAAAGATAAGAGAGGTCTCTGCACCATGGGTAACCTATGCATGATGAGGCCCACATAGACCTGGCCAGTGATCCAGCTTAATGGAGAAGGTGGACCCCCTGAAATCTTGCCAAGAGTAGGAATCTAGGAGAATACATGATGGGATACATATGTTTATCTTTGGAGCTGGAAAAGAACTCGGCTACAAATGTCTAGACTGGGAAGCACCCACACCTTGAGTAGAGAGGGATGGCCCAGAGAAGGGGGTAAGAATTACTCACACCACAGTGCTCTCTAAGGGCTAAAGGTCACAAAGAAGGAGTGGGGCCTGTGGCTGTCCCACGGTAGAGGAGAAGGGGGAGGAGGAAGAGGAGGAGAAGGAGGCAGTCTAGGGCAGTACCTCCCAGAATACAGTTGTAATAGCTGGTCACACCATTGCTGGGCCCAAAGCTATCCTAGTCATTTCATCATAAAATGATGTCTGAGTTTGTGAGCAGCCTGAGATAGGATACTAGGATAGTGCTGTAGTATAAGCCTCTGAATGCAGAAGCAGGTAGACAACTTATGTGGGCCTCATTCCTTCCTGAGCAGGCCTGGGCAGAGCTACCTGGGGATGCAGATTGTGTCTCTGAGGCCACATGCTTCTTTGTGCCATTCTGCTGTAGTATCCCCCACTGTTAACAGGAGCTTCCCCTGACACCTAAGGTGGTCCCCTCCCTTCCCCTATCCATCCAGGGACACCCAGTGTGTCCCTCCCTCCGTGACCTGTATTATCTGGACAGTGACAGCAGTTGTACCTAAGTCTTTTGTCCTGAGCAGGTGGAGACTACCATTAGCCCCTGATGTTTGTCCACTTCTCCCCTTTGCTGTCCTGTGTACCTGTATTGGGGCTGCAGGGCCCTGACCTGGACTCTCAGTGCACTCCCCCTATATGCTGCCTTCACCACTGTCCCCACATACTATTTCCATTTTTCACTCCAGGCTGAGAGTTTCTTTTATTTATTTATTTTTTTAATTTAAATTTTTTTCTAGTCATGGGTCCTGAACTCTGGGCCTGGGCGCTGTCCCTCAGCTCTTCAGCTCAAGGCTAGCACTCTACCACTTGAGCCACAGCGCCACTTCCAGCTTTTTCTGCTGAGGAATCGAATCCAGGGCCTCATGCATGCAAGGCAAGCGCTCTACCACTGAGCCGCCTTCCCAGTCCCTGAAAGTTCCTTTAAGATGAGACTTGCTGTCCTTGTCCATCTGCCTGTGCCCTATGATATACGATTCTGTGAGAGCATAGCTGAGCAAGGCACACGTAGGTCTTCTCTCCCTGTGGATTTCGTCTGCCCTTTGGAAGTAGGAGGCAGATATCACCCCCATCACCCTCAAGGGCCACTAATGACACCCGTATCTTTCATGTAGACAAAGGAGGGTGAGTTCACCTTGTCAGCCATGACATCAGGGATCCGGCGGAACTGGATCCAGACCATCATGAAGCATGTACACCCAACCACAGCCCCAGATGTGACCAGGTAAGACTGTCAGGGGTGCCCAAGGGAGTCCTTTGTGCCTTCTTTAGGTACCTGGCCATCCCAATGAGGGATCTGTGGTTTTGCACCTGCCCTTCCCCTTGACTACACTCTGTCGTACTGACAGCTCAGTCTCCTTGTGGCTTTCTGGTTTTTCTCCCTTGGGTTGGGGTCTCTTCTTAGAAGCTGCTCTGGTCAGTCAAACAGATTATGTTTATGCCTGTTGTTAGCACTGAGCTTGTCAGATTTCCATCCTGTGAGAGGAACCAAAGGGTGGTTCAAATGGTAGAGCACCAGTCAAGCCAACAAGCCGAGCAAGTGTGAGGCCCTCAGTTCAAACCCTGTAACCAGCTGGGTGCCGGTGGCTCACGCCTGTAATCCTAGCTACTCAGGAGGCTGAGATCTGAGGATCATGGTTCAAAGCCAGCCCAGGCACAAAAGTCCATGAAACTCTTATCTCCAATTAACCACCAGAAAACTGGAAGTGGCGCTGTGGCTCACCTTGAGCTGAAGAGCTGAGGGACAGCGCCCAGAGTTCAAGCCCACAACCCACAAAAAAAATAAAAATAAAAAAAATAAACCTGTAACCACCAAAACAAACCAAAATCATCCTGTCTGAGTATTCAGCCACCCAGGCCTGACTTCAGATTTCACTGTAGACCCTCTCTGGTAGCTGTGCTCTGGCTGGATCATGGCAGTTCCAAAAGGATGGTGATGACAGGCCACTATAGCTTTGCTCTTCATTTTTTCTTCATTCCTCCATCTGTGTGTGTGCGTGCGTGCTTGTGTACATGCATGCACACATATGTTGGTACTGGGATTTGACTACAGGGCTTGGGCACTGTCCCTTAGCTTTTTCTCCCAAGATTGGTACTCTACCTCTTGAACCACAGCTTTTCCAACTTTTTGCTGGTTAATTAGCAGTAAGAGACTCATGGAATTTACTACTTTAGCTGGCTTTGAATCATGATCCCTGGAACTCACCTGCTTGAAAAGCTAGGATTACAGGCATGAGCTACCAACACTTAGCCATCTGATTACTGTGTAACCAGGAAAAGCTTCTCTGAGACTCAATGCTGAAACCCAAGTTGGAAAAGTATGTTCTGTCCTGGCTTAACCTCCTGTTCATACCCCTTGGGACATATGTCATCCTCTTGTTCTGAAGGTGAAGCACCTGCCAGTTTTCATGAAGAAGTAGAGATGGCTGTGCTGTGTGGGGCTGGCTATGGTGTTGAGCTCAGCTGTACCCTCCTAGTCCTCAGAGCCTCATGCATCTGGAGTCCCTATTTCTTTCTCAGCCTGGTTAGTGTACTTTGCTGACAAGTGTTTCTATCACGAAGGTGCTAGCCTGTGGCAGCCATAGCCATGCCTGCTGTCAGCCTCCTTTCCTGTGTATCTCATGTATCCATTACTTCATTTGTTAGCAAACAGTATCTAGCTGTTCCCATGTCACAGACCAGTAGTTTGAGACCTGAAGAGTTGCCCTCAGTTGTCTCTCAGGAACTGTTAGAGCTGGTTGGTGAGTGGCAGCTCCTTACCTCCATAGCTAGCCCAGTTGGGAGCAAAGCCTGGTACATGGTACCCTCCCAGCACCTGCAAGAGTACCTAGAGCAAAATGATAAAGGCACTTGGCCTGCCTTGCTCAGGCAGCAGCAGTAGATGAAGCTACCACATCTTTGCCATGCCTAGGCTGCATGTGCAAGGTGAGGGTTATGTCTGGGAGAAGTTGGTATCAAAAACACATGCCAACATAATAACTAACCTGTAATCCTAGCTATTCAGGAGGCAGAGATACAGAAGATCTAGTTGAGGCTAGCTCAGGCAAAAAAGTTTACAAAATCCCATCTCAGCTAATTAAAAAAAAAAACAAAAAACTAAAACTGAGCACAGTGGCA
Organism: Dipodomys ordii; assembly: GCF_000151885.1. Taxonomy (NCBI): domain Eukaryota; kingdom Metazoa; phylum Chordata; class Mammalia; order Rodentia; family Heteromyidae; genus Dipodomys; species Dipodomys ordii. The sequence continues at coordinate 9,207,450 of NW_012267247.1, forward strand.
CACAATCCTGTCATCCCAGTTACATGGGCAGTATAGATAGGATCTCAAGCCAGAAAGCAAGATCCTAGTCAAAAAAGAAAGGAAGGAAGGAAGGAGGGAGAGAAGGAAGGAAAGAAAAGAAAGGAAGGCAGGCAGGCAAGCATAAGGTTACATAAGTGTGGCTTAAATCACACTATTATCCCCACCCCTCCCCCCAAAAAGAAAAACAAAACCAATACCCCATTCTCATGCATGCTGTACATTTGCATGTGGCTTCAGAGAGCAGCCTTTCACATGTATGATGTATAGCCCTTCAGTTCCAAGAAGGATTGGAGACCCAAAGGATGAACCCAGAGGTTAGGTGTGTGCTTCCTTTCATACCAAAGTGGGCAAGCTATTATCTACTTCATAATCTAGTGTTATCTTGAAGCCAAAAGGTTTTTTTTATCCTGTGTTCTGTTGACTCTTGTGAGTTGAAGAAAATCTTGAATTATTTACTGCTTCACCACGAGACACTGAGAAGAAACTTTTTTGTTGTTGTTGTTGGTTGTGGAGCTTGAACTCTGGGCCTGGGTGCTGTCCCTCAGCTCTTTACCTCAAGGCAAGCACTCTACCACTTGAGCCACAATGCCACTTCCAGTTTTTCTGGTGGTTTATTGGAGATAAGTGTCTCACGGACTTTACTGACTGGGCTGGCTTTGAACTGCAATCCTCAGATCTCAGCCTCCTGAGTAGCTAGGATTACAGGTGTGAACCACCAGTACCCAGCAAACTGAGAAGATACTATAAGTATGAATGACAGTGTTAGAGCTATTGGCGTGTGCTTCTCATCACTGTCCTGTATTCTGTGGCAGAGCGCTACCAGCTTTCAGGGATAGAGGAGCCTTCTCTGAAAACATACCTGTTGGAATCCTAGCTCAAGGTTGCTGTACTCTGCTTGCGCCTGTATGCTTTCCCAATGCTCCACACAGATCTGAACTTAAGCCTGCTGTCTCAGTTCATGATGATGAAAGAGCCTTCCTTTCTGAGAAGGCTCTTTATTTTATTTTGTTGTGTTTGAGACGGAATTACTATGTAACCTAGGCTGGCTTTGAACTCTGATCCTGCTTTTTCACCCTCTCAAGTGCTAGGATTATAATTTGCACCATGACTCCCAGCTGTGTGTGTGTGTGTGTGTGTGTGTGTGTGTGTGTGTGTGTGTGTGTGTGTGTGAGTGCATCCTTGCATGCATGTGTGTACATGTGCACACACACAAGTATCACTAATATTTGAACTCAGGACCTCATTCTCTTGCCTTTTTTGCTCATGGCTACTACTACTTTTTTGCTGGCTATTTGGAGTCTCAAATTTGTCTGCTCATTCTGGCTTCAAACTGAGATCTGATCCTCACATCTCAGCCTTCTGACTAGCTAGGATTAGAGTTGTGAGCCTCTGGTGCCCAGCATTAGGTCATTTTTATTCATTGGTTAGACTGGACTCATCCACCCTACTGCTCTGAAGCACTTTGATGACCCCTGAAGGCAATATAAACCCCTTTTTCTTTGGCCATGATGTATACACAGGTGCCCCTTAGCCTTCTTGTCTTGAGCCTTCACTGGCCAAGGTCACTTTGAACTCTGCTAAGGCTTGGACAGGATTAGGGACTGTTATTTTAGCCTTGGGTGGGCTAGCCAGTGGTCACTGGGCTCTGCTACCAGTGAACCCACTTCCAGCCTCTTGCTGTGTTGCCATTGCTCTCTCTGCTCTTCCTCTGGTAGAGAAGTGGTGTTCTCAGGAATCTTTCTTTAGACCAGATTAGAAAAGGAAGGAATTCTAGCTGATCATCTTCTGCCCTTCTACTAATGCTGGATAGGCTGAGCATCTCCTGCACAACTTATGCAGCCTGGCATGGCCATCTCCCTTGTCAGGAGGGAGCCACTGCCTTCTTCCCTGTGGTGTGGGCTATGGCTAAACAAACTACCTGTCCTTTTTATCCACAGCATATCTCAGCATTCACATTGACCCACATGTTATGTGAATGGACTGAGTGGGTTTTTAAATTAGCTGATCATTTGCCCTTTAAAGAGATGACCAGTTCTTTCACCACTGTGTAGCATGGGTTGCTTCAGAATCTGCCATACCATTTGCGTGGGTCCTTCCTGCCTGTGGATCCCGTGGAAGCCCTGTCTTCCTTGTTCCTATCATCTTGGTGACAGAACCCCAAAACTCCCCACACAGGATCTTCTAAAGGGATATGCACTAGAAACCTAGGGAACATATGAAGTTCTTCCTCCTTACTCCATCAGAACCAGTTGCTGGCACATTCCTTCTCTCTGTTCTTGGAAGCCACTTTGAGAACAGAAGAAGGCCATGGAGCTATCTGGGTCAGCTATGGCTTGCTTTAGCTGGCCCTGTGATGGGCCAGGGTGTCTCAGGTCCCCTAACAAGTACTATGTTTGCCTCCCCTGCCCTTAGCTCATTACCAGAGGAAAAGAACAAAAGCAGCTCATCTTTTGAGACCTTTTCCAGGCCACATGAGAAGCAAGAGGTAGACCCTGGACAGCTCGATCCCGAACAGAAGAGAAGCCGTGCTCGAGAGCGAAGGCGGGAGGGCCGCTCTAAGACCTTTGACTGGGCTGAGTTCCGCCCCATCCAGCAGGCTTTGGCACAAGAGAGGGCCAGTGCCACAAGGCCCTCTGATTCCCGTGACCCTGGTCATCCTGAAGCAGAATCTGGAGAGTTGGAGCGGGAACGTGCTAGGCGACGGGAAGAGCGCCGCAAGCGCTTTGGGGTGCTGGACACAGTAGATGGACCCAGCGCTGAGGACATAGCTCTACGCATGGACGTTGACCGGAGCCCAGGGCTTCCAGGAACTGATCTCAAGACACAAAATGTTCATGTGGAGATAGAGCAGCGATGGCATCAAGTGGAGACTACTCCTCTACGGGAAGAAAAGCAGGTGCCCATTGCCCCCTTGCACCTGTCCTCAGAGGATGGAAGTGACCGACTCTCCACACATGAGCTTACTTCTCTGCTGGAAAAGGAGGTAATGCAGGGCAGTTCCTTCCCTGCAGCAGTCTATGCTGAGTTCCAGCTCTGCCCAGCTGTGGCTTGTGAGTCCAGCCACAAAGTCTTTCCCTCATAGACCTGCAAGAGGAAACAGGAACAAGGGCAAGTTCTTACACTTGAGGTGGAAACTGAGAGACTCCTGGTGAAGAGGGCTAGTGCACCTTTCCAGAAGAGTGGAGGAGTTCCCAGTATGGTGGTTTGCACTGTGAACAAGGCCCATAGTGGGCCCTTTCCACCTGTCAGATGGTGCAAGCTAAAGATTTTCAGTGGAGGGGTATGAGTGGAGTTAGGTTTTGATCTGCACAAGTGAGGGGAGCAGGCCAAAGTTAGAAGCAGATACAAGCCACTTGCTTTGACAGTGGCCAAGCGACAGTCAATCAGACTTGAAAGGGACAAGGTGCAGGCATGGGAGACAAAGGCTGGGCCCCCAGATACTGAGGATATGAAAACAGGCTGTGGTGAGCCAGGGCAGGGCAAGAGTTAGATAGATGCAGGCCCTTCCAGGACATGTGCAGAGCTGCAGGATCCAGCCCCTGAATTCCTGGCATATGGTGTTTTCTCCAGAAAGGGAATCCTGGGATCACAAATGTGCTTGGGTTTGGTCAATTCTGTGGCCAAGGAGGATACAGGGTGAGCATCCTTAGTTCAATCCAAAATCTTGTGAGCATCAACATGATACCACAAACACCCCTTGAAACTGCTTTACACAGAAAATTATTTAAAATACAATATGGGAGCTTTTACTGTTAAGTGCACCTGCCTAGCATATATAGGATTTGATCCCCAACACTGCCAAAACGAAAATTTCTATATAAAGTTACCTTCAGACTGCATATGTAAGATAAAAATAAAACATAAGTGAATTTCATGTTTAAACTTGGACACTAGTACAGTTGCTCTTTCTATATATGATTATTCCAGATTGTATAAGAAAAATGTCTGAAGTACTAAAGGTCTCAGGTATTATATCTCTGTGTGTGTGTGTGTGTGTGTGTGTTCATGCTAGTACTGAGGCTTGAATTCAGGACCTTATATTTTAAATGCCAGTCCTATGGCTTAAACTCAGGACCCTGGGTATTATCCCTGAGCTTTTTTTTTTTCTTTTTCTTTTTGGGTCCGGCCGTGGGGCCTGAACTCTGGGCCTGGGCGCTGTCCTTCAGCTCAAGGCTAGCGCTCTACCACTTGAGCCACAGCGCCAGTTCTGGCTTTTTTCTTTTTGCTTATGTGGTGCTGAGGAATCAAACCCAGTGCCTCATGCATGAAAGGCAAGTGCTCTACCACTGAGCCACCTTCCCAGCCCATATCCCTGAGCTTTTGTGTTCAAGTCTAGTGCTCCACCACTTGAGCCACAGCTCTACTTCCTGTTTTTTGTGGTTAGTTGGAGATAAGAATTTCAAGGACTTGGGCTGGGAGTATGGCTTAGTGGTAGAGTGCTTACCTAGCTTGCATGAAGCCCAGGTTCAGTTCCTCAATACCACATAAACAGAAAAAGCCGGAAATTGTGCTGTGGCTCAAGTGGTAGAGTGCTAGCCTTGAGCAAAAGAAGCTCTGGGACAGTGCCCAAGCCCTGAGTCCAATCCCTAGAACTAGCAAAAAAAAGAATTTTAAAGACTTTCTTGCCCATGCCGGCTTCAAACCATGATCTTAGCCTCTTGAGAAGGTAGGATCATAGGCACCAGCCATGGACACCTGGCCTATGCTTTTGCTCAGCTTTTTCACTCACAGTTAGAACTCAACTTGAGCCACATTGTAGTCTGGGATTTTTCTGGTTAATTAGAAATGGAGTTGCTATGACTTTTCTGCCCAGGCTGGCTTCTAACCATGATTGTCAGATCTCAGCCTCCTTAATAGGTAGGATTACAGGTAAGAACCAGAGTTCCCAGCTTGTCCTTTTTAAAAATTATTATTGTTATTGTTGTTATTATTTTGACAGCAATGGGGCTTGAACTGAGGGGCTTTGCTCTTACTAGGCAGACACTTACTTTAGCTACATATCTACCTCAAGTCTGAAGCATTTTGGATAAGGGATACTTAACCTGTGTAGCCTTCTAAGTTTCCTATACATTTTCTGCTATCTTAGCACTGACATTTCTCATCACTTTTCCATTTTATTAAATCTTTGAGGCTGATAGTTATCACTAACATTATCACTTTGACTTTTCTACTTTGATTTTTGTGGTGGTACTGGCATTTGAAATCAGGTCCTTATGCTCTTGCCTGGCTCTTTTTGCTCAAGGCTAACACTTAACCACTTGAACCATAGCTCCACTTCCAGCTTTTTGCTGGAATGGGTGAATGAACGAATTTGAAAGCAAAAATGTAAAGAGCTTATTCACATGTTTCCATATCTTGTTTGAGGGCAGGAAAGCTTTTTGCAAGCAGAACCTTACATGGGAGTTTCACTTGAAGCCTTAGCAGGACCTGAAATGGGGCCTGCTTGGGACTCTACTGACTATAGTAGCCATGACCTACATGACCATGTGAAGGACGACTGGAGTGCCCCATAGTATGATCTTCCTTCTCACAAAGATTCAAAACCCTCACTTCTCAGTGAGGCGCTGCCTCCTCAGAAATGCACTTTCCAAATGAGTCTTAAGACTTGCATGGTACATTTGTGAACATGTACAGAAGAAGCCATGTGAGTGCCAAAGGGTACTCTGAGGCAGAGAATCACAGCCTGTCTCCCACACCCTAGAAGGTAGCAAAGATGCTAGTCTCATATACAGCTTGAGCTGGAATTTTCAGTTCCAAATGCCATAGATGTGGAGGCCCAGAATCCTAGACTACTGCCTGTAACTGGAAGGCTTCTATGGAGCAAAGCCAGTTATCTGGCTACTTTCGTTTGCTTGTCATCATGTTTAAGATCATGTATCTTTCTACCAACAGCTGGAGCAGAGTCAGAAGGAGGCTTCGGACCTTCTGGAGCAGAACCGACTCCTGCAAGACCAGCTGAGGGTGGCCCTGGGTCGAGAGCAGACAGCCCGGGAGGGCTATGTGTTGCAGGTAGGGCAGAGTGGTTGCCAGGTCTGCAGTACACCCAGGGGCTTCAGTGTGAAAGGTCTTACTCAGGCCTATAGGTTAGGAATGTGCAAAGCTGGTGGAATGGCCTTAGCTCCTCTCCTCCAAGGACCAGGGCTCTCAATGTGAGGAGTGCTCTGTGTTCATGTCCCTCCTACTGTGACATTTGGAATAATGTACCTGAAACCCTTCACCTAAAGTTTTTTTTCTCTAATGAAATCATCTGGGTGATCTCTCCTTTTGGCTCTCTTATCAGCATATTTTTTTTAATGAATACCAAACATCTGCATGCCATTTCTAATTGTTTCCACAATAGCAGCATTGGTCCCATTGTATAGGTTGGCAAGTCCAGCAGACTAAGGGCTTTCTTATGACCAACTACAAGTTCAGGCCCCATCCCCTCCTTTGTCTCTACCACACTATGGAGTTCTAGGCTGTCAAACTGTACTAGGGACCCATGTTACTTTCTTACCAGACTAAAATTTCTGCAAAATGGTGGCAGCCCCAGCCAGTAGCATATGCCCAATGTTCCTCTGTTACAGAAGTTGTCTGCCATAGAGTCCTGGCTGCTCTCACAACCTCAGGGTCTAGCAGCCCTGATGTAGATGTGTTACAAGGCAGGAATCAGTGCCCCACCATACCCTAGACCCTGTGCTAGTTTGAAACTCACACTCCTGACCTATGGTGCTGTCATGCTGGCAGAGGGTGGACAAGTGCTGGGGAGCAGTAGCATGGGGGTAGCAGAACTAAAATCAAACTCTTGCAAAGGCCAAGAATGGAGAATTGAAGTCAGGGCCTAGGGTCAAGTCTTGATCCTGCCATTGATCCCAGAAGCAAGGGCTCCTCCCTCAGCAGCAGCTTCCTGCCTGTGCATGCTATAGTATGCTATAGTGATACCCAAGGGCCTTAGACTATCAAAGACCCAGAGTGTCTGTGGTGAGTTTTCAACACTGTTGAGTGACTTACTTAAGCTTCGTCATCCCTGGCAGGAAAAAGATCACGGAGGCTTGGATGCCTTCTGATTGGAGCCTATCTTCCTGCCTCCCCACCCACCCACCCACCCACCCACTGTCTCCTCTGCTGCACAAGCACTTGGCCTCTCTCTTCTTCTTCTCATGTATCTGTACTTCTTCCCTTGCAGCAAAGTTGTTGCTTTGCCCAGTTTAGACTCTTAGCTCAAGAACTGGCCGTGCCGGGCGCTGGTGGCTCACGCCTATAATCCTAGCTACTCAGGAGGCTGAGATCTGAGGATCGTGGTTCAAAGCCAGCCCAGGCAGGAGAGACCGTGAGACTCCTATCTCCAATAAACCACCAGAAAACCGGAAGTGGCGCTGTAGCTCAAGTGGTAGAGCGCGCGCCTTGAGCTGAAGAGCTCAGGGACAGCGTCCAGGCCCAGAGTTCAAGCCCCACGACCGACCAAAAACAAAAAAAAAAGAACTGGCCGTGACAGATGGCCCCTCCTCCTTGTCCTTCAGTGAGGGCCTTTGGTCATTCATATATGCCTCCCTGTTTGTGACAGAGTTTTGTTCTTGGTTGGGGCCCCATCCTACAGAACTGGATGCAGATCAGATGGTAAAGACACTGTGGATGGCTTTGCACATTGCTAACCTGGGAACTTGCCTATGTGTCTTAACATGGATCCCCTTCATGTGCCTACACTGAAGGCCCTGTTGATCACCACTGAGCCACACTGCTCTTTCACACTCAAATAACCAGTGACTGCCCCTCCTTCCCAAACTTTGGAAATGTTTGTAGTCAAGTTAGAAAGGGCAGGGACTTTGGGGCTGAGGCTGACAAGTATGACTGTTGAGGGGTGGGGTGGGAGGTGCTGTGCTAACTGCTGGGAGGGGCCTGCATGCTTTGGCATCAAACTAGAACTTAACTGAGTGTCACATCTGTGGTATCCCCATCAGCAGACCAAGGGGAACCTAGGCAGGCTAGATTGTAGGTGGGGCTCTACTCAGTCTTCTTCATGTTGTTTTTCTCCTATGTTATATTCTGTCTCTTCCACATGTTTGGGAGTTTTATTTGTGTTTTGTTTTTTGCATGCTTCACTCTCTTATTTTGAACTCCACAAAGGTTTATTTTGATACTTATCATATATTGCCCCTTAGTTTTCGTTCCCCCTCATTCTGTCTTCTTGCAGGTAGAAATTAGTTCTTCCCATTACCATGGAGGCCTGGCTACGCTTTCCAAAGGAAACCGTTCCGGAATGTCACTCCCTGACATTTTCTGAGCAGCTCCTTGCCTTCCTTCCTACCCTCTGCTGGAAGGAAGTGACATCACTTACCTGCCCCTTGCACTTACTTAGATTTGTGGTCTAGACCTCCATACTTGTTGTTTTGCAAAATAAACAGATGCAGATGCTGTGCTGCCTCGTCCCACTCCCCGTCGTCTTCTATAGCCCTTCCGTCTCCGTTTTGCTTCTCAGTGTGTTCCATTACTCAGTTTTGTTTGGTTTATTTCTCCTAGAAACTGGTTAGAGCTATTTTTTGATGTTATTGTCCATGTTTTCTGTACACCTGGAAGCAGCTAATGTGTTGGATTTTTTTTAATGGGAAAAAAAAATGTTGTGCAAAGGATAAAAGACAAACCCACCAAGAAGCTTTTCTGTGGTTGATCCTGGCCAGAGGTGTGACACTCAGAACGGGGAGGCCCGAGTGTTACTAACTAGTATTTAATCGATTTTTTTAAGACTGAAGTGGCCACCTCCCCGTCCGGTGCCTGGCAGAGGCTCCATAGAGTCAACCAAGACCTCCAAAGTGAGCTGGAAGCCCAGTGCCAGCGGCAGGAGTTGATCACACAGCAGATTCAGACCCTGAAACGTAGCTATGGGGAGGCCAAGGATGCGATCCGGCACCATGAGGCCGAGATCCGGAGCCTGCAAGCGAGGCTCAGCAATGCTGCTGCTGAGCTGGCCATCAAGGAGCAGGCACTAGCCAAACTCAAAGGTGAGCTGAAGATGGAGCAAGGTAGAGTCCGCGAGCAGCTGGAAGAGCGGCAACACAGTGAGGCTGCCCTGAGCGGCCAGCTGAAGGCCAGTGAACAGAAACTCAAGAGTGCTGAGGCCCTACTGCTAGAGAAGACTCAGGAGTTGCGGAACCTGGAGACACAGCAGGCGCTGCAGCGGGATCGGCAGAAGGAGGTGCAGAGGCTACAGGAGCGCATTGCTGACCTCAGCCAGCAGCTAGGTGCCAGTGAGCAGGCCCAGCGGCTGATGGAGGAAAAGCTGCAGAGGAACTACACACTGCTGCTAGAGAGCTGTGAGGAGGAAAAGCAGGCCCTGCTGCAGAACCTGAAAGAAGTTGAAGACAAGGCCAGTGCCTATGAGGACCAGCTGCAGGGCCATGCACAGCAGGTGGAGGCCCTCCAGAAAGAGAAGCTGAGTGCCACATGTGAGGGCAGTGAGCAAGTACACCAGTTAGAGGAACAGCTGGAAGCCCGGGAAGCCAGCATCCGCCAGCTTGCCCAGCATGTGCAAGGCCTCCGTGATGAGCGAGACCTCATCAGGCAGAGGTTCCAAGAGCTTATGGAACGTGTGGCCATGTCTGATGGGGACGTGGCCGAGCTCCGGGAGAAGCTGAGAGGAAGAGAGGCCGACTACCAGAGCCTGGAGCACTCACACCGCAGAGTCTCTGGCCAGCTGCAGAGCATGCGCACTCTGCTGAGAGAGAAGGAAGAAGAGCTGAAGCACATTAAGGAAGTACATGAGAGAGCTCTGGAAAAGAAAGACCAGGATCTCAATGAGGCTTTGGTTAAAATGGTTGCCTTGGGGAGCAGCTTAGAGGAAACAGAAATTAAGCTGCAAGCAAAGGAAAAGATTCTACGGAAGTTTACAAGTGACTCTCCAAAGGATGTGGAAGAGCCTCAGAGCACTCCCGAGGACACGGAGGAGGATGGTGTTCTGCTCTTGGATCAACAACTCCCAGCTGCTGGAGCACCTCTAGGCTTTCCCCACATTAAGCTGGAGAATGAGGACCCTAGCACTGGTCTGGGAGAGGAGAGTGGCAATGGCAGCCCTGACAGAGAAGAGCATGCCGTGTCCTCCAAGTCTGTGGAAGTGCCTGATAGAGAAGGACATCCACAGAGCACAGCCAAGCCTGACCAGGGAGCATCTGGTGTTAAAAGGCAAAGAATACGGTTCTCCACCATCCAGTGCCAAAAATACATCCACCCTGAGGGATCTGAGAAGACCTGGACCAGCAGCACATCATCAGACACCAGCCAGGACCGGTCCCCCTCGGAGGAGAGCATGTCCTCAGAGGCCACCCCCAGTACACTGCCCACAACAGGAGACTCCGAGACATACCTCTCCATAATCCACTCCCTGGAGACCAAGCTCTATGTCACGGAGGAGAAACTCAAGGATGTGACTGTGAGACTAGAGAGCCAGCAGGGCCAGAGCCACGAGGCGCTGCTTGCATTGCACCACCAGTGGGCTGGCACTGAGGCACAGCTCCGTGAGCAGCTCCGTACCAGCTTGCTGCAGGTGGGTGCACTGGCCTCCCAGCTGGAGCAGGAGAGGCAGGAGAGGGCCACAAGCATTGAGAACCACGTTGGGGAGTTGGGAGACTTCCAAGCAAAGAACAGCCATGCCCTGTCATGCTTAGAAAACTGCCGAGAACAGTTGAAGTCTCTGCCAAAGGCCGACCAGGAGGATGAACAGGACACACGTGCAGCCTCCCTGGCCAATGTAGAGAATGCACTCCTGAGTGCCATTGAAGCCTTGCAACCCTGGGCAGCCCTTGCAGAAAGCGGAGTCGAGGCTGGGCAGGAGAAAGGGCATTCTGTGGAGGGTAAAATGGCAGCCCTCACACAGCAACCCGGCCAGTCAGTGCTGAGTGAGCAAGAGCACATGAAGCTGCTCTCTGATCAGATAGCCCTGGAGGCTTCACTCATTAACCAAATAGCAGATTCTTTAAAGAACACAACCTCTGATGTATCTCGTGTTCTTCATGAGCTTGCTCAGTCAGGAGAGTGGCCACTGGAAGGAGAAAGTGCCATTGTCTCCTCTGGGGCTTCAGTGGAAGCCTGGGCCAAGAAAGTGTTAGTGGATGGTGAGTTCTGGAGCCAGGTCCAGTCCCTTAGTAAGCACTTGGTGACACTGGGAGAAGAGGCAACTGATACATCAGGAGGTGAACAACAGCATGTGCCCCAAGGTCTGGCTGAAGCCACATGGGTCCGAGCAGAGCTCAGCTTTGCCACACAGTTCATAAGGGAGTCATTCCACCGTAGGCTTCAGAGAGTCCAGGAGACTCTACAGGGGACCCAGACAGCCCTACAGCAGCACAAGTGTATGCTGAGGGAAATCCTGGGTGCTTACCAAACCCCTGGCTTTGAGAGAATGATGCAGCAGATTTCAGAAGCCCTTGAGTATCCAGCACACGTTGAGGACAGTTGCCAGATATCCTGGGACCTGAACCCATTAGAAGAAGTACAGAGGCCAGGTTCAGATGGCACTCAGGAACCCTTGCTCCACCAAAGCCCTGGGATCCTTGTTGCTATTCAGGAAGAGCTTGCCCAGCAGCTGAGGGAGAAAGCTAATGTCCTCAAAGAGATCGCTGCTGCCTTGCCAGCTCTGCCACCCTCAGAGTCACTCCGGAATTGTCAGAAGCTTCTACAGATGTCCCAGAATCTCTCATACAATGCTTGTCTGGCAGGCCTCAGTCAGTATTCTTCATTACTGGTTCAAGATGCAATTATTCAAGCTCAAGTGTGCTATGCAGCCTGCAGAATTCGGTTGGAGTATGAAAAGGAACTGCAGTTCTATAAGGCATCCTGGAAAGCCAGGGGGCCTTCTTGCCAGGAGCAGGCACACGCAGTTGGGGTCCTGCGAGAGGAATATGAAGAACTGCTTCGTAAGCAAAAGAGTGAATACTTGGAGGTGATCTCCCTCATTGAAAGGGAAAACACTGAGCTCAAGGCCAAGGTGAATCAGCTAGACCATCAGCAAAGGTGTCTCAAAGAAGCAGAAAGCAAACACAGTGAGAGCATGTTTGCCCTGCAGGGCAGGTATGAAGAGGAGATCAGATGTGTGGTGGAGCAGCTGAATCGCACTGAGAACACACTGCAGGCTGAGCGCAGCCGGGTCCTGAGCCAGCTGGATGCCTCAGTCAGAGATAAACAGGACATGGAGCGGCAGCATGTACAACAGATGCAGACACTGGAAGATAGGTTCCAGCTGAAGATCAAGGAACTTCAGGCCATCCATGAAGAAGAGCTGAGAGCTCTGCAGGAGCACTATGCACGGAGCCTTCAAGAGACCCTTGGTCTCTGCCAACAGCGGCACCCTGAGGCTCTTTCAGTTTCCTCCCCCTGCTGGCAGCCTGAGTCTGGGGATGCCCAGGAGGCTGACAGGGAACCTGACTCCATGACCGGGCTGCGAGAGCGCATCCAGGAGCTAGAGGCCCAAATGGATGTCATGCGGGAAGAGTTGGGCCACAAGGAGCTAGAGGGCGATGCAGCTACACTACGGGAGAAGTACCAGCGGGACTTTGAAAACCTCAAGGTCTTTATTTAGTACCATTTAATTTGTCAAGCCAGTTCTTGATGGGTGGGGTGCAGGGCACAGGACTGGCTAGGACCCTCAGGGTAGGATCTGGGAGGTGTTTCTTGGTCAGCTGCTATGCAGATAAGATGGCAATAAGGTCCTGTTATCCCACTTAATCCCTCTGTTAGGAAGATTAACAGAAAAGAAGTGTCCCTATGGAAGAACAGAATGGTCTTCCCCTAGTCTCTCCATGTCCCCCAGAGGATCCCTCCTTCCTCCCCAACAGAACCCCATCTACCTGAAGACCACCTCACACCCCTGAAGGGTAGCCACCTTCTCCTGACTGTCCAAGGACAGCAGTTAAGACTTTCTGACAGACTATTTGCTAGTCAGTGTTGAAGGTCCCTCAGAGGATCTGGCATGGAGTGGGGTAGTATCTAAGAAGGGCTTTGACTAAAGTACAGCTTCCAAGTGCTCTAATCTCCAGGAGCTTCACTCTCTATCCCCAGACCCTGGCTGCATAGGAGATATCCCAGGCTACTCAGGGTGAGGCCAGGAAGGGTTCCAGGTTTTCTTTGTGACCTCACACCATAGCATATGTGTGGCTACCCAGGCATAATCCTGGAGAGTCTCGCCATCTCTTAGTAGCTGTATCGTCATTTCCTCCCCCTTTTGGAAAGTACACATGGTCCCTAGGAAAAGTCATACTGGTCCCTGCTGACCAGGGCAGCTGCCTGTGATTGTTTCCCAACACCCTAGTCCTCTAGTGCTGAACACAAAGGCTATGTTCATTCTGCAGTTTATCCTTTGTCTCTGTAGTTACACAGCAGTGAGCACTCTCTTAGGTAGCTAAAACATTGTTTGAGGTCCTTTACCTGACTCCAAGCCTTTTAAAAACCATCATGCATTGTGAGGATGCTTCATTGGCTATTTTCCCCAAATGTACATTTGCTGACCCTATGGTCAGTTTACTGGCTACCATCAGGTAAATCCAGTGTGCCTTTAAATGGCACAAGGTCAGTGCTGGTGGCTCATACCTGTAATCTAGCTACTCAAGAGGAGACCAGGAGGATTATGGTTCAAGTCAAGCCCTGCTAAAAGAAGTTCATAGACCTCATCTCAATAGAAAAAGCTGGGTGAATGATGTAAACCTCTTATTCCAGCTACATATGAGACTGAGATCCAGAGGATCTTTGTTCTAGGAAGACCTAGGCAAAAAAAGTTGACAAGAAGCCAGATGCTGGTAGCTCACACCTATAATCCTGGCTACTCAGAAGGCTGAGATCTGATGATCGCTGTTCGAATCTAACCAGGGCAGGAAAGTCCATGAGACTCTTATTTCCAATAGATTCAGAAAAACCTAGAAGTGGTGTTGTGGCTCAAGTGATAGATGGCTAGCCTTGAACACATAAAGACTCAGGGACAGCACCCGGCCCTGAGTTCAAGCCCCAGGACTGGCAAGAAAATAAATAAAGTTCAGAAAATCCCATCACAACGGAAAAGACTGGACTTGGTGGCACCAACCAGTCACCTTTTCACCAGATGGAAAGGTGGAAAGTGAAAATAGGATCATAGTCCAGGCTGGCCCATAAAAAAAGAAAGGTCGTATCTCAGAAATAACCACAGTAAAGAAAAAAGTGTGCCAGGCACTAGTGGCTCATGCCTGTAATCCTAGCTACTCAGGAGGCTGAGATCTAAGGATTGCAGTTCAAAGCCAGCCCATGCAGGAATGTCTGTGAGACTCTTATCTCCAATTAACCACTAGAAAACTGGAAGTGGCACTGTGGCTCAAGCGGTGGAGCCGGTTACCTTGAGCTGAAGAGCTGTGGAGCAGCACCCAAGCCCGGAGTTCAAGCCCCACAACCAACAAAAAAAAGAGAGAGAGAGAGAGAGAAAAGAAAAATATGTGTGCTTCAAGTAGTAACACATTTACCTAGCTTGTTAATGTAAAGCTCTGAGTTCAAATCCCAGTACCACTTTCAAGTGGCATAGACCTTGGTCTTGACCCCAAACCTGCTTCATAGTTCCCTTCCCGACTGCACCCCTTGCCACTGTTGTTGACTTCCTCTTTGCATTCACAGGAGCTTCCATAAGTAGCTGCTCTAGCTGCATAGTAGTCAGCTGTGTACAGATGGGCCTAATCCTAGGGTCATCTACCACTAGTTAGTGACAGCAAAAGATTTTGGTAGGCCTGGGAAAAACTCCTTTGATGCAGAGAACACTCGTCAGGAGATAGCATTGGATGCAGATGTCTGCCAACTTGTTTGGCATTCATCAACAGCTAACACAAAGAACATATGTAACCAGACAATCTCTTAAGACAGGCTACCTGGGAGAAGCTGCTCTCTGCAGACTTCCATCTTGTTAGGGGACTATAGCACTGACCCCCATGGACCAGTGCCCCACCTCCTACCACAGTTCTGTCATAGTCACTGAGGAACTTTTTTGGTTTCCGTGTTAGATATGGTGACTCAAGCTTATAATCTTTCTTTTGTTTTGTTTTGGCCAGTCATGGGGCCTGAACTCTGGGCCTGGGCACTGTTCCTCACCTCTTCAGCTCAAGACTAGTGCTCTACCACTTGAGCCATAGTGCCACTTCTGGCTTTTTCTGCTTATGTGGTGCTGAAGAATCGAACCCAGGGCCTCATGCATGCAAGGCAAGCACTCTACCACTGAGCCAC
>NW_012267247.1:9222986-9260338 GCF_000151885.1 Dipodomys ordii
TTTTGGTCCGGTAGTGGGGCCTGAACTCTGGGCCTGGACGCTATCCCTCAGCTCTTCAGCTCAAGGCTAGCGCTCTAGCGCTTGAGCCACAGCACCACTTCCGGTATTTTTCTTTTTGCTTATGTGGTGCTGAGGAATCGAACCCAGGGCCTCAGGCATACAAGGCAAGCACTCTACCACTGAGCCACCTTCCCAGCCCTCCATCTTTTCTTGTTGTTGCTGTTGTTGTTGGTCGTGGGACTTGAACTCTGGGTCTGGGTGCTGTCTCTCAGCTCTTCAGCTGTGGATTAGTGCTCTAACACTTGAGCCTCAGCCCCATTTCCAGCTTTATCTGCTTATGTGGTGCTGAGGAATGGAATCGAGGGCCTCATGCATTCAAGGCAAGCACTCTACCACTGAGCCACCTTCCCAGCTCCGGGGAACTCCATGTTGATCAATGCCTAGGCATGGTGATATGTGCCTTGTCATCCCCAGTGTCATGGGGAAGCACAAGCAGGAGGACTGGCCGCCCATACCAGGCATAAAGTGAGTCCCTATCTTGAAAATAATACACATAGGCTGAGCACCAGTGGCTCATGCCTATAATCTTAGCTACGCAGGAGGCAGAGATCTGAGGAGGTAAGGAAATGTAGCTCAAGCAGTATTGTGCCGGCTAAGAGCAAGCAAGCCAACCCAGAGCACAAGGCCTTGAGTTAAAGCCCTGGAACAGACAAAAGAAAGAAACTTAACACAAAAGAGGTTGGAGCCATGGCTTAAGTGGTAGAGTACGGGTTTAGCAAACATGAGGCCTGAAGTTCAAAACCCCAGTAAAATTAGTTTGAGTTAGCATCCATTGGTTGTACAAAATAGATACCTCCACAGGGAAGCAACTGGGTCTTTAAAGATACCTCAGTATTTCTGCTGGAAGAATTTTTGAGAGGTTAGAGGCATGGCTCAGTTGATAAAGTGCTAGCCAGTGAGCGAAAGCGTCAGGTACCAAGTTCAAATTTTGATCTTGAACTTAGAAAAAAGGGAACAAAAGAATTCTGACCCTGTCTTCATATATGCCAAACCATTGGAAACTAATCAAAATATGTCAACTGCAGGGTTGAGTATTCTATTTCTGGGAATCCAAAATGAGATGTGGAAAATTCGACATCTGATGTGATGTTCAGGCACCTTAACAATACTGTATAAAATCACCGCCAGGCTATATTTATAAGGTATAGGTGAAGCAAATGAGTTTCATGTTTGGACTTAGTCTATCCCCAGAATCTCATATATATGGTACAGATATTCTGAAATCTTTAAAAAAAAAAAAAAGGATCCTGAGATTGGAAAACACTTCTAATCTCAGCATTTGGTAGCCAAGTATATTGCCTGAGAACTAGGTGTGAACCACATGTGTGGGAGGGGAAAGCAGGGAGTGAGGCAGTGGCATGGAGGACTAGAGGTTTCTCCAGGCCTGGCTGTGGAGTGAGGCCAGCAAGCAGAGAAGCAGGTCAGGAGACATGCATCTTCCAGGGTCAAGCCCCTGGGGAGAAGAGATGTCCTTCCTGATCATAGTGGACAGTAGTGAAGACCTTTGCCAGTGCAGCTAATGCTTTGTAGAAGTCCTGCCTGTAACCAAGGATTTGAAAAGGCCATTCAAGCTGGGAATGTGGCTTAGTGGTAGAGTGCTTGCCTAACATGCATGAAGCCCTAGGTTTGATGCCTCAGTACCATGTAAACAGAAAAAGCTGGAAGTGGCATTATGGCTCAAGTGGTAGAGTGCTGGCCTTGAGCAAAAGAAGCTCAGGGACAGTGCCCAGGCCGTGAGTTCAAGCCCCAGGACTGGCAAAGAAAAATAATAAAATGAGTGAATCTGCCCCAAAGCATATCTTGAGGCTTGGATGGAGAGTGCCCTTGTGATCAAAGGTACTGCTCACACCAGGCATGTGGCCATATGTGACTTAGTGGTACAAGTAGCTCTGGCAGGCAAGGCCTAGGCTTCCTTTGGCTGTATGGGTTGGTATGTGCTCCTCTTGGGACTCCCCCATGTCCTACCAGGTCAGGTGGGAACATGGTTCTTCTGTCCTGTCTTGGGGAAGGTGGTGGCAGCCCTTACTGACTTGGTTTCTCTGTTCCCCTTTAAAAGAGGAAGTAATAAGGGACAGATTACAGGAGGAAGATCCTAGAGTCTATTCTTACTCCCTCAGTGTGTGGCTGAGGGGTCAAATAACCAACTTTAGGTCATTAGCTGGCGTAGCCTCCAACCCACAGGATGGGTAGAACATAACAGGTCATCCCATTTGTGACTGCATGTGAGTCTATCACTCCAAACCAAACATGATGAGTGTATATGCTTGTCTTGTTCCCGTCAGTCCCGCTGGTGGTGAAATAGACCTACAGTTGGCCAGATTAAATTCTGCCACACCATCTTCCCACTGGAGGAATACCAACCTTCCTTATGAAGAAATGAGGTTCACATCTAGGAGGTCGCTCAAATAGTAGAGCACCTGCCTAGAAAGTGTGAGGCTCTGAGTTCAAATCCCAGTACTATCCCCCCCCAAAAGAAATGGGCTTCAGAATAGTGGCAGAAAATAGATGAAGAGTTTATAGCTGCACACAGATTTCAAAGCACCAGTGGCTGGAAACAGTGGCCATGTCCCAAAATGTCTCCATATTTTGGGAGCCTGCTCCTTGCTCTCCTATTGTGGGTGACATGCAGCAAATGCCAGTTGTCACTGGAACAGAATAGGGAAGTGTGCTGGCACAGGGTACCCACTTGGGAAAAACACACAGGTTATCTTGCCTTTTGTAGGCCACATGCGAGCGAGGCTTTGCTGCCATGGAGGAGACTCACCAAAAGAAGATTGAAGACTTGCAGAGGCAGCACCAGCGGGAGCTGGAGAAGTTGAGAGAGGAGAAGGACCGCCTCCTAGCTGAGGAGACCGCGGCTACCATCTCAGGTAGGTAGGAGGGGGCACTCAATTCAGAGATGCCTACGTCCACTGCCTTGCAACCAAGCTTGAAGTTTAATTTGGACAACAGCAGAGACAAGGAGCCTTTCCAGAACAATTGAGAGCCAGCTGCCTGTGACATTGCAGGACCAGCTCTCCACCTCTGTCGGACCCTCTGACAGACACTTGTGGAAGAAACACATCCTGGCCTGAGCACATGGATGCCATCCCTTCTCCCGTTTTGTCACAGCCTTGAGTGGTGTGTCTTACCATCTGCTGTTGCTGTGTAGTGGCATCATGGTGGGACATTATTGTAGTGTCAACAAAGAAAGTGTGCCACTTGCTTGTTTTACAAATTTATCTAATTGGTTTTGGGTTTTCTAACACCAGAAATAATATGCCTATAGTCCCCTGGAGAGAACTGGTATGGAAATTCTCCCCGTCTGTGTATCCCTGAGAATGGGTCTATGAGAGACCAAGCTTATCCTGATGGCAGTGGTGGATGAATATTACACTAGTCTATCCTCCTTAGTCTCTTGGGAGGAATGACAGTAGGAAGGGCCACCACAGTGTGCAGCTGCAGCCCTGGGTGCTGAGGGCCTTGTCCTCTTTACAGCCATTGAAGCAATGAAGAATGCTCACCGGGAGGAGATGGAGCGCGAATTAGAGAAGAGCCAGCGGTCCCAAATCAGCAGCATCAACTCTGACATTGAAGCCCTTAGGCGGCAGTACCTGTGAGTTGCCTTTCCCTTCAAGTACCTGAGGATAGCTAGGGGTGGCTAGGAGTCGAGAACCCTGCCTTTCTGAGAATGTGAACCTTCGGGCTGGTCCCAGAGAGGCTATGAGGCCTTGGTGCTAAGTCAGCCCATACCACCCTCCTTTCCATAGGCAGACATGGCCTACTGGAGCTTCCTGTATTAAAACAAAAAGTAATCATTAAATCCAAAGAAAAAAGTACAATAAATTATTTTTTTATTTAATAAACTTTATTCTCATGGCGGGGAGGGGGAAGGAAAAAGGCCACCTACTTGGTTCCTCTTAGTAACACTCGACTAATTTTCAGGCCTTAAGCAGACCACGGGCACTTGAGGCAGTATTTCTATTTCCTTTTAGTCCTGTCTGCTTCCCCTTCACAGGAGGGAATTATAAATGACATTTTAAAAGCCTAGCTTGTCCAAGGCAGATTACCAAGATCAACTAGTTCTGCATCAGTGCTACTTTGTCATAAGGGGTTGAGAGCCTGGCCAGGGCTTGGTACCCAAGGCTCCATGGCTCTAAAAACCCCATATGTGTCAGACACTGGTGGCTCACACCTGTAATCCTAGCTACTCAGGAGGCCAGGATCTGAGGATCGCAGTTCAGAGCCAGCTCAGGAAGGAAAATCCTGGAGATTCTTATCCCCAGTTAGCCATCAAAAAACCGTAAGTGGAGCTGTGGCTCAAAGTGATAGGGTGCTAACCATGAGCAAAAGAGCTCAAGGACAGCATCCAGGCCCTGAGTTCAAGCCCAATGACTGACCAAAAAAAAAAAATATATATATATATATATATATATATATATATATATATAAGCAGAGCCCCTCTGAAAAGGGATTTGTCAGAGCTAGGTACACACATTGGGAGCGGTGAATGCATTCAGGCCCAGGCCACAGTAGCTCATATGGCATGTATGTTCACTTGATTGGGCTGATGACAGAGTTGAGGCTTTCATCCAGAAGTCTTCAGCTTCTGCTCCATCCACAGAACATGGCCCTTCTGGATCCAGGGTGGCTGAGAATAGCATCCTGAGGGCTGTTTTCCTTGTGTGGTTCCTGGGCTTTCAGATGATACAGAAGATGGAGTTCTAAAAATAGTTCTCAAATGAGAAGAGTCCCATCCTGACTTCTCAGAAACAGATGTCTGTGTTGCCATGGTAACTAGATTCTGTTCAGAGTGGTATCACCAGAGAGGTGCCATTTGTGGGAGTCCCAGCAGTACAGCAGAGCAGGCTAGACATGGAATCAGTTGTGCAAAGCACTTCTAGCACAGGGCTAAATGTTGCTGTCTCTGCAGGGAAGAGCTGCAGTCAGTGCAGCGGGAGCTGGAAGTCCTCTCGGAGCAGTACTCACAGAAGTGCCTGGAGAATGCACACCTGGCCCAAGCGCTGGAGGCCGAGCGGCAGGCCCTACGGCAGTGCCAGCGTGAAAACCAGGAGCTTAATGCCCATAACCAGGTAAGCCCAGGCTGGGTTAGGCTTCATCCTTAAGATTATCCTGAGGTTCTCTGTGACAATGAAGTAGATATCCCATCCCTACAGCATGTCCTGGATACCTAGTATGTGGCCTTCTTGCTATTCTCTGTCTGTTGCCAGAAGCTCTTTGCAGTTCACATGAGGCTGCCCTGCCACAGTGAAACCAGGTACTAGAGTCTCGAGCCACTTCCTTCAGCCCTTTCAGGACCCTAAGTCTGGTGGCTTCTCTGAGCCTCCAGTTCATTGCTGAGCATAGCCTGTGGCTCGTCCCCAGAGTCAGAATATTCCATCCTGGGCTTTACATTTATAAGTATCAGATCATTCTCATAGAATTTGCTATTTCTCCCATCCAGGCCCGACCCTGCTCAGCTTCCAAGATCAGATGAGATTGGGTGCACTCAGGATAGTATGGGCATCGATTGGGGAAAGGGAGAGGCTTGGAGGCAATAACATTGGGTCCTGTGTAAAGTTCTCTGCTGGCACCAGATTAGATTGCTGTACCAGCACCATCCTGTTCTCCTCCTTGGCCCCCTGAGCCCACTGACATGCTACATGGGATCATGCATGAGGCTGCCCAGGCACCATGACTACAGTGGCTTGAAGATTTCCCCTTGTCAGCCAAAAAGAAAATTCAGGAAGTGGGAAGGTTGGCCAAATCCTGTAGGAACTTATATGTGACAAACCATGACACAGGGAAACATTGTTAGTAATAGCAGAAAGGTATGAAAGCTTATGCTATAAAGATGCAGTCAGCTCTTTGCATCTGCTGGTTATGCATCCACAGATTTGACTAAATGTAGGTAAAAAATACTTAAGGGGAACAAATTGTATCTGCAATGTATAGACTTCCTTGTACTCTTCCCTAAACAATGCAAACCAACTACACATAGGGTATCTCCATGATACCCAGTATCATACAAAATAATATTTATCAAAACGAACTCTAAGAAATGGAAACAAGAAGGGTTTTTTTTTTCTTTTTTGCTGTTTTTTGGGGGGTTTTGCCTGTTTATTCATTTATATATAAGAGGAGGCACAGAAATGGAGAGATAATGGATGAACGAATTCAAAAATGGTACTCACTAGAAAATGAACTATACAATTTGTAGGTGGGAGTGGGAGGGAAAAGCTGGGAGAGAGCAAGCGAAGGTGTGACATTGTCCCAAAAGAAATGTACTCTTGGGCTGGGAATGTGGCTTAGTGGTTAGAGTGCTTGCCTAGCATGCATGAAGCCCTGGTTTCAATTCCTTAGTACCATATAAACAGAAAAAGCTGGAAGTGGCACTGTGGCTCAAGTGGTAGAGTGCTAGCCTTGAGCAAAAAGAAGCTCAGGGACAGTTGCCTAGGCCGAGTTCAAGCTCCAGGACTGGCCAAAAACAAAAAGCCGGGCGCCAATGGCTTACACCTATAATCCTAGCTACTCAGGAGGCTGAGATCTGAGGATCGTGGTTCAAAGCCAGCCTGCGCAGCAAAGTCCATGAGACTCTTACCTACAATAAACCACCAGAAAACCAGAAGTGGTGCCATGGCTCAAGTGGTAGAGCGCTTGCCTTGAGCTGAAGAGCTGAGATACAGTGCCCAGGCCCAGAGTTCAAGCCCCATGACCGGGGAAAAAAAGAAATGTACTCTGACTTATGTAACTGTAACCCCTCATAATACTCCTCATAATAACAGTAAAAGATTTTTTAAAAAGACTATGGAGGGGGGATGTGCATTGGTTCCATATAGTACCATACTACTTTTTTTAGTGACTGCAGCCTCCACAGATTCTGGTACCTCTCACGAGTCCTAGAGCCAGTCCTCAACCAATACTAAACAATACTATATGCAAATATCCAGGCAATAGCTTTTAAGAGGCTATATCACACAGCCTTAAATGCTGTACCTCACACATGGTAATGTTAAATACTCCTAGCTTTGCTGCTGCTGTGTCTTTGCATACTGTTGGGAGAAATGACCTTCCCAAGTGCAGGGGTAGCTCTGTGGAAGGTCTCTGTTCTGTTGTGTTGCTGTTCCTTAGGAGCTGAATAACCGCCTGGCTGCGGAGATCACAAGGTTGCGAACACTGCTGACCGGGGATGGTGGTGGGGAGGCAGCTGGATCACCCCTCACACAGGGCAAGGACGCCTACGAGTTAGAGGTAATGAACCAGGCCTCACATTACATCCTAAACAACAGAGTGAAATCCTATTTCAAAAAATAGAGGGGAACAAAGTGATTCTGATGTCAGATAGGCACGTAGTTTTCTCCCATTAGGTTAAGATATTTACCAGTAGGTTAAAATTTCACCACATAATGAAGACTATACTGCACAGTGGAGAAAATCAGCTAGGTAAGTATGGCAGAAGTTTCCACCAGAACAGTGTATCCCATGTCTTGTAGCTTCCATCCAGGAGACCAACAGGTCAGCAGCACTTAGGTCTTGAGACTGAAGCATACAATTGTTGGGACTGGGGAGGATGGTAGTTGTTTTTTCCTTCTTCCTAGTTCTCTTCATAAAGAGGAAGCTTTATGCAATCTGAAAATTCTATTTTCTGTTGGGTACTGGGCTCCATGGTACGTAGAGCAGCCATCCATTTGGCCGAAAGTCATTTTTTTTCTCTCTCTTGCTCTGTCGTCCTAGGTCTTGTTGCGGGTCAAGGAATCAGAAATACAATACCTGAAGCAGGAGATCAGCTCTCTCAAGGACGAACTCCAAACGGCACTTCGGGTAATGACCTCACTACTAGAGTTGGGCAAGGAGGTTGTGTTCCCTGGCTTGGCACTGCCAATCTGGAGTTTTACTTTTTTAAGGGGTCAGTGTTCCAAAGTCAAGCTCTAGAAGTGAGCAGCCCACCTGGCATGGCCATCTGGTTGTCATTTCATGTTTCTGGGTACTTGAGCAGGAGCAATGATAGCCAGAGAAATGTTCTAGGGGGTAAAAGGAAAGCCTTGTCTTCCATCCAGAATTAGGCCTGACTTGGCTCCTCTAGGAGATTCCTGGATTCAAAAAGAGGGAGGCAGGCCGGGCATTGGTCGCTCACACCTGTAATCCTAGCTACTGAGGAGGCTGAGATCTGAGGATCTCACAGTTCAAAGCCAGCCCAGGCAGAAAAGTCCATGAGACTCTTATCTCCAATTAACCACCAGAAAACCAGAAGTGATGCCGTGACTCAAGTGGTAGAGCGCTCGCCTTGAGCTGAAGAGCGCAGGGACAGCGCCCAAGCCCCACGACCAACCAAAAAAAAAAAAAAAAAAAAGGGAGGCAATGGAATTTTTGACACAGGATTTTCCTGGCTGAGCCCACTAGATGTACAGTCAAGGCCACACCCAGCAGGCAGAGGTCTATCCTTTTACACCGACTATCCTGTCTGCAGGGCCCATTTATTTTTCTTCATACTCAGTTTCTGCCTTCAGAGAAGGTCCATGCGTTCTGATACTGCACAGGAGAACAGTAAGTTTCCCAGCTGTAGCCAGGTCTCCTCAGAAAGGTGTCGGCCCTAAGATGGGTATTGGTAGAAGCTGGGAATTGATAGAAGCCTTTTCCTCTAGCCATTGCTGTCATTTGCTTCTGTTCCTCATTTCCTAGGACAAGAAGTACGCGAGTGACAAGTATAAAGATATCTACACAGAGCTCAGCATTGCCAAGGCCAAGGCTGACTGTGATATCAGCAGGCTGAAAGAGCAGCTAAAAGCAGCTACAGAAGCGCTGGGAGAGAAATCCCCTGAGAGCACTGCTGTGTCGGGATATGGTTAGTGCTTTGAACGATTGCTTCTGGGGCTCCTTGGATTTTAGTCACAATGTAAGGATCCTGATCGTAGATCTCATCTTCTTGTAAAGCAGGAATGCAGGAGAGGGCCCTGCATGTGTCAGCTGCCAGGTGCTACCTTTTTTTCTGCATCTCAGAGTAAATGCTCTGAGAAGCTGTTCCATCAGCACATTTCCATAGTAAAATCGTTTTGTCTGTTTTCCAGAAGAACTCTACAACTGTGTGGAAGCTCTTGCTGGTTGTTTAACTACAGGTTTTACCATAAAATCTGAAAAAGCCCTGCATGAGGTAGAGGAGAAAGCACCTACCTTCTCCAGTAGAAAGCAGGACTGACTCTTCTTCTCTAGATTGGCTAAAAACATAAAGGTGCTATATAGGACAGACCACCAAGAGGACTACAAAGCCACACCTTGTCAGATACTTTCAGAAATCCATGATTCTTATTCTTTCTGACCTTGAAAGTGATTTTTTTTTTCCTGGTCCTGGGGCTTGAACGCAGGACCTGGACACCATCTCTGGGCCTCAACCACTTGAGCCACAGCACCACTTCCAGCCTTTTCTGAGTAGTTTAGTGGAGATGAGTCTCAGACTTACCTGACCAGACTGGCTTTGAACCGCACGCAGTCCTCAGATTTCAGCCTCATGAGTAGCTAGGATTACATGCATGAGCCACCATCACCCAATTCATAGTGATTTTTTTTTTTTTTTGGTCAGTCTTGGGGCCTGAACTCTGGGCCTGGGTGCTGGTCCCTCAGCTCTTCAGCTCAAGGCTAGCACTCTACCACTTAAGCCATAATTCCACTTCTGGCTTTTTCTGCTTATGTGGTACTGAGGAATTGAACCCAGGGCCTCATGAATGCAAGGCAAGCACTCTACCACTGAGCCACCTTCCCAACCCCTCATAGTGATTTTTTTTTTTAGCTACCCACAAACATAGGAAAATCTGTTCAAGCTCTCCAATATAGTATCCAAGGAAGTCAGCTTCTCTCATTAGCAGCCCAGGAGCAATAGCCATGGCAACACTGGCACAACCTATGAGAAGAGCCCTTGGCATGACCTCTGGAAGGTTGTCAGGATATACAGCAATATGGCCTACTAAGGTGCTACAGCAGTGGCTTCTGAGGTGGACTTAGAGTGAGAGAATGTGTGTGTCTTTAATCTGTTTTTTGTTTTGTTTTGTCGGTCATGAAGCTTGAACTCTGGGCCTTGGAGCTGCCCTTCAGCTCTTCAGCTCAAGGTTAGCGCTCTATCACTTTGAGCCACCTTAACTTTCATTTTCTGGTGGTTTATTGGAAATAAAGAGTCTCATGGACTTGCCTGCTCAGGCTGTCTTTGAACCGTGATCCTCAGATCTCAGCCTCCTGAGTAGCTAAGATTACAGGTGTGAGCGTCTGGCTGATCTGTTTTGATACCTCCAGAAACTGCAAACACAGAATGTGAACAGAGCGCTGATCATAGAAACAGTAACCTACCATAAGCACAAATCAGGATGTGTGAAATGCACATGGCCCAAGCACATACATAATAGAAGATAATGCAGGTAAAAAAGGTCAGGAAGATGTTTTGTGTTGACCTAGAGAGCGATCCATAAACATATTAAGTAAAAATTGAAAAAAGCCTATTGCAGTATGACTGAGTGTTTGTTTTGTCCAGCCTTGTTGGGCACTGGCTATAATCACACCTGTAATCTCAGCTACTCAGGAGACTGAGATCTGAGGATCACAATTTGAAGCCAGCCCAGGCAGAAAAGGCCATGAGACTACCAGAAAACTGAAGTTTTGCTGTGGCTCAAAGTGGTAAAGCACTAGCCTTGAGCAAAAAGAGCTCAGGTACAGTGCCCAGGCCCTGAGTTCAAGCCCCAAGACCAACAAAAAAGAAAAAGCCTTGATCTGACCTTGTCATCAAGGAGAAACAGTACACAAATGAGTAATGGTGCAAATTAGTCTGCCTAGCAGATAGGGCAAGTGTAGCTCAGGAGCAAGCTCCTGTCCCTCACTGACTGTCCAGGCAGGAACACCCAACCCATTCCTCCTCTGGTTCTTTGCCATGTTCCCTGAAAGGCCAACTGTGTGTTGCAGTCATTGTTTGACTTACCCTAGACTGTTCAACTAAATAGCTAAGTATACTACACTGGTGAGCTCAGAGCTTTAAATCGTCTGATTTCAGAGGGTTTTTTAGAAAACAGAGGTAATAGATCTGTTTGTTCCTTTAGACATAATGAAATCTAAAAGCAACCCCGACTTCCTCAAGAAAGACAGATCCTGTGTTACCCGGCAACTCAGAAACATCAGGTCCAAGGTAAGAAGGGTGCCCCTGCTGGGGGCTTGAAAATGGTGGGAAGAGGAGACACAAGGCCTAGGCATTGGCCAATCCCAAGCCCACTACAGGCCCCAGGTCCAGGCACCAGTCCAGCCCTATTATGGGCTGGTTCTGGAGGCTTCAAGTTTTGCATTTTTTGTGTACTACTTCCTGACCACATCAACAAAGGCCAGGGCACAGAAGAATCAGCTTTATTGCCTTCTAGGCTAGCCTTTATTCCAGCCCCTTCTAAAAGCAGCTCCACTGTCCTATTGTTGTATCCCTGTGTGCCCTGGTCATCAGACTGACAATGTGTCTTTGAGAGACCAAACTGTCTACCCTCCCTCCCCAGCTATGCAGTGGCCAGTTCCCAGGCTCTTCCCAGTGTCAGCCTTGTGTCTCCAGGGTGAAGGGTGGAGGGGATATGGCCAGCATGCTGCATTAGGATTGATTGTGTGTGTGTCTTATTTTTGCTTTTTCCTCTGACAGTCCGTAATTGAGCAGGTCTCATGGGATAACTGACTCGCGTCCGCTTCCAGGTCCCCAGTCGTGTAGGTAAACCACTTCCTACCACCACCCACGGCCTGCACGGGGCGGCTCTGCATGCACTGCTCACACCTCCACAGCACACACCTTCATAATCGTTACTTTATTCCATTTTTCTCAGCAAGCACACACAAAGTCCATGAGATGTCCCAGTAGCTGTCCTGGGGAGCTAACTGGCACTCTAACCCCTTCACAGAGCTGAGCCGACCCAGCTAGGTGGGCAGGTGTGATCTCTGCACAGCCCTGAACTCACACACCTTCTCTGGAAACAAGCCATTTACCCTGTGTCAAAATAGGCAGTGGCAGAAACCTGCTGTTCTTGGCAAGTGAAGACTTCCCAGGAGCTCCTGACACATGGAGCTGGTCCTCACTGCCCAGCTCTTGTTCTCTCCTCTCTTCCTCCTCTCCTCCTTCCCTTCTCTCCCCCTTCCCCCCCCCCACCCCGCCCTCTTTATTCAAGAAACTGAGCAGCACACCATGTGCAGCAGCTGGGGGAATGGCTGAGTAAATGGCCTGGTGACCACATGTAGGGAGGATGAGTATCAACTGCCCCCTTTTTTTTGTTTTTTCTTTTGGTGCCAGTCCTGGGGCTTGAACTCAGGGCCCCAGGCACTGTTCCTGAGCTTTTGTGCTCAAGGTTAGTGCTTTGCCACTTGAGCTACAATATCACTTCCAGCTATTTTTTTTTTTTATTTAGAGATGAGTTTGTGGGCTTTTCTGCCCAAGCCGCTTTGAACTGTGATCCTCAGAGCCCAGCCTCCTGAGTAGGACTACAGGTGTGAGCTACCAGCACCTAATAAGGAATCATTTAACAACATGATAGGCTTGATTCTTAGGCCTCGTGGGAGATGCCCTAATAAAGGTGGTAGATGGGTGGAATCCACCTGTTTGAGGAAGAACAGCAGGAAGGTGCTGTGTGGCTGCCACTCAGTGGCTTTGACAAGGACGCACAGCTCAGGGAAGGCACAGTGCTGCCCTGCTGACAGTACCCAGGTGCCAGCTCCTGCACACCAGCTTACCATTTCTCCAGCCTCCTGGCCACCAGCAAGAGACATCAGCCTGAGGCTTATATGAAAGGAGTTGCCTTTAGGAAGAGCACAGAACACCCAAGGGCTTTAGCCTAGTTGTGTTGAGTATTCTCCAATCCCAAGTCATTTGTACCTAAATGTATGACTGAAAACTTAAGTCTAGGGGCTGGGAAGTTGGCTCAGTGGTAGAGTGCTTGCCTTGTATGCCTAAGACCTGGGTTCGATTCCTCAGCACCACATAAGAAAAAAGCCAGGAGTGGCACTGTGGCTCAAGTGGTAGAGCCCTAGCCTTGAGCTGAAGAGCTGAGGGACAGCGCCCAGGCCCAGAGTTCAGGCCCCACGACCAGACCCAAAAAAAAAACAAAAAACTTAAGTCTAGGCTTAAACATGACTTTAAAAAAAAAGTCCAGGTGTATTTAAGGAATGCATATATAAGCTAATAAAAATATATGTAACAAAAAAAAAAGTAAAAGGAAACCTGTTCTAGGCTCAAAGCTGATGAATTCAGCCATTGCCTTTGAACACTTGAAAACACTTGGGAACTTGGTGTTCACTGGGTGATTTGGGCCTTTGAATAAGGCCTAGAAACAACTGGAAGCGGGGCGGGGACACTGGAGGAAACAGTGCTGTGGGGTTTCCAGGCATGTACATGACCCCGGGCAGGGACATGTAGACAGGCAGAGGGCTCAGCAGCAAAAGTCTGGCTGGTGACAGTGCTGGATTCTGGGAGCAAAGGGCTGAGAAGGGCTGCTGGGATGAGTCCCCACTTACAGGGAAGATGAGGGCAGGGCAGAGGGAGACCTAGAGACAACGTCCCATGGTGCTTTCTCAGGTTTTTAGGGAGGGTGGGTTATTTGGTGTGCAGGGCATGCTTGGGCCCAGCAGAAAGACAGAGCTGTACAGCCATGCTGAGGACACCAGGTACTCTGTGGGGCTGTCAGAGCTCCCTGAATCCATTTGGAGCCTTCTTGTAGTCTCACATAGAGACAGGAAACAAGTTGGCCAAAACTAGCCTCCACTGATGCTTTTTTATATGGTCTCTGCTGTGCCCTGACTGGTGTTTTCCAGGAATATTCTTTCCTGCCTCACTCAGTGCTGTAAGTCAAAGCAAGCTAGTTGCTTACCAGCAGCACAGCCTATTCAGAGACTCACAGCAGAAATAGGTAGCTTAATTCTGCTGTGAGCTTGTGGGGGCCTGTATCTGAGACTTGTGGGGTAGAGGAAGTATGAGCCCCAAAGGGAGCCAACTGTACCCAAAGCCTACAAAAGCAGTACCCCAGGAGGGTGGCAAGAGATGAGCATTGCGGGGATGCAAGGGGCAGCAGGGTTTGGCCTGCTTTCTACCCTCAGAATTATGAGCATAACCAGCTGAGCTTACTCTGCCTGTGAGCCGTCCAATGCCTACTGTAGCCTGGCCCTATTACCTAGCTTCTGTTGCGTATGCAGGGAGAAGTCTTGGAGGACTGTCTGCGTGTGTTTCAGGAGCAGCTGCTGACTGAAATCCTAACTGAAGGTCCTATAGCACTGAGCACTTAAAGCAGTACAGGCCACCCCAGCCATTCTCCAGCTGACCTGTCCCAGCAGGGACTTAGTGCCAGGCTGCCTGTCCTGGGGTGACTGGATGTTCTGCTCTGTGCTGGCCAGCTCAGTCTAGCCAACATGGGACATCTTGAGACAGGGGTCTCAAGCAGGTATACACCTACTCATAAGCAGTAGTACCCCAGAACAGAAAGCACTCAGAGCTCCCCTCTTTCTTCAGCCCAGGAGGAAGCTGAGCCCCAACCTTGGGAAGAACCATGAGCTACCCCAGTGCTAGGGAGCCACAATTGTGTGGGGGTCCAGCAGGTAGTTTCACACTGCCCTGAATTCTGCCTAAAACTAGTCTGAGTGGGAAATAACTTTGGGTTCCTATTTAGTGGTAAAGCCTGTGCCTTGTCAGCTCTGTGTGGGTGAGACTCAAACAGCTTATGAGGCTGAGCCTGCTGCTGACCACTAATACAGGAGTTGGCACTGTGAGAAGCCAGGCCCAGCTGAAACCCAACCAGCTTTCTAAAAAGTGTTGCTGTGTTTCTTGTGCGGATGAAAATTTGTAAGGGTAAATTGGGAAGTAACCTCTCCTGTTAGCAGCCTGTCCTTTGTTTGGGGACATCTAGTATTCCATGTATATAGACTTGTTGCTTCTCCATTCCAGAAAGTGTCAATAGAACACAATGACACATTCCTAAACCTGCAACATCTAGTGGCCCCATCCCTCAGTTCCCATCAGAAAAAAGCTTGAGGTGGGGCAGGGGCAGCCCCAGGGAGCAGGACACCCATCCTGACACAGGTGGTCAGGTTGGTAAGCAGAGGCAGGGAGGTGCCCACATGCACACCAAGGAAGGTGGTGGAAGCAGCACAGGGCCTTCCCCAGCCGGGCCAGTCTGCTTGCTGCTCACAATTCCACAACTGCGCTGCTTAGACACATCCTCATTTCTCTTGAGTTCTCCATTTTCCATCCAAGTGAGAGTCTGCAGGAAAAATGCATTCCACCAGTAACATTTCACAGGGTACTGTGCCCAGCATGCCCACTAATCAATCTCAGGAGACTGCCCCTCCGCCTCTTTGTCTGCGCCTGCACACCCAAACCACTTGGGCACCCATGTCAGTGAGTTTAACACCGCTTCTCCTTCCTGCCCTATCTCCACCAGAGTCTGAAGGAAGGCCTGACGGTGCAGGAGCGTTTGAAGCTCTTTGAATCCAGGGACTTGAAGAAAGACTAGCTGCGTCCTGGTCCACTCAACACGCACTCTTCCCAGCTGGCAGCGGCACAACCCGAGCGTGGCTTCTTGTCTGCACCTTTGTTTTTTATTGTACTGTCAACGTTAGCTGTGGGTATGGATGCATGAGAGACTGGTGTATGGGTTGTCTGCACCATTCCCTGCTGTGTTGGTTCTGACTTCCCGTTGTCTTTATCACAGCTTTTTCCCATGGTATTCCAAAAGTAGTCAAGCTCAAGCAGTGGGGTGAGCAGCGCCCTCCCGCTGTCCCAGGGCACTCACTGTCAGTATTAAGGCACAGCAGCCTGTTGATAAGCTAGCCCTGCCTCTGAGCACAAGTGCAGGAAGCTGCCTGTGGCTCTGCTCTGCTGCACGAGCCTGAGCACTCACAGATGGACACAACCCCGCTGGGCACAGCAGAGCCACCTGGCTGTCTTGGTTTGGCCTACGGTGGCTCGCCAGCCTGGTTGTTAGAGGAGGAGGAGGCCTGGGGTGGGGGTACAGCCTACAGGCATTGCCTTTTTGGCCTGGGAGGATAGCATTTTGTATTTGTTCCACTAATGCAGCTTAGAACCACGCCCCAGATAATCCTGGCAAACCTTTCACAACCTGGAAAATGTTGAAAGCAACCATTCCTATTTTTGTTTTTTATTAAATCTTGCACAAAACCCCTGGCCCTCTCATTCCTTCCACCGCCCATGCCTCCCCTGTTCTGCAGTCACTCTGTCTTCCAGCTGCTGGGATTGGTGGCCTGCAGCCTGGGGCTTTGGCTGCCAGAAGTGAAGAATTCCTTCAGGAGCCTCCAGAGGGGAGAAGGTTGCTGGGTTTAAGTCTTCCTGAAGGAAAACTCATGCTTTTGAGATGGCCCAAGAGGAGGTTCCATTCAAAGTCAGGAAAGTCCAGTGGGTGGTCAGAACCCAATGAGAGCACAGCCAACAGACCGTGCTCAGGACTCCAGTTGATCATGGCTCTGGAAAAGTTCCCTTGTGGTATCAGCTTGTGTGTGGTAAACCCTAATGTGAGCCAGTGCTAAAAGTTGGCTTTTCTAACAGTCTGAGTAGGGCCTATTTCCTGCCCAGAACAATCTGCAGCACTTTTTGAAAAGCTCTTGTTTCTGTTCTAGTCCTGCTAAGATGCAAACACAAAGCCCCAGCTGCTAGGTCCACTGACTCCAGGCCTGGAGCTCTCCTTTGTGCTAATGCAAGGGTTGGTTGGATTGTCTCTGGGGACATGGATACTTGGAGAGAGAAAAGTACAGAAATTCTTGGTCAGTTTCTAGATGAGTTAATCAGGCTGACTACCCCCAGTGAGTGCAGGAGGAGGACCGAACCCGGGAGGTCAGAAGGCTGTGGCTCACCCTCTGTGCTCTCCTCGCTGGGATGCACACTGCTTTGCTACTGTTCCATGTTCCCAATAGCAAGAGCAAATCAGATGTGTTTAACAATCTATCAGATCACCAGTGTTTTGAGAAATGCCAACATGGGAATGTGCTGGATGCACTGTGCATGTGTCTGAGGACTAATGCTTTCTCCACTGAAGCATGGTTTATGGTTCCTTGGTGACCTCCTCCTCCTGCATCACTTTTGATGAAAGCAGGTCCACCACAGGTAGAAAGAGCCCTTGTTCTTGTCATCATTTTCTCTTAGGAAAGGAACTTGGGGTTTGCAGTATATGAGGGTTGGAGTCAGGAGATAAACAAGTGGGCACCTGCGCTCCACCCATCTTGCTAGTCAGGGTTCCAGCTTCACCCCAAGAGATACGCTGCCTAAAAGGCTGGTTCAGTGTGTGGGGATGACCAGGAAAAAACACTGGATATATTCTGGCTCCTCTCTGGCAAAGAGCTGGCAGCCTGGGCAGCTGTGAGCAGTGACACGCAGGGATGGCTCCTTCCTGGGTCAGGATGAGTCTGTTTTCTGCTGGACAGTCCTGTCCTCCAGCTGGAGTAACCAGACAGGAAAGACAAGGTGGCCCAGGTGCATTCCGGAGGGAAGAAGAAAGAACTGAGCATGTGGAAGTGGACTGTGCAGTGGCCAGGAAGGTCCTTCTCCAGGCTGCCTGGGTGGCAGGGGCTGTGGAGATGACTGGGAGCCTCAGGCTGCTCCTATAACAGGATAGCCATGGCAGGGTTTCCCTCTTTACAGCAAAGGGAATGGTGAGAGGCATACATTTCACAGTTCTGAATGTTTTCTTGTGAATGCTCATTTGAAATGGGCCAGGAGCCTGCAAGCAAACCATGCCAGGAACAAGAGCACAAGCACACACAGAAGCGTCATCTGCATGGGATGGCAAGCAGGAGACACTGCTTCAGGGGGTCCACTGGCCAACAGTCTCCCTAGTAAGAAGCAGAGCTGCAGGCAGTCTGGAGGAAACCAAGTTGGAAATGTGGGCTCAGTGAGTCAGCTTAAGACAGAAGGGCCCTCAGAGACAAGCCTGCCCTGGGAAAAAGTGTGCAACTGTGAACTAGGCAAGAGGATCACAAATTTGAGGCCAGCCTGGGCAATTCAGCAATGAGGCAGGTAGTATGTCACTCTGTGGTAGAGAACCTACCTAGCAAGCGCAAGGCCCAGGGTCAATGCACCAAAGTTTTGACACGTGAACATGTCCATGAGTCTAACTGACCACTTGACAGGATTTGGTGGACGTGTGGAAGGACAGCGTGCCTGTACCCGCATGAAGCATGCCAAGGAGTGAGTGCAGTCCTTTTTACCTCTGCCTGGTGCCCTCCCAAGGAGGTACCTGGGTACCACGTGGCCAGAGCCTGAGGCCAGGGATGGTATCCTAGCCTGGCAGGATGTGCCAAATCCCTGCACGCACATCCCTACCAACAAGCTGTCTCTAGAACTAAGGCTGGATATGCACTACCAGGCCTCACAAAGCCTGATGTCAGGGAAAGGTCTCAAAGCGCAATCTGGAGTCACTGTACCTACGTGTACACATCTGATACAAGCCATGAGCCCGCAGACTCCTACCTGTACTTAGCAGCAGATGAACACTGACGCTGCAGCAACAGCACTGGTCCCTTCTGGAAAAGGGAACATAGGCCAGCGCCTCATTTGCCTGCGTGCAGAAGAATGCCGGTCCTCTAGAAAGTGGTCTCACCTCTCTAGACACAGACGGCACTGGCCTTCTGAAAGTGGAGTCCACAGGACGAGAGAGCCACTGCACAACCCAGATGTGTGGGCTTGTTTTCCTCAAACTTTCCTGTATGTGGGCTGAACGGGGCAAGTAGTATAAATACTGGTGACAAGTGACTGCAGGGATTTTTGTGACAAAGTTTGTGTGGAATTTTTTTCTTTTTTAGTTTTTTATCATGACACCCC
This sequence comes from Dipodomys ordii, assembly GCF_000151885.1. NCBI lineage: Eukaryota > Metazoa > Chordata > Mammalia > Rodentia > Heteromyidae > Dipodomys > Dipodomys ordii. Next base: position 9,241,834 of record NW_012267247.1, read on the forward strand.
TTTCTCAAGATGGGGAGGAAGCACTGAGTGCAGCCTTGTACTCTACGCAGCATTTGCAGAACAGAAGTTAATGACTATCTTTTTTTAAAGCCTTGCCACTGAAAGTTTTAAAGAATCTGTACAGCATCTAAGGATCACCACCCATCACACCCACACTTGTTCACTAGGAGAATTAGTGTTCTTGTTCTTGGTAGAATCCTTCAGAGTCCTCACATAAACGCAGGGAAGTAAGGGGAAAGGTCTGCAGGTAGAGACCTGTCAGAGGAACCGCAGCTGAAGACACAGGCCTCTGGTGGCCTAGGCACCACACCTAGTTTCTCACAGCTTTAGGCTGCTTAGGGGCAGGCTTTGCAGAGCAGCTATCTAGTTACAGCTGATCGCACAGTGGCAGTCTCAAAGCTTCCAGTGTGTTTCTGCACTTCACCAGAGCTGTAGGAGGATCCAAGGTTCACTGAGAGCTTGGGTTATGATTTCCATATTTTTGTTTGTTTTTTGGTAGGACATGGGGCTTGAACTCTGGGCCTGAGCGCTGTCCCTCAGCTCTTCAGCTCAAGGCTAGCGCCCTACCACTTGAGCTACAGCACCAATTCCGGTTTTCTGATGGTTTATTGGAGATAAGAGTTTCATGAACGTTCCTGCCCAGGCTGGCTTTGAACCGCGATCCTCAGATCTCAGCCTCCTGAGTAGCTAGGATTACAGGCGTGAGCCACTGGCGCCTGGCATTTTGATTTTCATGTTTGACAGAGCCTTCCTGGCGCACAGTTTAAATTCAGTGTAAAGAAATGAAGTTTGGGGAAACGGGTATCACCAGATTCAGAAAAATCTTCTGCAGCCTGCTATGGTCAACATGTCCTGAGTTTTTTTTTTGTTGTTTTCTGTTGTTTTTTGGTTTTTTTTCCATTTAGAAGATAGCCATATCACCTTGCTGGTTTTATTTTAGCAAAGAATAGATTGTAAGAACTCTAAATTCATTATTGTGTTGTTGCACAAAGCTTCAATTGAAAGAATATTAAATGATTTTAGGAGTTTCCTTTGAATGTATCTACTGCTCAGATTTAAACTCAAGTCCATGGTGATATTTATGAAGCATAAACTACCCAGTGGCTCCTGGACAATCCAGTCTCAGTGACCTTCCATACACTGCCCTCATATCAGGGTGAGTGTCTCAGCTCCGTGGTCACAAATCAGACTTCCAGCTGAGGGGAGGAGTCATCCATGAAGGAAATGTACAGACCACTTCTGCTATCCATTCAGCTGTCACAATAAAGGTTCAAACAACAAGCTCAAACCATCTCAGCTGGTGTTTAATTTCTGTTCAAAAACTAAATGATTTTTGTTACCACACTAGAAATTATATGCAGAATAAAGGTTCAATGAGTGGAGCCAGCTCTCATCTCAGGTCTGAGAAACCCCTAGGGCTGCGGAGCTGAACACTGAGCAGACCTGAGCTTGCCCTACCCCCACTGACAATTCAACACTTTCTGGTCCAGCTTTTGGCTTTTTTCCTACAAGCTTGTGATCAAGTGTTCACTACAACTGAAGTGCTGCTTTATTCACGATATTTATTTCTCTGTATGACATGCTAGTCCTGTGGCTGATCACTCTTTGTGAATATCCCTCCACTTTACATGAGCTATATCATAATAAACTATTTTTGCATCACCCTTGGCGTGCTGTGTGAGGAGTGTTCACTGACATGTCTGCCACATACCTTTAGGTCACAAGTCAGAAACTGATTGGCAGCTTACCTATTATCTAGAGTGGGGTGGGTTTTTTAAAGTTTTCTAACCTTTTTATTTTCCATTTAAAAAACTTTACAGCCTCAAATTCATTGTGTGCGTGTGCGCGTGTGTGCATGTGTTGCAAGGGATTGAATCCAGAATGCTTGGCAAGCACTCTACCACTTGAGCTATGCACCCAGCTCTTATTTTGAGGGGATAGGATCTTGCTTTGTCTAGGCCCAGAAGCTGGAATTACAGGCAGTGTGCCATCACACTAGGCTACGTTGTTTTAAATAAGGAAGACTTCACATAAATTCAGCTTTTATATGTTCACATGTAAGCCACAATAAAATATCTTACATCCAGAATCTAAAAACTTTTAGGGGCTATTAAAACACAGTAAGAGATTCTGATGGTGCCGCCCTCATTAGCCAGGTTCTATAACTTTTCCACCCTGCCCCTCTTATTATTTAAAGGAACTGTGAACCCAAGGTGTCTAGCATGCTAGACAGTCACCCTGCCTCCCTCTGAGCCACATTTCCCAGCCCTGAAGTGAGGCCTAGTCTGGCCTCCCTGCAGTCATCATGTCTTGCCCTCTAACAGAGTTGCAGTAAAATTGTATCTTGTTTTAAAAAACACATGCTATATCATGATTCAAGACTTAGACAGGGCTGGGAGGTTGGCACTTGCTTCATATGCAGGAGGCACTAGTTTTGATTCCTCAGCACCACATAAGCAGAAAAAAAAAACCTGGAAGTGGCGCTGTGGCTCACGTGGTAGAGTGCTATCCTTGAGCTGAAGAACTGAGAGACAGCACCCAGGCCCAGAGTTCAGCCACCACGACCAACAAAAAAAGACACACACCACTATAAAATTCAACAAACAGCACTCAGTATGATATAACCTAAGTAAATTTAAAATAATGAACAATTATTTTCACAGCTCCTTTAATCAAGTGCAAGTTGTTCCCACCTCTAACCCTAGCTAACTCAGGAGACTGAGATCTTAAGATCACAGTAAGAATCTGTAATACTTTGATATTCTTTCATCTCCACTTAATCACCAAAAAGCCAGAAGTGGAGCTATGGCTCAAGTGGTAGAGTCCCAGCCTAGAGAGAAAAAGTGCAAGGCCTTAAAACACATAATGTGTTTTGCCTGTTTAAAAAATCAATAGGGGGGCTGGGAAGGTGGCTCAGTGGTAGAGCACTTGCCTTGCATGCATGAAGCCCTGGGTTCGATTCTTCAGCACCACATAAGCAGAAAAAGCTGGAAGTGGTGCTGTGGCTCAAGTGGTAGAACACTAGCCTTGAGCTGAAGTGCTCAGGGACAGCACCCAGGCCCAGAGATGATGTCCCACAACCGACAAAAAAAAAAATCAATAGTGCTGGGAAGGGGGCTTAGTGGCAGAGTCCTTGCCTAGTATTTATGAAGCCTAGGTTCGATTCATCAGTACCACATAAACAGAAAAGGCCAGAAGTAGCACCATGGTTAAAGGGGTGGACTGCTAGTCTTGAGTAAAAAGTTCACCAAAAAAAAAAAAAAAAAAGCCAGGCACCAGTGGCTCACACCTATAATCCTAGCTACTTAGGAGGTTGAGATCTGAGGATTATAGTTCAGAGTCAGTCCAGATAGGAAAGTCCATGAGACTCTTATCTCCAATAAACCACCAGAAAACCAGAAGTGGTGCTGTGGCTCAAGTGGTAGAGTGCTAACCTTGAGCTGAAGAGCAGAGGGACAGCGCCCAGGCCCAGAGTTCAGGCTCCATGACCAAAAAAAGAAAAAAAAAATTGCAAATCGAATCTCTTAAGATGAAAACTCAGCTATCACACTGGGCCACCTATGCCAGGGTCTCACAGGGACATCTGCTCTTCACTCAACATTGCATAGAAGAAGTAAAACTACATGCAAGTGACATGGATGGACATAGGAAATTCTAAGGAATCCATTAATCTTTTGTTAGAAGAAATATAATCTTTTGTTAGAAGAAATATATCAGGCTTACAGAACATCAGATTAGTGTACAAAAATCAGTTGCATTTTGACACAGGATCAGACACTGAAGGTAAGCAATTACATTTATAAAGCAAAATTTTAAAGTATGGAAAAGCTGGGTGCCAGTGGTTCACTGCTGAATCCTAGCTACTCAGGAGGCAGAGATCTGAGGATTGTGGTTCAAAGCCAGGCTAGGCAGGAAAATCTGTGAGACACGTCTCCAGTTAACCAGAAGAGCGGGAGTGGCACTGTAGCTCAATGGTAGAATGCTTGCCTTGAGCACAAAGAGGCTCAGGGACAGTTCCCAGGCCCAGAGCTCAAGACACACACACACACATACACATTTATATACACAGACACACAACGTATATACACATAAGTGTGTGTAAGTATGGGATCTGCACACTCCGCACACAGGAAATTAAAGGAGATAGGTGGAAGCTGTCTCACATCCACAGATTGAAAGAAAAGGTGGTAGTACTCTCCAACATGGTCTATAAGCCAACACATTATCAAAATCCCACATGCCTTTAAAAAACTGATCAGCTGATAACTCATGGGGAGGCTGAGTGCTGGTGGCTCATGCCTGTAATCTAGGTACGCAGGAAGCTGAGGTTAGAGTATCATGGTTCAAAGCCAGTGCCAGGGCAAGAAAGTGGGAGACTTATGTATAATTAACCACCAAAAAGCTGGGAGCTGAGGCTCAAGTGGTAAAGCAATAGCCTTGAGCAAAAAAGTTTAGAGACTGTGCACAGGCCCTTAGTTCAAGCCCCAGGACTGTCGTGTGCATGCTGACACACAGGGATGAAAGGCACCCAAAACAGACAAACCAACATTGGGAAAAAAACAGGACTTGCTACCAGGTTTCAAAGCATAATAACTTCAGTAATCAAGGCAATGTATGTCCTGGCATTAGATGGACAAATCAATGGGAACAGAATCAGAGTTCAGAAATACGCCCTTAAACTAATGGGCAGCTCATTTTCAACAAGAGTGTCAATACAATTCACTGAGGAATTATCTTAAATAATGCTGAGACAGTGGAAAGCTACACTTAAGGAATGAAGTTTGCCAGGTATCAATGGCTCATGCCTATAATCCTAGCTACTCAGGAGGCTGAGATCTGAGGTTCATGGTTTGAAGCCAGTCTGAACAGAAAAGTCCCCATGAGACTCTTATCTCCAATTAACCACCCAAAAATTGGAAGTGGTGCTATGGCTCAAGTAGTAGAGCGCTAGCCTTGAGCACAAAGAGGCTCAGGGACAGTGCCCAGGCCCTGAGTTCAAGCCTCACAACCAACAACAACAAAAGGAATGAAAAGTTAACTGCTGGTGGCTAATACCTGTGATCTTAGCTACATAGGAGGCGTAGGTCCAAGGACTGTAGTTTGAAACCAGTTCAGGTGGTAAACTCTGTGAGACTCTTTTTTTTTTTTTTTTTTTGCCGGTCGTGGGGCCTGAACTCTGGGTCTAGGTGCTGTCCCTCAGCTCTTCAGCTCAAGGCTAGTGCTCTACCACTTGAGTTACAGCACCACTTCCGTCTTTTTCTGTTTATGTGGTGCTGAGGAATCGAACCCAGGGCCTCATGCACGCAAGGCAAGCCCTCTACCACTGAGCCACCTTCCCAGCCCTCTGTGAGACTCTTATATCCAATTTGCCACCAAAAAGCTGGAAGTGAAGATGTGGCTCAAGTGGTAGAGCAGCTGGGAATGTGGCCTACTGGTAGGGTGCTTGCCTAGCATGCATGAAGCCCTGGGTTTGATCCCTCAGAACCACAATAGTAAAGGCAGAAAGTGGTGCTGTGGCTAAAGTGGTAGAGTGCTAGCCTTGAGCAAAAGCAGCTCAGGAATATGTCTAGGCCCTGAGTCCAAACCCCAGGACTGGCACACACACACACACAAAAAAAAACAAGTATATAAGCGGCAGGGAATGTAGCTTAGTAGCAGAGTGCTTGTCTAGCATGCATGAAGCCTTGGGTTCAATTCCACAGTACCACACAAACAGAAACAGCCAGAAGTGGCACTGTGACTCTAGTGGTAGAGTGCTAGCCTTGAGCAGTAGCTCAGGGAGAGTGCCCAGGCCACGTTCAAGCCCCAGGACTGGCAAAAAACTAAAAAATCAAGTGGTAGAGCACTACTTCTGAGCCTGAAGCACAAAATCTCAGGGACAGTACCCAAGCCCTGAGTTCAAGCCTCAGGACCGACATACATATAGGAGGAGGGAGGGTGGGGAAATCTGACAGCTTCACAAGTCTTAAAACATTGCTAGCGGTAGCTTAGCCAGGCTATTTTTGATGCATGTGACACCTGGTGGAAACACACTGCCCCATTCCTCCAACTTACTCTCTGGAAGAGACAGGACAGCTGGCGGAGGCTGGGGTTCTCTTGACACTCACATATTCACAACATCCCAGGTCAGGGAAGTAAGCAGGAAGAAATGGCTAGGATCACACGTTTTTGTTATTTTGTTTTTGGTCATGGGGCGTGAACTCTGGGCCTGGACGCTGTCCCTGAGCTCTTCAGCTCAAGGCTAGCGCTCTACCACTTGAGCCACAGTACCACTTCTGGTTTTCGGAGTGGTTTATTGGAGATAAGAGTCTCATGGACTTTTCCTGCCTGGGCTGGCTTTGAACCGTGATCCTCAGATCTCAGCCTCCTGAGTACAGTAGCTAAGATTACAGGCGTGAGGCACCGGCGCTGGGCTAGGATCACACTTCCTATCTCCTAAGTTTCCAAAATAGTCCCAAAGCAACTGGGACATTTTGACAAAACAATCCAGGAGGTACACAGGTAATACCTCAGTCTTGTTGCTGTTTGACTGCTGCTGTCTAAATCGTTGAATGTGTAGCCAAGTCTTACAACTCCTGTTGCAAGAAATGCTAGGCTCTGAATTCAAGCCCTAGTGCTGCCAAAATAAGAGTGGTTGGGACACAGCAGTTGACGGCAGGGACAGGCACACTCACTTTCCAGAAAAGCATTTATTCAGATGTACTAGCCACCCACAAGTCATCCTCTTATGATGTCCTCTGCCCTCCTTCCAAAACATAACACTGAGAGGAACACCCCATGTGACCACTTCTGGGTACATTACACTTTACAGCTTCCATCGATTATTTTTTTTTAATTCCAGTTTACTTGCCTAACACTAAGTCAAAGGTAATATTAAAAAGGGAACCATGCGCAAGACCCCAAGTTTATGCACCAGTACCATAAAAAGAAACGCACGTGGTGCTGAGCTGTGAGCTGGGGAGAGACGGCATCCACTCAGCCTCAAGAAGGCCACACAGCGCAAGCGCACACAACATGAGCAAAGGCAAAACTGAGCTTCAGATACCAACTGTGCTACCTGCCCTTATGTGTGCTTGACAAAAGGAAGTTGAAACATTCACAAACAAGTGAGACACTTTTCCGCTCGGGACCTGGGAACACCAGTCCTGAGCTGAGAATATAACATACAACCCACAGCCTCTACTCCCATGCTTCCTCCCTAAGGGGGCATCTCCTGACCCATTGATAAGCAGGAAACAGCTGTGTCCATAGGTGTTAAGGGTGAGCTCACTTCTAAGTACACAGATTTACCTTGAACGTGATGGGGTTAACTATTAAAAGCACAATGTGGAAATGGACCCAGCTTCTGACTACCTACAGCCTCCCTTGCACAGCATTCTAGGGACTAGGCTGAGGGTGAAGCGAGCACGCACTCATGCACGCACCGCACATGCACATGCATACGCACAAGCACACGCGCGCGCACACACACAAACACACACACACACCCGTTTGTGCCAGGAAACGCCCATCCTAGGGAGAAGGCTCCTCTTTCCTGGCTTCCTGTCCCCACCAGCCAGGAGCTAACAACAGGAGTCCCAGCCTCAGCAGGAAAGGCCTGTCCAAAGAGGCAGAGGGAGACTAAAATAGAAGTGAAACAGTTCGGGGGACAGGGAGTGTTCGGCCCTGGAGAACCCCTGTCAAAACTTTGGGGACCACTGCAGGATAAGGACCAGCAAATTCTGAGCAACCTATACTGGGCTGTGGGGGAGACTGACTTGGTGCTAATCAACTGCTCCGTCAACAGAAACTTCCCTTTCAATCCTGAGTTCTCAGTCAGTTGAGTACTTGAAGGAGCCAGTTTCAGGCTAGCCATTTTCTAGCCTGGAGAGCTTGGAGTACAGCTGAGTGGCTAGCCCAGGCAGTGGGCAGCACAGGCTCTAGCCCCTTCCCCCTTCAGCTCCAACCCAGGTGAACACATAGCTTTAGCAACTTCGCTTTTTTTGGGGGAAAAAGCTATACTTGGTAGGATCAAACTCTTCCCAGATGCGCTCAAATTCCTCCAGGAACAGCCTCACGTACTCCGCATCCTCCATGATCAGGACATTCTCTCGGTTGTTCTGGATGGCTTGTGTGGTCCAGTTGAGGGAACCAGTGATGAGAACCTTTTTGTCCACGATGGCGAATTTGTGATGCATGTAGCCCAAGTCCTGGTCGTGCCGCACCTGGATACCTGCAGGGCAAGGCAGCTTCTTACAACACCGGCCACACATGGCCACAGGGCCATTAATGCTGCTGTTTCCAGCTAGCCACCAGGGAAGCTTGCTGGTCATCTGCTGAAACCAGGGAGAAGGCAGAGCATGGAAGGGCCACAGGGACATGGAGAGCAGGGGCCATGGGCAACAGTGCACTCTTTCCTCTGAGGAATAACCACCCTACCACCCCCTGCTGCGCCTTGTGTCCAAACTGGGCAGCATCTACCTAACTTTTCCACTCTCGTTTGGGCTTGGAAAGGACAAGCTGAAGAACACAGAGAGGACTAGATAGGACGGGAACAAGAATTGCAGCCAGAACTTCCTAGATGCCTCACTGTCCCTCTATTGCAGCCTGTCACCCTAACCTAGACCCTGGCTTTTGCCTCTTATTTTATGCATATGTCAAGGATGGGGGGAGGCATATAGGGTTGTTACAGTGCTGCAGATGGAACCCAGGGCTTTAGAATGCTAAGTAAACTGCTATGAAAGCCCTCAGCTGCTTTGCTTTCGTTCCCAGCTTTCCCATTCCCTGGCAGGAACAAAGCTCGTAATTGCTGCCACTCATAGAATGAGACCAACCTTACAGAAGAGTCGAGGGATTGGGAAGGTGGCTCAGTGGTAGAGTGCTTGCCTTGCATGCATGAGGCCCTGGGTTCGATTCCTCAGTACTACATAAGCAGAAAAAGCTGGAAGTGGCACTGTGGCTCAAGTGGTAGAGCGCTCCCCTTGAGCTGAAGAGCTGAAGGACAGCGCCAGGCCCAGAGTTCAGGCCCCACGACTGACACATAAAAAATAAAAAAATAAGAGTTGAAAGCGGGAACTTTGAAATAGGGCTGCCAGACTCATCCACTAGAACCACAGGATTTCCAAGTGAGAGAGATTGGATTTCAGATGAACAATGAAGAAGGCTGAAAGGTGTGTGTGTTGCATGTAGCTTCTAGAAGTACACTGACAATTACTAACATATGTGGATGTCATCCTTGAAGCCCTACCTTGGGATCCATCTAACACTTCCTTTCCCTCCCACTTTTTTTTGGCAGGTCATAGGGCTTGAACTCGGGATCTGGGCACTGTCCCTGAGCTCTTTTTTTTTTTTTTTTTGGGTCCGGTTGTGGGGCCTGAACTCTGGGCCTGGGCGCTGTCCCTCAGCTCTTCAGCTCAAGGTTAGCGCTCTACCACTTGAGCCACAGTGCCACTTCCGGCTTTTTTCTTTTTGCTTATGTGGTGCTGAGGAGTCGAACCCAGGGCCTCAGGCATGCAAGGCAAGCACTCTACTACTGAGCCACCTTCCCAGCCCCATCCCTGAGCTCTTTTGCTCAAGGCTGGTGCTCTACCATTTAAGCCACAACACTACTTCTTGTTTTCTAGTAGTTAATTGGAGATAAGAGTCCCATGAAGGGCTGGGAAGGTGGCTCAGTGGTAGAGCGCTTGCCTTGCATGCATGAGGCCCTAGGTTCGATTCCTCAGCACCACAAAAGAAAAAAGAAAAAAACCCAGAAGTGGCGCTGTGGCTCAAGTGGTAGAGCGCTCGCCTTGAACTAAAGAGCTGAGAGACAGTGCCCAGGTCCAGAGTTCAGACCCCACGACTGCCCCCCCCCAAAAAAAAGAGTCCCATGAACTTTCCTACCCAGGCTGGCTTTAAAACATGATCCTCAGATCTCAGCCTCCTGCATAACTAGGATTACTGGTGTGAGCAACCAGTGCCACCAGTGAATCTTGTCAGCTATAACTTCAGAGCATCTTTCAATGACCTCACAGAAGTCCTACATGCAGGCACCATAGACCTCTGAGCACCTTTGGCTGCTCCCAACTTCAGCCACAGAGGACCTCTTGCTATCCTTCAACATCAGCTTATCACTGGGACATTTCCACTTGCCGTTCCCCCCTCCTCACTACCCTCCCCCCAAAAAAGCCTCTTGTTCCACTGCATTCAATCAAATTAAGACAATGGCTCTGGGTAGTATCCTGGCCACCATGCTTTCTTCCACACCAGCATCTCCTGTGAATCTTTCAGATCTTTGTGATTTGTGTGCTTATGCATAGGGACTTGTGTACCTACCACTTGGATACAGCCCTAGCAGATACAGGCACACAATGTTCCTGTTGAGTTGAAGGACAATCTAGAAGTCATCCAAGAGGTAGCAGGCAGGACTCATTGGCAGAGTATCCAGCCTTCAGTGGGAGTTTGATTCTTTCCAGACCTGAGATTTTTGTGAATCTCCAAAAGCTAATCAAATGAAGTTGTTTGTGCCAGAGGTCACCCACATATCTCCCCAATCCCACCAAAATGATCTACAGACAGAACTCTGGGAACTGCCACTAAGAGGGAAACAAAAACGCCAATATGTAAACCCCAAGAGTATGCACTGCTTAGGGCAAAGACTAGTGCCATCCAGGGTTAAGGGAGCCTGCTCCCTGAGGGGACTTGATATCCCAGGCTGGTGAGATGCTGCAGTCAGACTACACTGCAGCCTAGACACCTCTCAAGGGCTCTCAGCATCAAAGCCACTATGGATGCCAGAATACCAGGTCAGATAGATGAGTGTGCTGTTTTCCGCAGGTGCCTGGGCCATAGAGATACCCAAGCTTTATGCCGTATTCGGTGCTAACATGCAGACTGCAGAACACGCCTGCCTGTGCCATGTGGTAGAAGGATTGAGAATCCACAGATTGAGGACATGGGTTGTTTCATACTGCCTGCTTCCTTCTGTCTGCACCCCATGTACAGTCATGTCCACTTTTTAGTTGATAAGTATTATGCATTTTCAGAACCCAGCATGAGATTCGCTAGTGCATCTGTGAACAACTTCCTCCTTTCCCCCAGCTGAAGCCAAACCCTGGCTTAACTCACTTTCTAATGGGTGGCAATAAGGCTTAAGGTCTCTGCTAGCTATCCACCAGAATTGCTCCTCGGGCCCCATAACTGGGGTTGGAACTCAGGGCTTCAAAGTCTTGCTTTGCTTGCTAAGTTAGCACATTACCACTTGAGCCATGCCTCCAGTCCAGATTCCTGCTAATTAACTAAAGGTAGGGTCTCGAGGACTTTCCTGGTGGAAAGTTGGAATCCCAACTCTCAGGCAGGAGCTACCAACGACTTGCTTTTAAGCTTCAATCTCTTATTTCCTGAGCCATCATCACCTGAGGCTGCCAAGTTCCCAAACTGCCGGCCGGTGCTTCCTCACTTCTACCCAGGCACAAGCGTCCCCAGGTAGTTCACAAGCCCACTGCCAGGCCATAAGAACAAGTGGGAATTTAAGAGGCACCACCTGCCTCCATGTGAACGCTGGGGCGGGACAGGAGACCCTGCTCAGAGTCCGGCCATCTTGGCCAGATCTGCCTGGGAGGCAGACTCAAGTTTCTCCGGGTTCAACCGTGCTGCCCACACTCGCTCACAAGGAACTACTGGTGGCCCCGGGCCAGGCTGGCTGCCCTGACCCAGCCTCCACTTACCCGCCTTGCGCAGCAGGCCGATCTGCGAGCCATTGAGGGCCATGTAGTCGCAGTCGGTGATGACGCGCACGCGCACCCCGCGCTGGTGCAAGAGCTGCACGGCGCGGCCCAGCTGCGGGCTGGAGAAGGCGAAGAGGCAGAGCTCGAGGCTGGAGCGGGCCGACAGCAGGGCCCGCAGCAGGCGGCTCAGCGAGCTCTCGCTGTGCGGGAGGCTGCACGGGCAGTCGGCCGGGGACCGGGCCGGCGCCGCGCCCGGGGCCTGCAGCAGGGCCTCGGTGCAGGTCACCTGCGACGGGAAGAAGAGCACCTCGTGCCGCGGCTGCCGCCCGGCCCGCAACCAACGCACCAGCGAGGGCAGTGCCTCCAGGGCCAGCGCAACGCCCGCAAACGCGGCGGCCACCAACCGCCAGTTCACCTTCTCCATGGCGCCGCCGTCGTCGCTGACTAGGCCCTGCCTTGAGAGCACTGCGCTTGCGCGCCCTGCCACGTGCCAGGCTCCGCCTCCGGCCCACGCCTCTGCTCCGCCTCACCACGTGCTGAAGCACCACGCCCCCTCACCTCACGGCGTACGTGCCCCGCCCCACGCCCAGTGAACCTCCAGCCCGACACCACTCCACCCCTCCCCTGCCGTCCACGCCACGTGCGAGCCAATAATCTACCCTTATTCCTAGCAGCTGCGCTCCAGGCTGCCAAGCCCCGGCCATGACCCAGACAGCCCTGAGATGGGCCAGGGCCCGGTCCCCATCGCTCTCCTGCCACGTCCCTGCCCGGTCCCAAGCTTACCAACCTGACATCAGACTCTGTGCAGCTTGGCCAGATTCCTGTGTTCCCTTGGCATACCTGACTGAGGGAAGGGAGACTCCATTTTCTCTATTACACCGTCGGTTCACAAGGAGAATGAAACGAGGCATCAGTCTGTCCTCCAGTCTCTTTCCCAGGTGTGTATCTTCCACAATCCCCCTTGACCTAAGGCCGCTCTGACCATGGGCTGCGCCTGTGTGGTGTACCTAGCCTGCACTATCCAACAGCCGGGGGTTCTAAGCTGCTTGTGACTATGAGTTCACAGTCACAGTGGGGAGCAGCTGGCAGGGATGGGGGTCTGGAAGCCCATGGAATAATCCACATTGAGGTAGAAACCCCCAAATTTCCTCCCACCTCCGTTACTGGAAGTCCTTGCTCAGCTCTGAGCACAGAGCACAGAGGAGCCATGGCCCTCAGTGGACACCAGGCCTGATTGTAACAGAGCAAAGCCAGAGCTACTTAAAGAGCTTTCCTGATTCCTGTTCCTAAATCAAGGCTTAGGAATTTGCTTATCGAAAAAGTGTCTTCTGTCTGTAAGTGGATTGACAGCTCCTGGGACCATCTGCCCTACAACACAGCCTGTGACAGGTTGTGGGGAAGGAGGAATACAGAGGAGATGCATGTGGACACAGCCTCTTCCAGGGAACTTACAGTCCAGGGGAACCGGTTAGCAACTCTGGAAATGTAGGGTAGACATCAAGGTTACACAGGAAGTAAGTACCAACAGCTGACCGAAGCCAGGCTCTTTTAGACAGGGAAGTTAGGGGAAAACAAGAGGGAAGGATGGAGGGATATCTGTAGTGAGAATTCAGGGTTGCCCAACAAACATGCATTAGTATATGCATATACACACGCACGCACACACACACACACACAAACACACGATCCACTTTTGTCCCTTGAAGGGATTCAGAAATGCCAGGCCAGTAGCCATAAAAATACCTAAGCCGGGTGCTGGTGGCTCACGCCTGTAATCCTAGCTACTCAGGAGGCTGAGATCTGAGGATCGTGGTTCAAAGCCAGGCTGGGCAGGAGAGACTGTGAGACTCCTATCTCCAATAAACCACCAGAAAACCGGAAGTGGCGCTGTAGATCAAGTGGTAGAGCGCTCGCCTTGAGCTGAAGAGCTGAGGGACAGCGCCCAGGCCCAGAGTTCAAGCCCCATGACCAACCAAAAAAAAAAAAAACCTAATGGCAGTGGCGGGCAAGTGCCGGGTGCCCGCTGTGGTCGTGACCAGCGGAGTGCCAGTGTGCCGGGGTCTCTGTTGGCAGGGACCTCACCATGGCACTGCAGTTCTCCCAGGAGCAAGGCATCACCCTGCGTGGGAGTGCGGAAATCGTGGCCGAGTTCTTCTCCTTTGGCATCAACAGCATTTTATATCAGCGTGGCATATATCCATATGAAACCTTCACTCGAGTGCAGAAATATGGACTCACCTTGATTATAACTACTGATCCTGAGCTCATAAAGTATCTTAACAGTGTGGTAGAACACCTGAAAGATTGGTTGTACAAGTGTTCTGTCCAGAGACTGGTGGTGGTCATCTCAAATATTGAAAGTGGTGAGGTCCTTGAAAGATGGCAGTTTGATATTGAGTGTGACAAGACTGCAAAAGACGACAGTGCTCCCAGAGAAAAGTCTCAGAAAGCTATCCAAGATGAAATCCGTTCAGTGATCAGACAGATCACAGCAACAGTGACATTCCTGCCCCTCTTAGAAGTTGCTTGCTCATTTGATTTGCTGATTTATACATACAAAGATTTGGTTGTACCTGAAAAGTGGGAGGAGTCAGGTCCGCAGTTCATTACAAATTCTGAGGAAGTCCGTCTCAGTTCCTTTACTACCACCATCCATAAAGTGAATAGCATGGTGGCCTACAAAACACCTGCTAATGACTGAAGGTGAGACTAGGAAAGTAACGTAGTTACAATTCTCTAATGCTGTTTTCCTGAAACTAAGTCAGCTGTGGTTGACAGGTCTTATTTCATTGCATAATTTTTGGATGGGGAAAGATAACATTGTACTTGGGTGAATGTGTATTGTTCCATTTGGGGAGTGCCTATTACCTTAGGGGATAATACAATGAGTTTTCTGCACATGGTTCAGGAGAGACTACCAGTTTGTGTCAGCTTCAAAATATAAGTTCTTTTAAAGTGGTGTTCTTTAGAAAATATTAGCTATAAAGCTTAATAGCTTGACTTACAGAGATGCTTGGATACGTAATACAGTAAAAGCTTAGATTCTGAAAATAGTGAAATATAGATTTATTAGGTCCTGTATTATTTGTTATATTGTGTAGATCCCATATTGAACATTTTCTGATTGATTTTAACTTATATGGTGTAAACCTATGAAAGAATGGATATTTGGGGCTGGGAAGTTGGCTCAGTGGTAGAGCGCTTGCCTTGCAAGCCTGAGGCCCTGGGTTCGATTCCTCAGCACCATGTAAGCAAAAAGAAAAAAGCCGGAAGTGGCACTGTGGCTCAAGTGGTAGAGCGCTAGCCTTGAGCTGAAGAGCTGAGGGACAGCGTCCAGGCCCAGAGTTCAGGCCCCACAACCGGACCCAAAAAAAAAAAAAAAAACAGAATGGATATTTGCACTGTTGAATTCTTTTATTATAAAAAACTTTACAAAAAAAACCAAAAAACACCTAATGCCCTACTCAAGCAAAGGAGCCAGTGCTCCTTAAAGAAATGACTGAGCCAGGTGCCAGTGGCTCCTGCCTGTAATTCTAGCTATTCAGAAGGCTAAGATTTGATGATTACAGTTCAGAGCCAGCCCAGACAGAAAAGCCCATGAGACTCTTCAATAAATTCTCAAAAGAGCTGGAAGTAGAGCTGTGGCTCAAGTGGTAGTGCTATCCTTGAACAAAAGAAGCTGCAGGATCATCTCAGGCTGAGCAGCAGCTACAGGCTCAGACCTACCAGATGCAGGAATTAAAGAACCTGGAGCAACAACTTCACATCCAGGTACAGGAAAACTAGAGCCTCAGTCTCCAGAACCTGGAGCAGTAGGAGCAGCTGTGGAGACTGGAGAAGAAGGCCAAGGAACAGGATCAGCATGCTGAGAATCTGCGGAAGATCCTCAAGACAATGAAAAAGGAACATGAGACCATAAGATGCACTCAGGTGCATCTTACAGAGCTGAAAAATCAGCTGGGCCAGCTGCAGGATGCTTTCCACAGGGTGAGTGGTGAGAAGGAGAAGCTCACCAGCATCCTGAACTCAGAGCAGCAGATGAAGAAACATCTTCAGGAGAAGCTGGAACAGCAAGAGAAGTTAGAAGAGTGGAAAGACATGGCTGAGATAGAGAGCCAACTGGCTCAGGATCTGCAGGAGCTTCATGACCAGTACCTGGCCCAGCTGCAGGAGCTCAGAGCCACCTGTGATCAGCACATGGCCTCCAATCAGCAGCCGAACTCAGAGAAGGAGACCCTGAAGCAGCACCTAGGAGGCAGACCCAGCTGCTGGAGCGGCTGAAGCAAGTGCAAATCAAGTTGGAGGACCAGATGGTGTCTCAAAAGTTATAGGACACTCTGAAGTGCCTGGAAACAACTAGACAACAGATGGAGCAACTGCAGGCCCAGAAGAGCGTCCTGGCTTCCCCTAGGGAAAGTGAAAGAGTGAGCCATGAAGAAGAAAAAGGTGAGGAGGCAACTCCACCTGACATGACTACCCCAGAGAATGTAGCCAACCCACAAACCATGAGGGATTCTTACCTTAAAGCACTATTAGTTGCTGAATCAAAAAAGATAAAACTCAGCAAGCAGCTGCAGGAGCAGCAGGCCCAATGCAGATGCCTGGCCAACCTGGCAGCCCAGTGCCAGACAAAGCTGGAGCAACAGGCCCTCTTCCCCAAGAGCTGGAACCATGGCAGGACACACAGGTACCCAAGAATAAGCTGAAAATCTGCTTCCTCCCACAACCTGCCTGATGAACTTCCAGAGTCAGGTGGATGACTTCCAACATCGATGCAGGCAGCTGTCAGAACACATCAGCACCACTGAAGAGTCCATAGTTCTCTATAAAGAACAGATGGCCGTCCTGGATGAGCTGTATAAGGAGAAAGATGAATGTGTCAACCAGCTGTCCCAGGAGAAGAGGGATAAGAAGGAAGAGCTGCAGGAGCTGCTCTTGAACCTTGCAAAGTGTCAGGGCAAGAAGCCTGCAGACACCGAGACCCTTGCTGCCAATGCCACTTCAAACTTGTCAGGCCCTGTGAAGATTGAATTTAGGGAGTAGCAGAAAAGTTTTGAGGAAGTGCAACTTAAAGACATTGTGAAACCTGCCCAAGTAGAGGCTGTGGTGCCTTGCCCAATAGAACAGTCCACCACAGAGCATATCATGCTGCTGATGCCTGATATCCAGCATCACCAACAGCTTGCAGGCTTGGGCAACGAGCACTACATCCCTTTCTTCTCCAGACTGATGCAAATGATGAGTTTGAGATGACTATCTAAAGACAGGGCAGCCACCACCTAGAGTAGGCAGCTGGGTGGCATTCTCTCAGGCTTTGATATAATGGATGACGAGAAAGGTTAACTGCAGGCCGGATAGTGTGGAGGCTGCTGGGAAAAGGCCCAGACGATTCTAGGAACATCTAATAGTCCATTGGTTGCCAGGAAAGGGGCCCATGTTATGGTTATTACAAAGAATAAATTGGGGCTGGGAAGGTGGCTCAGTGGTAGAGTGTTTGCCTCGCATGCATGAGGCCCTGGGTTTGATTCCTCAGCACCACATAAGCAGAAAAAACCAGAAGTGGCTCTGTGGCTCAAGTGGTAGAGCGCTAGCCTTGAGCTGAAGAGCTGAGGGACAACACCCAAGCCCAGAGTTCAGGCCCCATGACCAACAACAACAACAAAAAAAAATTCTTTTTTTTTTTTTTTGGTCGGTCGTAGAGCTTGAACTCTGGGCCTGGGCGCTGTCCCTCAGCTCTTCAGCTCAAGGCGAGCGCTCTACCACTTGAGCCACAGCGCCACTTCCGGTTTTCTGGTGGTTTATTGGAGATAGGAGTCTCACGGTCTCTCCTGCCCGGCCTGGCTCTGAACCGCGATCCTCAGATCTCAGCCTCCTGAGTAGCTAGGATTACAGGCGTGAGCCACCAGCGCCCGGCTCCAACAAAAAAATTCTTTACAAAGGAAGATGGAGGATGATGATGTAGTTTTCTATTAGCATATTAGTGATATTTTATAGATAAATCCCATATTATCATACTCATTTTGTTATTTTCTGATGTATTTTCATGCTGATTTATGAAATAGTCCTCATAATTTAGATTTAAGGAAAAATTTATTTCCTCAAATGAGTTATTTCATTAACTTATAGGTTGGTGCATTTGTGATTTTTTAAAATGGTACTTGGTACCAGCAACACTGATCTTCTCATTTGTATTTTAGTATATCACAGTGGGGGTACACTGAGGTGAAAAACCAGTACAAACAAAAAAGAAGAAAAGGTTACTAAACCTGACAGTTTGGAAAAAGAATATTAATAGAACAAATGGAGGTATCTTGTAATGGAAAAACATACACCAAGGAAGTGCAGAAATGTAATGCAGAATAATATACAATTATAAAACATCTATAGTGAGAATATCAAGCATCCCAATTTTTCACATAATTTTTTTTTTTTTTTTGTCCATCGTGAGGTTTGAACTCTGGGCCTGGGCGCTGTCCCTGTGCTCTTCAGCTCAAGACGAGCGCTCTACTGCTTGAGCCACAGCGCCACTTCCGGTTTTCTAGTGGTTTATTGGAGGTAAGAGTCTCACACATATTCCTGCCTGTGCTGGCTTTGAACCAACATCCTCAG
The DNA here is from genome assembly GCF_000151885.1 of Dipodomys ordii. Lineage (NCBI taxonomy): Eukaryota > Metazoa > Chordata > Mammalia > Rodentia > Heteromyidae > Dipodomys > Dipodomys ordii. The sequence goes on from NW_012267247.1 coordinate 9,260,127, forward strand.
ATCTCAACCTCCTGAGTAGCTAGGATTATAGGCGTGAGCCACCGCCATCCGGCTCACATGAATTTTTTTTTAAATTTTGAACCTTTTTTTTTTTTTTAATTGGTCAATTGTGGGGCCCGAACTCTAGGCCTGGGCGCTGTCCCTCAGCTCTTCAGCTCAAGGCTAGCACTCTACCACTTGAGCCACAGCGCCACTTCTGGCTTTTTTCTGCA
>NW_012267247.1:9260913-9295298 GCF_000151885.1 Dipodomys ordii
CGCTGTGGCTCAAGTGGTAGAGCACTAGCCTTGAGCTGAAGAGCTGAGGGACAGCACCCAGGCCCAGAGTTCAGGCCCCACGACCAGACTCCCCCCCTCCAAAAAAAAAAGTAAAGTTGGAAGTGGAGCTGTGACTCAAGTGGTAGAGCATTAATCTTGAATAAGGGCTGGGAAAGTGGCTCAGTGGTAGTGTGCTTGCCTTGCATTCATGAGGTCCTGAGTTCAATTCCTCAGTACCACATAAGCAGAAAAAGATGGAAGTGGTCAGCTGTGGCTCAAGTGCTCGCTTTGAGCTGAGGAACAGTGCCCAGGCCCAGAGTTCAGGCCCAACAATTGACAAAAAAAAAAAAACTTGAACAAAAAAGCTCAGGAGGGGCTGGGAAGGTGGCTCAGTGGTAGAGCGCTTGCCTTGCGTGCATGAGGCCCTGGGTTCGATTCCTCAGCACCACATAAGCAAAAAGAAAAAAGCCAGAAGTGGCCCTGTGGCTCAAGTGGTAGAGCGCTAGCCTTGAGCTGAAGAGCTGAGGGACAGCGCCCAGGCCCAGAGTTCAGGCCCCACGACCAGACCCCCCCCAAAAAAAACAAAAACAAAAACAAAACTCAAGAACAGCACCTAGCCTCTGAATTCAAGCCCTAGGACTGGGGAAAGGGGAGAGGGAAAGGATAGGTTTAAAATTCAGAAATTAATCCAGGCACTAATGACTCACACTTGTAATCCTAACTGCTCAGGAGGCTGCAATCTGAAGATTGTGGTTTAAAGCCAGCCCAGGCAGCAAAGTCTCCAATTAACAGCCAATAAATAAATATACCCGAGCCAGGCCACTGATGATTCATAACAGCCCTAACTACTCAGGGGGCTTGGATCTAAGGATCACAGTTAGAAGTCAGTCAGAGCAGGAAAGTATATGAGACTCGTACCTCCCCAATTAGTCAGCAAAAAAACCAGAAATGGAGGTGTGGCTCAAGTGGTAGTATGGCAGTCTTTAGGGGAAAAAAAAAAGCTAAGGGTTCAAGCCCTGTATATTCTTTCTTTTCTTTCTTTCCTTTCTCTCTCTCTCTCTCTCTCTCTCACACACACACACACACATACTGGACTGGAAGCACAAGTCAAGTGGTAGAAAACCAGCCATGAATGAGGAGGCTGAGCAAACCATGAGGTCCTGAGTTCAAACACCAGTACTGGCCAAAAAAAAGTTGTCAGAAGATCCCAGTAAAGTTTTGGGATTTTTGTTGTCTGTTTGTCAGTCATGGGGCTTGAACTCAGGGCCTAGATGCTGTCCCTGAGCTCTTTTCACTCAAAGCTAGCACTTACCACTTTGAGTCACAGCTCTACTTCTGGTTTTCTGGTCGTTCATTGGAGATAAGCATTTCATGGACTTTACTGCCCAGCTGGCTTTGAACTGCAACCCTCAGATCTCAGCCTCCTGAGTAGCTAGGATTACAGGTGTGTGTCACTAGTGCCTGGCCCAGTAAAGTTCTTAACTTTTTTTTTTTTGGTTGGTCGTGGGGCTTGAACTCTGGGCCTGGATGCTGCTCCTGAGCTCTTCAGCTCAAGGCAAGTACTCTACCATTTGAGCCACAGCACCACTTCCAGTTTTCTGGTGGATAATTGGAGATAAGAGTCTCATGGACTTTCCTGCCCAGGCTGGCTTTGAAACATGATCCTCAGATCTCAGCCTCCTGAGTAGCTAGGATTACAGGCATAAGTTACCGGCACCTGGCCAGTTCTTAACTTTTATTAGCAGTTATTCATATAGACATGCACATGATATGAAAGAAAAACATGTGCACTATTTTCAGGGAGAAGGCCTACAGCAGCATAAAAAGCCTAGTCAGCACTGGAGCCTATGGGCTCCAGTTTCCTTGGAAACACCTGCTTCCTTCTGGTGAAATAATGTAAAGCTAGCACATTCCCCTACTTAACAAGTGGACTTAATCACCCAACTGGCTGACAACTGGCAAGAAGCTTATTTGAACACAGTGACCCAGGGGCTATCACACACTAAAAACGCACAAGGACTCATCCCTAAAGCTGCAAGGATATGAGGCATGCAACCCTTCTCCATTTGCCCTTAACTGTGCAGGGCTTAACTCCCCCCAATTACATGGTCAAAACACATATCTTCCAATTCTAGTGACTGTCACTTTCACAGTGAGGTAGCCCAACGCCTTCCTCCTAAATATGTGCTAGCACTGGGCCATTTCCTGAGATTGGACAGAATGCAAAGGTACATGTTAGTAGACCCTCCACGAGTTTTAGCCTCTCTCTACTACCAGCTCCACAAAGGAAATTCCAGAACACTGACCAAGATCACAGTGGCTTATACACCCCACCTAGCACTGGCCACACTCTGGTGTTGTCATAACCATAATATGTTCCATGTAATCATATTTCAGCCACTCATGGATTACACATACAACACTGGTCCCATCTGTAGTCTATGATGTTTGCACAACGGATCACCTGCTGTTCCCTGCTCTGCACACCTCCCCTGGTAAGCAACACTGTTTCCTGGGAGTAAACACAGCTTGTCATTAGGCTCAAACAAAAAAACTATGCAGTCAGCAATTTACAAAAATAACGTATTTACTGTGTCGCAATGTTCTTGCATTATACAGAGAACTAAACACAAACTCAATCTTCACTTTAAATATAAACAGAAAACTATAAACGAATTGGGAAATTTGCCAAAAATCTTCCCAAGACTTGAGTCCTTTATAAAACTGTATGGTGTGGTAATGCCACACTGGAAGCAGTTACTTGCAGTGACAATAAATGGTGAAGACAACAGAGGGGAAATGACACAGGATAGTCATGGTGGGCCGTGGTGCCTTCAGTTGGGTTAGACAAGGGGGAAGGACCGAATGCTTCCACAAAGCCTCATCTTTGTTAGAGATCAGAGTCTTCATCCTTGAACTGCACGTTCAAGCCCCATGGACCATGACTTCAGAGCAACATGAACTTTTAGATGCCCAGAGATGGGGAACACAGCTTCACCAAGAGCCTTCACAGGGGTCTAAGCAAGTTGCCAAAAGAGACTGCAGATGGGTGGATATCTTGAATATTCACAAGTGTGGCAAAACACAATCACAAACCCAGGAAACTGCTAAGTTTCAAAGAGGGAAGTGCTGTGATGTTAACTCCAAGAGAAGGCAGTTCCTGCAGCTCACACACTCGAGTCGGGCCTGGCCCACCCACCTGGCTCTTCCAGTCGGTTCTCACCTCTCCAGAGGTACCCAACACAGAGACCTACTGTCCCCCACTCCGCTGCCTTCCAGCCCCACAAGCACAGCAAAGGCCAACCCAGTGACTTGTACTTGTTGAGTGTTCCACACTGCAGTTGAGAAACCCTAGTAGCCCTCCTCTCTGCAGCTGGAGGATGGTGCATTCCAGATGTAGACTCAGATGCTCCTCAGGTCAGTTACGAGCCTCTGAGGCTGTGGGGCTGCGGACTGTCGACATGAGGTGTGACTTGTAGGTCTTGCTCAGGCCTGTCATCCAGAACTTCAGCAATTTGACATTGTCCTCCTCTGACGCACCCAGGACACTAAGGAGCTTCTGCGTGTCCTCTTTGGGGCGACTGTCCACCTTGGTGAATTTAAACAGGACCTTTACTTTGCTGCAAAAACACAAAAATACACACTCAGACCCACAGCCCAAGCACCAGAGCTCTGCTCATGGGACCTAAACAGCTTCTAGAACTGTGAGGGCCCTGTAGGCCCTAAGGGAAATCACACTCAGTTGAAAGGGTTCAGAAAAACAGCTACTCACTTAGGACCTCTATCTAGCCCAAGGAAATAGACTACTAGTCAACACAGCAAACTGAGCAAGAGCCAAGCATGGTATGGCATGCCTGTAGTCCCAGCTACTCAGAGTAGGAGGCTAGGCAGGAAGATAATCTGAGCATACAAACTCTCTAGGCAACATAGGGAGACTCATCGGAAGAAAAAGAAAATGAAAAAAGGAAGTGGCATTGTGGCTCAAGTGGTAGAATGCTTGCCTTGAGCTGAAGAGCTCAGGGACAGCACCCAAGCCTAGAGTTCAAGCCCCACAACTGCGGGGGGGGGGGGGGGTACGCGGTGCAGCAGGGAGTTGTAGCCTATAGCCAGGTGCCATTGGCTCACGCCTGTAATCCTAGCTACTCAGCTGAGATCTGAGGATCGAGGTTCAAAGCCAGCCTAGGCAGGAAAGTCCATGCGACACTCATTTCCAATAAACCACTCAGAAAAACAGAAGTGGCGCTGTGGCTCAAGTGGTAGAGCGCTAGCCTTGAGCTGAAGAGCTGAGGGACAGCACCCAGGCCCAGAGTTCAAGCCCCACAACGGTCAAAAAAAAAAAAAGAAAAACTTCATGGAAGAAACAAGTTGTTTCTGAGCTTCCTTGTCTGGCTAACTAAAACCTTGAGGAAAATAGCAAAGAGTCAAGACACAAGAAAACAACATATGCTTTTAAAGAAAAGGAAGTAGGGTTTAGGGCCTGACTCAAGTGATGAAGTACCTGCCTAAGAAACTTGATGAGGGCTGGGAAGGTGGCTCAGTGGTAGAGCGCTTGCCTTGCATGCCTAAGGCCCTGGGTTCGATTTCTCAGCACCATATAAACAGAAAAAGCCGGAAGTGGCGCTGTGGCTCCAGTGGTAGAGCACTAGCCTTGAGCCTTGAGCTGAGGGACAGCGCCCAAGCCCAGAGTTCAGGTCCCATGACCAGCAAAAAAAAAAAAAAAAAAAGAAACTTGATGAGTAGGCAGGGGGTGGGGAAAAAAATGGAAAAAAAAAAAAAAGAAACTTGATGAGTTCAAATTCACTTACCACCAAAGGGGGGAACAAAAGAAAGGAAGGAAGGGAAATGATCAGGCAAGGGTATAGCTCAGTAATGTGGTACTTGCCCAATATGGGTAAAGACCTAGGTCCAATGCCCAGTATTAAAAAAAAAAAAAAAGGAGGGGGGGAATTGGGTGCTAGTAGCTCACACCTGTAATCCAACCCACTCAGGAGACTGAGATTTAGATAGAGAGAACTGAAGTTCAAGGACCACCCAGGCAGAAAAATCTGCCAGACCTTCCCAAGGTCAGCAGATTCCTACGTGGCAGGGCTGCTATCTGAACCCTGCTCTTAACTTCTACTTCTGTACACTCAGGGGCCACTGCATAGCCTCTTTCCCAGAAACTGTTTTTTCCCCAGCAGAGCCTGCTGCGTGGATGGCTTTGCCCTCTCTGGGAAGTTTTGGTGGCTAAGGCCCGATGCTTACTTCATCCACTCCTCCTTGAGGCAGACGAGACACTGGTCCACCACGTCCACAGACAGGTTCTGGTTGGTGAGGGCAGCTTCGATCTTATTCAGGATGGTAGGGCCAACTGTGGATGAGGCAGAGGCACAAGGGGCAGCAGCACTGGACGACAGGCAGGTCCTGCTACTCCTCCCTCCCTGCCAGAGGGCAACCCCCACGCAGTGCTACCTACCTCGGTCTGCAGCCACAGGGCTTCCACTGGTCACCACAAACTCGAACTTGCTGAGAGACTGGTCATCCTCACACCCAACTGGGTGGAGGGTGGAGCGCGTGGCTGTGTGAACCTCCACAATCACCACAAACTCTGTAGCAACACAAAATACACCATTCTGTGGTCACCTCTTAACAAGCTCATCCAAAGTTAGCCATGTGAGCCAGGAACACCCTGCACTGTACTTTGCCAGAGCAAAGGTCTCCTGAGACTGACGCTGTGGTGTTTAAAACCTTTTGTGAACAGAGTTAAGGACTCATTTTTGGCCTCAGTTAAACTAGTAATTTCTTACAGCAATCACAATGATATGCATCATATATAGCCCACCCCACCATGCTCCCATTCCACAGACAGGACAGGACCGAGAGCTCATGAGCTTGCCTAAGGCCACTCAGCTGTTGGTGTACGACACTCAGAGCCACCTCAGAAAGCAGAGCTTTCATGTTCCTACATGACCCAAAGTAAGGCAGCGAAGTAGGGCTCAGGACGCAGGCTGTGAGAAGCACAGTTGTGTGAACCACCCTGACTTTCAGGCCCCCACCCATTCCAAAGTCAGGAAAGGGAAGCCCCCAGCCACTGGGAAAGCAGGTGCCTTCAAGAACAGCAGGCCACACCCTCAAATCCGTGACTAAGATCCAGTTCCATTATAAGCTGGGGAATCTCCCAGAGCAGCAGGAAGGGCACATCCCACAAAGGCACACACCTGAGGCCAGCACATGGGCAGGGATGGGCACATGCGGGCTGAGCCCGAGGAAGTTGCAGCGATAGGCCTCCTCATACTGGCTGCTGTATGGGATGATGCGGACACAACCCACAGGCAGCATGGTCTGCGGAGGACAGGGTAGCTCAGAACCCATCACAGTCCCACCTGCCCCCACACCCCAACTTGAAACACCCTCTGCAGCTGGCTCACAGCCTCTCTCCAGGGGGTGTCCTGGTCCCTCAGGGTGGTCTCCCACCAAGAGGCCCCCAACTCCTATCCTGACCATCACTCATACATTGACTCCTACCTCGTTGGCATCAGGGCAGCTGTGCTAGCATGCTCTGCTCACCCTTCCCCTCTCAAGAACACCTGTAAGATGGCTTCTTGGAGGGGTGGGGAACAGTAGACAGGGAAGTTATCAGTCTTCCAGGACAAGACTTTCCACTAGAGATAAGAGAATGGGAATGATACTAGGTGCCGGTGGCTCACACCTTTAATCCTAACTACTCTGGAGGCTGAGATCTAAGGATTGTGGTTCAAAGCCAGTCCAGGCTGATACTCTTATCTCCTATTAACCACCAAAAAGCCAGAAGTGGAGATGTGGCTTAAGTGGCAGAGTACCAGTCTTGAGCAAAAAAGCTAAGAAAAGCCGGGCACCAGTGGCTCACACCTGTAATCCTAGCTACCCAGGAGGCTGAGATCTGAGGATCATGGTTCAGAGCCACCCCAGGCAGAAAAGTCTGTGAGACTCTTATCTCCAATTAACCACTAAAAAAACTGGAAGTGGTGCTGTGGCTCAAGCAGTAGATCCCTTGCCTTGAGCTGAAGAGCGCGAGGACAGCGCCCAAGCCCAGAGTTCAAGCCCCACGACCGACCAAAAAAAAAAAGGGTAAGGAACAGTGTCCAGGCTCCTAGTTCAAGCCTCAGGACTAGAACAAGAAAAAAAAAAAAAGGTAATGGTACTGACTGTCATTGTTAGGTCCTAGATTGGAGCTTCTGTGCTAGTAGTCACAGTCACATCCAAAGACACTGAGCCGACACAGCCTGGCCACACAGTACATAAGTAAAAGATGCTCTCACCCGGAGAACTTCGAACGCTGATTGCACAAGGTCCACATCTCTGCTTTTCCAGATCACCTGGTTGCCCATGAGGACATGCCAGGCTAACATGCGAAAAGACGGGGCACCCAGGACCTGAAACACAGCACACAGTACTTTCTGCATTCTCATAATTAACTTCTCTCCCCTCTGCTGGAAGTTACTTTCTGTGTGTATTTAGAAAATTTCTCTGCATATCAAAGGAGACAGTGAAAAAGAGGACAGAGACACTTATCTTCCTGGGCAGGCTGATAGGAACCACAGGAAGCCTTGATTTGTACACTTAAAGACAAGAAAGACTTGCCAGGTACTGGTGGCTCACACCTGTAATCTCACATCTATAATCCTAGCTACTCAGGAGGTTGAGATCTGAAGACTGAGATTCAAAGCCAGACCAGGTAGGAAAGTCTGTGAGACTCTTATCTCCAATTAAGCTCCAAAAAATTAGAAGTGGCGCTGTGGCTCAGAGTGGTAGTAGGCCGGCCTTGAACATCAAGAGCTCAGCACCCAGGCCCCAAGTTCAAAGCCCCACAACCAACAAAACTAAAAAATAAAAACAAGACTCCAAAGTTCTTCCACTGAAATATCCTTCCCCCGATGCTATTTTGAAGCACAAAGGTACCAACTTTGTACAAGTCACCTCCTCTATAGATGCACTTTGCTGTGCTGAACTACTTGGTAGTGATCTGCAGCAGGCACACCTCAGGAACGTGAAGGACATGGGGTTTGCCAGCACAGCCCAAACTAGGCTACCCAGCCTCCTCCTTTACAGCTACAGGAGCCATCAGGGTCCTTGACGCTTTCCATTTGTCCTCACTTTACTCTAACCCAGCACAGGCTCTCCTACCCACCTTGAACATTAACCTCCCAACAATGACATTTCAGAAGAGGAGTGTTGGCCAAAAATGACTTTGAAATCAAACAGCCTAAAATAGGCTATGAAGCTGAGTGCTGGTAGCTCATGCTACTCAAGAAGCTGGGGTTTGAGGATTGTGGTTCAAAGCCAGCCCAGGCAGGAAAGTCCATGAGACTCTTATCTCTAATTAACCACCACAAAACCAGAAGTGGCACTGTGGCTCAAAGTGGTAGGACACTAGCCTTGAGCAAAAAGAGCTTAGGGACAGTGCTTAGACCCTGAGTTCTCTTCCCATGGAGGCTGACAGGGAAAGTGGGAAGCCTGGAGTTGTATGCTCAAAGACAAGACTTGCTGGTGCTGGTGGCTCACACCTGTAATCCTAGCTACCCAGGTTCTGAGAGAACTCAGGCTCTGAGTTCAAGCCCCATGACCAGCCAAAAAAAAAAAAAAGGGACTATGAAGCATGTTTTTTTTTTTCCTTTATTTTGGTCTGGTTTTTGCTGCGACTGGGTTTGAACTCCAGGTTTCACACTTGTTTGGGTTCTCTACTCATAGCTGGTGTGCTACCACTTGCACCAAACCTCCAGTTCCAGCTTTTTGCTGGTTAGCTGGATTTGTTTGCATGAGCTGACTTTGAACCACAGATCTTAGCCTCCTGAGAAGCTAGGATTACAAGCATGAGCCACAGAGTCTAAGCTGCACGTACACAATAACAGTACAATCTGATCCTTTTAGAAGAGTCTAGAATAACAAAGATTAGGAGTCTGCAGAAAACAGCCAGGCTTTTCTCTGAACCTACACTGTACTAAAAGAGCCCTGCTTCTGGGTCTAACACATCTCAATGGCCACATCTCAATGGCCACTGTACTTTCAGCCTCCCACTGCTGGTCACTCCTGGCTGGAAGAGGGTAAGCCCAGAAGACAATGTATACTGGATGGAGAAGTCTGAACACTTCTCTGGGGTTTGCTCCTGGGACTATATGTACACTTGCTGCTTACCTGTCTCATGTGTCGAAGAGACTTGAAGACTGAGAGCTTTCGGGGCTGCCAGTTGCCACAGTCTGAGAGCAAGGATGAATCTGCAGGACATTTGGTCAGTTCCCGTCCTCCCACGCCCTCAGGCAACACAGGGGTTTTCTCCTCCTCTTCCGCTTCTGAGTTGTCCCAGCTTTCCGATTCTTCCTCTAAGTCTACAAGACAGACAACAAGGACAGGTATGGAATGTAGCCTCCTCCTGTGATCACACTAGCCCCAAGGATGGTGTGGCTACAATACCAGCTGTTTCCTGGCTGTGTTCATCTATCTGTGCCTGTTGCCCCAGGCACCGGGAAGGCAGGAAGGCATTTATTTGGTCCAGGGAGGACACATTTCAGAACCTCTCACTGAAAGATGCAAAGTTGCTCCCCATGGGTGGAAAAGTTCAAACCAACCAAGTGCTACAGAGTATGTGTCCTGTGCTCTTCTGCAGGAGCCCTTCTTGGGGCTCCACACACTGCTTCACTCAGTCCTCCCCAACATCCTGGGTCAACATCCTCATTCACACTCACAGATGAAGGCACAGACTTATTACTTCAATTAATCTTTATGGCAGACCTCACAATACACCTCCGTTGCATGTCATGCTGAGACCTGGGGCAGGGGGGCCCATGGGCAGCAGAGCAAGGATCTGAGGTCAGGTCTGACACCTGAGTTGAGGCCTAAGCCCACACGTAGCTACTTCGTGACTCAACACAGTGCAGGCATGGCAGAGAGCCTCACTCACCTGCTTGTCTTCCTCTCCAGAAAGCTGTAGTGGACCTGACTTCTCACGTAGACATCATGATTGCATGAACTGGTGTGCAAGTCTATGAGTGGCACAGTAATAAGCCATCTATGGCCAAATGACCAGGAGAGCAGGCAGGCAATGACATGGTCTGTCTTTTCTGAGTGTGCTCTGCTTTCATGAAGACTTTATTCCTGAGTGACCTCACAGAAGAGCTCTCAGAAACACAAGTGGGTGCAGGGAAAACCTTGGAAGAGCTCCATTTAGAACTGGTGGCTCAAGGGACAGGGCATCTTACCTAGCAACCACAAGGACCTGACTTCAAACTCCAGTACTGCCAGAGAAAAATGTTTCAACTATTTAAAAGGGCCATCCTTAAAAAAGCACAGAAGGGGCTGGGAATGTGGCTTAGTGGTAGAGTTCTTGCCTAGTATGTAAGAAGCCCTGGGTTATGATTCCTCAGCATCACATAAACAGAAAAAGCAAGAAGTGGCACTGTGGCTCAAGTGGTAGAGTGCTATCTTTGAGCAAAAAAGAAGCTCAGGGACAGTACCCAGGCCCTGAGTTCAAGCCCCAGGACTAGGGGGAAAAAAAAGGCACAGGAAGCACCGTCAGCAAACAAACTGCACAACATACACTGCAAATGACCATTTCCCCACCCCACAGCTGTGGGAACTGAGGAGAGTCTGCCAGGATTATCTGGGTACCCCACACCAGGATCCCTTGGGAAGACAGCAACAAACAGGGGACTCATCCCCAGGTATGGAGGTTCAATCATGAATGTGAGGGGAAGGCCAGACCCTGGGAGGCTGGGGAACCAATGCTCTGGATGGAAAACTTAGGTCCAACAGAAACAACATTCTGGGCTGGGATGATGGCTCAGTGGTAGAACGCTTGCCTTGCATGCCTGAGGCCCTGGGTTCGATTCCTCAGCACCACATAAGCAGAAAAAAATAAAGCCAGAAGTGGCGCTGTGGCTCAAGTGGTAGAGCGCTAGCCTTGAGCTGAAGAGCTCAGGGACAACGCCCAGGCCCAGAGTTCAGGCCCCACAACCAACCAAAAAAAAAACCAGAAACAACATTCTTTATTCCAAGCAAACCTTAAGAGAATTGCTACAACACCAGGCATATGGCTATCATCATACAACAGGGGCAAACATTTTCAATCTCTCAGTCCTTTCTATAGGCAGTCGTAATGGTTACTTTTCCAAACTCCCTGGAGAACAGACTCTTTCAAGGAGAGAAAGAGAAAGAGGAGGAAGGAAAGAGGAATCACACAGAACTGCCAAGGCTCATCTGGCTTATTCAGACACATTTCCCTATAGTAGCTCCTCCTGCTGGCCTACTCCCCACCCCCACCACAGGAAAAGGGCCCCAACAGTAGCACCCAGTCTCACCAGCAAGCTTCTCCATCTGGACCAAGGTGTCCTCAGTCGGTGCACCCTCCAGGAGCTTCTCAGTCAGTCGGCTGCCGCATGCTTTCAGAAGCCTGGAGAAAACAGCACCAGCTGTGAGGTTCCTTACAAGAGTAAAAACATAAGGCCTTTGGCCTGGACAATCAGGCCTGAGTGTACCTGATGTCCCTATCTGGACACTCAGCCATTCTGCAAGACACAACCCAGGTAATTCATTAAAGAGTGTGAGGAAGATCAGGAGGCTGAGATCTGAGAATTGTGGTTCAAAGCCAGCCCAGACAGGAAAGTCTCATCTCCAAGTAACCACCAAAACACCAGAAGTGGCACTGTGGCTCAAGTGGTAGCTCGCTCACCTTAATCTAAAGAGCTCAGGGACAGTGCCCAGGCCCAGAGTTCAAGCCCCACGACCAAAAAAAAAATAAAAAAGTGTGAGGAAGAAATGAGAGGAACTGTTTGTTCTGATCCTGATGCAAAGTCATCTCAGAGACAAAAGATCTAACATGAATGCACTGGCTAACACTAAGGAACCAGTCAATTCTGTAAGGTAGGATAATGGTATTATGGGTATACTTGTAGTTGCAATGATACAACAAAGATTTGCTTTGAAAATATTCTAGGAAAACAGTGAAAGGACAGCCAGGTGCTCATGCCTGTAATCCCAGCTACTGAAGAGGCTGAGATCTTAGGATCTCAGTTCAAAGCCAACCTAGCCAGGAAAGTCTGTGAGATTCTCATCTCCAATTTACCACCAAAATAGCCTGAAGTGGATCTGTGGCTTAACTGATAGAGCATTAACCTTGAGCAAAAGAAGCTCAGGGACAGTGCCCAGACCCAGAGTTCAAGCCCCAAGACTGCACAAAAAAAAAAGTGAAGGGTCAGGGAAAAGAAAAGTGAAATGGTATAAATGCTAGACCTGGAGGCTTACTGCACTGTCTGCTCTACTCTGAGCCTGTGAAATTCCATAATGAAAATGTTTTCAATGGGGCTGGGAAGGTGGCTCAATGGTAGAGTGCTTGCCTTGCATGCCTGAGGCTCTGAGTTCGATTCCTCAGCACCACATAAGCAAAAAGAAAAAAGCCAGAAGTGGCGCTGTGGCTCAAGTGGTAGAGCATTAGCCTTGAGCTGAAGAGCTGAGGGACAGTGCCCAGGCCCAGAGTTCAGGCCCCACAACCGGACCCCAAAAAAAAAAAAAAAAAAAAAAGAAAAAAAAAAAAGAAAAATGGTTTTCAAATGTAGGAAGAACAAGCTCAGTAAGGCTTTAAGTGTTTTCATTACAAAGAAAAGTATGACAAGGTAAGGTAAGTGAACACCTGAGCAACGCTGTCACTGTGGACACCACAGAGCTGAGGTGAACATCCTCAGGCAAGCCGATCTTGAGAGAACTCCTCTACTGAGGTGGCTACTAACTGAACTGCCATTAGGCAGCACATGCTTGCATACTACACATACTGCTGTGTAGCACAAGTGTATGTGATTTAATTTTTACTTGTCAACTTCAAAGAATGTTTTAAACATAGAAGGAACTATATGTTCGGTGGGAGCAGGTATTTTTCCTCAGGAACTGGACCTGTAGGAACTCACACCAAGACAAGATCTACACAATGTGACAACAAGGCCTATCTATAAGGGGACAAGGGACAGCACAGTGCACAGGTAGCCAGGAAAGACTGGAATCTAGTACATCCACTAACTCCCCTCCCCTCACTGACCCTCCTCCTTGCCAGCACTAGAGTTCAATCTTCCTTTGGCTGGCCTGGGTTTAGTAACACAGCATGCTTCTACTAAACACCTACAAAGGACACATATACTACTACAGAGCCAGGGCCTAAGGCCTTGTGGTTTCCACCCCATTCTCCAGTCAATCTAGGGACATGGGCTCCATGAGGCCTCTACTGCACAGTGCACTGGTCCTTGGAAGGAGCCACTTCAGAAGTGGCCCAAGTCAGACTTCACTAATGGAGGCCCTGCCAATGAAAACTTTTCATGAGACCTGAGCCAGATGTTTACTGCGTATTTTCTTCAGAGAGAGAGTTTTACTATGTTGCCACAGAAATGGTTTGCATATCATAGGAAGCGAGCTCCATCTAACTGTGTGACATTGTGTGATTGAGGCCAGGAGAGGACTATCCCTTGAGTACAAGGCTCCCTTGCTCACTCATTAGTGCCCATGGGTCAGCATTACTGGGAAATGGCCAGCAACTTTGGCCAAGAGCTGTTCTCCGAAGTTGTGATGATCCAGCCAATCCAGTGAGTGCTTATACTAACAGCTGCCAAGCCCCAGGAAGTGTTACCAGGCAAAGGAGGTATGCAGACATGCCCACAGGTTGTCATCACTGGTCAAGGAGGTCAGCGAGCGAGCAGCATTGCCATTCCTCTGGTGCAGGAACGGTGTAAAGGCTGTGTTCATTCTCTGGGCACGTTGTGGGCACCCAAACTGCTCTGCCTCAAACACCTGAAATGCAAAGGGGAGAGTGTCCTCTTCAATAGCTGCCCAGATGACTAACTCTAGCAGCCACTCCAGAGGACAGACACAGGGCCTCCAACACCCAGAGGTGTACCCCCAGGATGGCTCAAGGAACAGCTTCATCCATCTGGAACCACCACAATGTAAGGACTGTCACTAGAGCATGCCTGCCAGTCCTGAGAGGGCTAAGCTAGGTACAGGTCAAGACAGACCAATGGACAGTTGCAACAGGAAGGGCAAAGGAAACAAAGACCAAAGAGAAGAAGCCAGACTGAAAGAGAGACAGGACGGTGGTACAGGCAAGGCCAGAACAGATGGGCTGGCCAGCAGGTGCATCACTCATCCTCAACTCTGAAGCCAAGAGAACAAGTTGGGCGCACAGCAGCTGCCCAGAGAAGAGGAACACAGCTGCCTGTGCCCTCAGTGAAGATGCCACCATTATTCCTGACCCCAGTGTCACCTTGAGGGCCTTGCCCTGGAGCTCATCAATGATCCCTCGGATCTTCCCCAGCAGGAAGGGCCAGGAGTTGATGAGGTAGATCCGGTCCATCATGATGGTGATGATGCTGTACCAGCGCTGGAAGCCCCTGGCCAGGCTGTCTTTGATGAAGAAGGTGTGACTGAACACAAAACCATGCTGTTCATCTCCAAAGAAGATGGGGCCTTCCCGGCCAGGACACACCTGGAAGAAAAGCATGACAACTCAAGAGACAGCCCTCCTGCCATCAGAGAAAACATTTCCAAGCCTCCTTTGACCCAGGAGTGGAATCTAGGGCATAGCACATACTAGGCAAGTACTCTCCTACTGAACTATAGCCCCAGCCCTTCTTCAGACCTTTCATCATGGATTAGCCACAGGTAATCCAAGGAGAGCAAGAGGAGTTAGATGAGTGAAGAGCTTTGCAATTACCAATTCTTTTTCATTTTTACAATGTGAAGGATGAAATCTAAAGCCTTGGGCATGCTAAGCACCCGGTCTACTGCTAAGCAAGACCCTTAACCCCAGCAAACTTTTTTTCTTTTTTTGGTGGCTAATCCTGGGCTTGAACTCTAGGCCTGGGCACTGCCCCTGAGCTTCTTTTGTTCAAGGCTAGCACTCTACCACTTAGGCCACAGCGCCACTTCCAGCTTTTTCTGTATATGTGGTACTGAGGAATAGAACCCAGGGCTTCATGCATGTGAGTGAGGCAAGCACTCTACCACTAAGCCACCTTCCCAGCCCTCTAGCAAACTTTCTAGAGGTCACTTTATTTACTGTAAAGTAACAGGGCTAGAACAATGGGATCATTAGTTTCTTTCTCCTTGAGCCACAAATCATTCTGTAGAAACATTCCATCTACTCAGGACTGTAATGTGCCAGCTTATTCACGTAGAGTGGACAAGACCAGTAGCCACGTCAGAGCCTATAGCGCAAAATCTGTGCCTCTTTTCATTTTTTGTCAGTCTTGGGGCTTGAACGAAGGGTCTGGGTACTGTCCCTGAACTTTTTCACTAAAGGCTAGTACTCTACCACGTTGAGCCACAGCACCACTTCCAGTTTTCTAGTGGTTAATTGGAGAGAAGTGTTTCACGACTTTCCTGCCCAAGCTGGCTTCACACCACGATCCTCAGATCTCAATCTCCTGAGTAGCTAAGATTACAGGCATGAGCCACCAGCACCTGGACATCTGCACCTCTTTTCTTAGGCCTCAGCCTCCCCCCGCCACAATGATTCTCTTGTTCTCTTTTGGGGGGGGTCTGGTCATGGGGCCTGAACTCGGCCTGGGCACTGTCCCTCAGCTCTTCAGCTCAAGGCTAGTACTCTGCCACTTGAGCCACAGTGCCACTTCTGTTGGTTTTTTTTTTTTTTCTGCTTATGTGGTGCTGAGGAATCGAACCCAGGGCCTCAAGCATGCAAGGCAAGTGCTCTACCACTGAGTCACCTTCCCAGCCTGATACTCTTGTTCTTAATACATAATTGGAGCACACATGACCGTCTGTTTGCTTGCAGACTCACAGCAGGAAATGAGAACACATGACAACAATGACAACCAGCAGAGGATGGGGGGAGCCTCCTCGGGTGGATGGATATAGGCAAGAAAGCTTAGTGACTGACCATGAGCTCTTTATGATAAACCAAGAGCAACAGCTATGGAGTTCAGGAACAAGTCAATCTACTTGGGTTTCTAAGAACATGTGATGATTCAGACAATAAAATAGTATATATACATATGGTAGAAATAGTTCCTGTCTTAGAAATATATCCATCAGGAATGCACAAAAATCCCCTTGTACAACTACTTGCAGATAAAAACCAGATGCCAGTGGCTCAATCCTATAATCTTAGTCACTCAATTGGCTAAGATCTAAGAATCACCATTTGGAGCCAACCCAGGCAGACAAATCTGAAAGACTCATCTTCAAATAACCAGAAAAAGCTAGAACTAGAGGCATAATTCAAGTGGTAGAGCACCAGCCATGAACAAAAAAGATGAGCAAGAATGTGAGACCCATGAGGCTGGGAAGATGGCTCAGTGGTAGAGCGCTTGCCTTGCATGCATGAGGCCCTGGGTTCGATTCCTTAGCACCACATAAGAAGAAAATAAAAAAGCCAGAAGTGGAGCTGTGGCTCAAGTGGTAGAGTGTTGGCCTTGAGCTGAAGAACTGAGGGACAGCGCCCAGGCCCAGAGTTCAGGCCCCACGACTGGACCCAAAAAAAAAGTGAAACCCAGCTGGAAATGTGGCTTGCCTCACATGCATAAAGCCCTGGGTTCAATTCTTTAGTGCCACATAAACAGAAAAAGCCAGGAGTGGTGCTGTGGTAGCCCTGAGCAAAAGGAAGCTCAGGGACAGTGCCAGACCCTGAGATAAAGCCCAGGACTGGCAAAAAAAAAAAAAAAAAAGAATGTGAGACCCTAAGTTCAAGCCTCAGTATTGGCATGTGTGTGTGTGGGAGGGGGGGTAAAAAAGGAAGATTATAACCCAGGCCAGTCTCCAGCATAAAGTGAGCCCCTACCTTGAAAATAACTAACACAAAAAGGAGCTGGAGGAGACATGGCTCAAGTGGTAGAGCTCCTGCCTAGCAAGCATGAGACTACAAACACAATAACCTATATGTCAAAACCATGATTTTATATTATGCAAACTTGAACTATATAACTCAAGGGTAAGGATGGGAGGAGGAATAATAGAGGAGAACGATGTAAGGGGCGACATTTATCAAGGTGCATTATACTCCTGACTTAAGGAATTGTAACCTCTTTGTACAACTGCTTAATAACTTTTTTAAATGAACAGTTAAAAAAAAGCAATTATTGGGGCTGGGAAGGTGGCTCAGTGGTAGAGCACTTGCCTTGCATGCATGAGGCCCTGGGTTCGATTTCTCAGCACCACAATAGCAAAAAGAAAAAAGCCGGAATTGGCGCTGTGGCTCAAGTTGTAGAGCACTAGCCTTGAGCTGAAGAGCTGAGGGACAGCGCCCAGGCCCAGAGTTCAGGCCCCATGACCAGACCCAAAAAAAAAAATTTTTTTTTTAAAAGCAATTAGGGGGCTGGGAAGTTGGCTCAGTGGTAGAGTGCTTGCCTTGCATGCATAAGGCCCTGGGTTCAACTCCTCAGCACCACATAAGAAAAAAGCCAGAAGTGGTGCTATGGCTCAAGTAGTAGGGTGCTCACCTTGAGCTGAAAAGCTGAGGGACAACACCTAGGCCCAGAGTTCAGGCCCTACAACTGACAAAAAATAGCAATTACAGGGCTGAAAAGGTAGCTTAGTTGTAGAGTGCTTGCCTCACATGCATGAGGCCCTGGGTTCGGTTCCTCAGCACCACATCAGAAAAAGCTGGAAGTGGTGCTGTGGCTCAAGTGGTAGAGCGCTCACCTTAAGCTGGAGAGCTGAAGGAACAGCACCTAGGACCAGAGTTCAAATCCCACGATCAACCAAAAAAAAAAAAACCAAAGAAATAAAAACAACTGGCACTTGAAGTAAAAAGTTAGCACCCACTCAGAAAATCAGAGAATTCACCAGAACTCATTCTTTAAGGTTCAACCACTGGTGTGCTGTGCTCTACAGCACAGTGACTGGCCAGGCCCCTCCCTGTCCATAACCAGCACTGAACTGTGTCTGTGTGGGTCTCTCACTGAGACAGGCCCCAGGCTTACCTCACAGCTCAGGCTCCTAACACAGGCCTGGCGGACAATGCTGAAGAGCTGGGGGTGGTTGGGGTGCTGGTGACTGACATACTTGATTGATGTTTCTTTATCATGGCTGATATAGCCTGGGTGCCCTGCAGCAAGGGACCGGCAGCCCTGCCCAAGAGGACAAGAAAACCTATTAGATGGAAGCAAACAACAAACTGCCCTACCTTATACAAATAATGCATTTAGAAAGCTAATCTCTTTTCTTTGCTTCTCCTTCCCTCCCTCCTTCCCTGCCTGTCTATTTATTCTTTTGTTGGTCGTGGGGCCTGAACTCTGGGCCTGAGCGCTGTCCCTCTAGTACTCTACCATTCTGAGCCACAACATCACTTCTGGTTTCTGATGGTTAATTGGAGGTAAGAGTCTCACAGACTTTCCTGCCTGGGCTGGTTTTGACCCACGATCCTCAGATCTCAGCCTCCTAAGTAGCTAGGATTATAGGTGTGAGCCACAGGCGCCTGGCCTTCTTCTCTTTTCTTTTCTTTTTTATGATAGGATATCCCTCTACAGCCCAGGTTGATTTAGAATTCAGGATCCTCCTCAGCATCCAAACTTGCTGGGGTTACGGGCATATGCCATCACCCGCAACCTCTCAATTATTGTGTAGAAACTTGCTGGCTTCTAGATTTATACTCATCAGAGGAACAAAGAGTTTCCTAACTAGGAAAAGCAGACCCTTGGGGCCATAAAGCTCATAAAAGTTAGTAGGGCTGGCCATAGCACATACAGGTAATGAGGAGGATGAGGCAGGAAGATCACAAGCTTGAGAACAGACTGGCCTACACCTTTGAGCCAGGTACCAGCAGCTCATGCCTGTAATCCTAGCTATTCAGGAGGCTGAGATCTGAGGATCCAGTTTGAAGTCAGAGTTCCCTGGAACTCTGATCTCCAATAAGCCACCAAAAAGCCAGAAGTAGAGCTGTGGTTCAAACAGCAGACTGTTAGCCATCAGTGAAAAAAGCTAAGGGAAAGCCGGGCGCTGATAGCTCACGCCTATAAGCCTAGCTACTCAGGAGGCTGAGATCTGAGGATCAGAGTTCAAAACCAGCCCAGGCAAAAAAATTCCTTGAGACTTCTATCTCCAATAAACTACCAAAAAATCAGAAGTGGCGCTGTGGCTAAAATGGTAGAGCGCTCGCCTTGAGCTAAAGAATGCAGAGACAGTGCCCAAGCCCAGAGTTCAAGCCCCACAAACGACCAAAAACAAAAACAAAGAAAACAGCTAGTAGGACAGGTAACAGGTGTTATGAGAACAGCTCTGCCTGTCTTACCTCACTCAGTCCTGAGTACAACTCTGGGCATGATTTCAGTGATACATTCCATTTTACAGATGGCATTTGATGTTGTAATGAGAATTGGTTGGACCAGGACACACAGTAGTGCCACTTTTCTGAATGACATCATCTACCTCCTCCTAGGCCTCAGTCCTAGGTTCTAAAATCAACAGGTGGCAAAGGCCTTGGGGACAGGTAAGGGTAGTGAGCACACGGATGAAAGGCTTCAGAGGGTCAGTGTGGGACCCTAGGGACCACCCCTCAGACCACCAATGGGAGTAGATATGAAATGGGCTCTGCTGAGATACTCATAGCCACCCCACCTTCAGCCACTGCCACACTCTGAAACTGTCTTAAGAGCAGTCCCATCCCAAGACTGCACACAGGTGGACACTGAGGTAGATGCCAGGAGATCCAGGAACTCTCTAGATGTCTGGCCCAGCTTTCCAAAATGCCCTGTCCCTCTTCTCTCTCATTCCTGCCAGGCCTCAAGGCTCTGTGATTTCTGTCCATCTACTCCACTACCATTCCTACAACAGTTAAATCCCTCAGACACTTGGCATCTTTTTTCCTTCCCTCCTTTCTCTCTTTCTATATGCTGGGAATTGGAATTTGCTCTCTGTAAGCCACCATGTTGGCTTACTGATTATTGATTACTGTGATCCCACAAACTTTTTTGCCTGGACTGGCTCTGAGCCTTGATCCTTCCTATCTCTGCCTTCTGAGTAGCTGAGATTAGCCACCATGCCCAGTACATGTACTTCTCAGCAGACCCAAACAAATGCCCAAGCACAGCTTCCACCACCACTCAATTTCAAGCCTGATCAAAGACCTCCACACAATGTGGCCTGTTGGGATAGGCTGAAGGAACATAAGACTAGGCTAATTGAAGTGGGTGGATACAAGGGTAAATGCCATGCTGGAGCAGCAACTGTCTGTGGCTTAAAATGCTAATGCATACAGTGGCTGAATATTGGGATGATGAGAATGAACCAAAGGGACTAGAGAGAAGCATGCACATGCAGAGGGTCAAGGAAAAGCCCCTGAGGTCTGGGTCATTTCCAGAAGGCCTTATCCAATGCTCTCAACATCCTGGGGTCTCCTACATCCTCCCATTTGCTTCTCAAAGATCAAAATGTTCCCCAAGAGTCCCAAAACACTTGCCTCACACATGTCCGACTTCTTGGGCCCCGGGCTACTGGACTCGGCACTGGCACCCTCGGCTGGGCTATGAGCACGGACCCGGCTGCTCATCTGGATGCCGCCCTCCTCCTCCTCAGCTTGTTCACCCTGGCCAGGGCTGTCCCCATTCCCAGCACCCTGGGGCAGAGGGGCATGCAGAACTTCCGTGCAGAAAAGAGTACGGGGACCGTGGAGTTCACAGAAGTGACAGAGGGCAACGATGGCATTCATGGTGCCTTGGGGGATGAGCAAGAAGCCTGTGGAGGCAGGAATAGCATCAGCAGACCTGTACCTGCTCATGCCCCAAAACCTGCCCAGAGCCCATGGAGCACTGGGACCACACATCACCAGGGGCTTCCTGACCAGCAGAGGTTAAGTCACCTGCCAGCACAACCAGTTCTAATCATATGGAAAGCTCTCCAGGTAGAAATGCCACAGAGCTAGGAGGTAGATGGTACAAGCAGAATGCACCTTGAATGCCACCATGCAGCACCATGTCAGCACCACTGGAATGACATATAGAAAATGCCACAGGAGGGCTGGGAAGGTGGCTCAGTGGTAGAGCACTTGCCTTGCATGCTCGAGGCCCTGGGTTCGATTCCTCAGCACCACATAAGCAAAAAGAAAAATCCAGAAGTGGTGCTGTGGCTCAGTGGTAGAGCGCTAGCCTTGAGCTGAAGAGCTGAGGGACAGCGCCCAGGCCCAGAGTTCAGGCCCCACAACCGGACCCAAAAAAAAAAAAGAAAATGCCACAGGAGCCAAGTAGAGGGAACTTCACCCAGCACTCCATACCTGCCAGGCAAGTTTGGATGCTGTGATGCACCCCTATGTGCTCACCTCAATGGACAAATACGTAAATAGGCAGTTAGGCACATAGGCACGCGTGCGTGCACGCGCGCACACACACACACACACAGAGCACATCCTCGCATCAGGAATGGCCGTGGAGAACAATCTGGTGGGCAGGACAAGAAAATCCCACAAGGAAATTGGGTACAGGTCCTCAGTAGAGATGAAATGGGAGCATGCTCACAGGGGGAAGAGCCCTGGGTCTGAGGGAATTTGGGAGGAAGGAAAACTGATCTCATGATCCCTGAAGGCTCCTGGAACTGCTTTTAGAGATAGCAAAGCTATCTCTGATGAGGCTGACATACAGATGCCAACTGAGGTGGCCCCACTTACCAGAGTGGGTAGCAAAGTCAGTAAAGACACTGTCAGAAAGGACAGTAGGGGGGCTGAGAAAGTGGCTCAGTTGTAGAGTGCTTGCCTAGCAAGCATGAAGCCCTGGCTTCGATTCCTCAGCACCATATAAACAGAAAAAGCCGTGTGTAGTGCTCTGGCTCAAGTGGTAGAGCGCTAGCCTTGAGCTGAAGAGCTCAGGGATAGTGCCCAGGCCCAGAGTTCAAGATCCACTACTGACAAAAAAAAGAAAAAGAAAAAGAAAGGACAGTAGGGGCACAGACCAAGTGGAATGGGTTTAAATAAAGGGTTCATGGGACTCATTAGAGTGAGGCCAAAAGAACAAGGATGGAGGCTGGGAATGTGGCTTAGCAGAAGAGTGCTTGCCTAGCATGTATGACACCCTGGGTTTGATTCCTCAGTACCACATAAACAGAAGTTAGAAATGGTACTGTGGTTCAAGTGGTAGAGTGCTAGTCTAGAGCAAAAGAAGCTCAGGGATAGTGCCTAGGCCCTGATTTAGAGCCCCAGGACTGACAAAAAAAAAAAAAAAAAAGGAACAAGGAAGGACAGACCACTGATGGAATAAGAAGTCTGAGTAGGAGGAAGGGGAGTCGAATCCAAAATAAAGGCAGAGGCAGTGGCACTGGAAAAGGTGCTACAAACTCCTTGGAGAGACACAAAAAGAGAAATGGGTACTTCTCAGTAAGACAGACACAGAAAAGCAGCTCTTAGGCAAATCATCAGTACTAACCTTATACTTAGAAGAAGCACACTTCCACCATCCCACCTAGACCAAAGCACTCAAGGTCTCGCCGGATGAATCAAGTATGGTAACTTCAGATTCAAAACCTGACATTATCTAAGGAAAGAAAAAGTCAGAGGAAGAAAGTCAGGGGGGAAAACCCAGAGCTAATTCTAAGAGCAGTGATTTTTTTTGTTTGTTTTTTGGGTCCAGTCATGGGACCTGAACTCTGGGCCTAGGCGCTGTCCCTCAGCTCTTCAGCTCAAGGCTAGCGCTCTATCACTTGAGCCACTTGCCACTTCCGGCTTTTTTCTTTTTGCTTATGTGGTGCTGAGGAATCAAACCCAGGGCCTCTGGCATGCAAGGCATGTGCTCTACCACTGAGCCACCTTCCCAGCCCCAGAGCAGTGATTTTTTTTTAAACTTTATTTGGTGCCAGTTCTAGGGCTTGAACTCAGGGCCTGAGCACTGTCCTTGAGCTTTTTATTCAAGGCTAACACTTGACTACTTGAAGCACAGCTCTACTTCCAGCTTTTTGGTGGGGCTGGCTTAGAACCTCAATTCTCAGATCTCAGCTTCCTGAGTAGCTAAGATCACAGGTATGAGCCACTGGTTCCTGACTTAACAGCAGTCATCTTTGTAGCATGAAGAAACCTTCTCAATAAGCTTTTAGCTGACCTAAAACCAGGGCACACACAGCAAGAGGACTGGAGATTTATCTGCTGTTATGCTTCAGATCCCAATGTCTCCCAAATGCTATGTGTTGAAGGCTTGGTGCCTACTTAATAGTGGTTTGGAAGTGGTAGAACTTTTAGGAGGTAGGGCCTATTGAGAAGAAGTGCCCTTGAAGGGGGGATATAGGGACTGCTGCCCCCACCCCTGCTCCTCCTCCTCTCCCCCCAAATCCATCTGTCTTTGTTTCCTGGCCACTATGCAGTGACCAAAAACCAAAATGTCTGTTCTACGACTCCCAAAACACAGTTTTGTGCTATTATGTGCTCCCCTGCTAAGATGTTCTACCTGACCACAGGCCCAAAGGGACCAATCATTTATGGACTGAGACCATGAACCAAACTAAGCCTGTCCTTCTTTCCAAGTTATCATTTCAGGTATTCTGTTATGATAAGAAGCATGCATGAGGCCCTGGGCTCCATTCCTCAGCACCACATAAGCAGAAAAAGCTGGAAGTGGCACTGTGGCCCAAGTGGTAGTGCACTATCCTTGAGCTGAAGAGCTGAGGGACAGCGCCCAGGCCCAGAGTTCAGGCCCCACGACCGGCAAAAAAAAAAAAAAAGAAAGAAAATAAAAAAGCCAGAAGTGGCTCTGTGGCTCAAGTGGTAGAGTGCTTGCCTTGCATGCATGAGGCCCTGGGTTCAATTCACATAAGCAAAAAAGAAAAAAGCTGGAAGTGGAACTGTGGCTCAAGTGGTAGAGTGCTAGCCTTGAGTTGAAGAGCTGAGGGACAGTGCCCAGGCCCAGAGTTCAGGCCCCACGACCGGACCCCCCCCCAAAAAAAAAACCCACTAATACACTTGTGGTTCTGTGGCTTAGGAGCCCTCCTGCCTCCTACCTACTGAATAAGGTCTCTCAGGGTCTCACAGTACACAGCATTTGAATTCTGGGCAGAAAGAGGCCAATTCTTTCATCTTTCTCCAATTTGAATGCCCATTCCAATTTTGCTGAACAAAGTGCTGTGAGTGTACTATCATCCTTCCCAACAAGCTTTCCAGAACCCAAGACAGTCTCTTCGTCATCATGCTTAAAGTAAGTTCTCAAATTCCTTGAGGAGGTTGGCTGCCTGACCATGTCCCTGCCCACACTAGCTGAATCACTGTCCTGAACACGGCACCATCCTTCCATTCTCCACTGGGCCCTGGGTCTACTTCATCCCTACTTCTGTTGTCTTCTCACACCAGCCTGGAGAATTAGGGGTCACTAAAAGCACCCTAAGGAAATAAGGGGTTACAATGGAGCTTAACCAGTAGCAAGCACCCAACTCTACAAACGCATCTCCCGCAGGGGAGCTTCACTCAGTAGGAGCTGGAATCCCAGCAAAGTACACAGGGATGAAAACTGCCACAGGAGAGTCCTTCCAGCTTCACCGGGATTTCTATTTATTTACAGAGCTCCCCAGACACACACCACACTAGAAGGGCAAACAGCGTCATGTGCCACAATTGCTCAATCACTTAATGACAATGGTGATAATGTAGTGCCTCCAGCACTGGAGCAGCTGTGGCCTTTCTCTGCTGGGACACAGGTCTTCCTGCTAGGCTGGCTGGGCATCACGGTTGGTGATAGGTGACTAAGGGCAGGAGAACCAGGATCAAATTCCAACCAGCTCCTGGCGCCCTGGCCTACCCGTGATGGCTGGGGACCACCTTGCACCTTGCAAGCCAGGTACTGAGCTGGCTAACTGATTTTTCCAGGGGAAAGACAAAAGGAGGTCTATTGACGCCCGAGGAAGCTGTGCTAGGCCTATTAGCGTCATCAGAGGGTCCTCCTCCGGCCAACCAAGGAGGAAAAGCCAACCACCCCTCTCTCTCTCTCTCTCTCTCTCTCAAAGCACAGGGGGAAACACCCGGAGCAGGAGGCAGGCCGAGCGCAGGGAATTCAACCGATGACCCTGACGGGGGGCGGGGGGGGGTGCCCCAGGTGACCCGCTTCCTCCCCGAAGCTAAGATGTGCCACTCACCCTCATCACCATCCCCTCGGAGGCGGGGTCCTCCGCAATGCCTTCCCGTCAGCTCTAAGCTCCCCCCCATCACCTGCCCACTAACTCCGCGGGGCCGGGCCCCCAGACCCACCTCTCCTCAGGTCCGCCCCATGGCGCCGTCCCGGCCTTCGCAGGACCCCAGGCGGCGGGAGTCCCGTCTCTTCACTTCGCTAGAAGGAAGTGACCCCGCGGGGGTCACTCTGGGCCGCGGACCCCACGCGAGGGGCCCCGGCTGCAGCCCTCGACCCGCAGGCGGCAGCGGGCCCTCACGCTCAGCCGCGGTCGCCCAGGCCTGGCAGCCCGCGCCCCCACCCCCCCACGCCCTCAGCCCGAGCGCGTGACTCGGGTGGTGCGGACCATCCGCGCAGCCCCGCGGCAAAGGGCTGACACCGCCCGCAGCCGCCGGGCGTCGCGAGGAGAGCGAAGCCCCGCAGGACCCGACACCCCTACGAATACAGACAGAGTTTAAAACAACCACGGAGTCTGAAAGGGAACCAGACTGAGCTTTCAGACACCCCTTCTCTGGTGTCTCTGTTTCGCTCCCCCCCCCCTTCGAGAATATAGAATGGTTCAGCCCGCGCAGGGCGGGGCGGGGCGGAGTGGGGGCGGGGCGGAGTGGGGGCGGGGCGGAGTGGGCGGGCGGGAGGAGGCTGGAAGAAACCCTTACGCGCGGGAGGATGCTGACGTTTCCCAAGACACTTTTGAAAGAGAAGTGAGGGGAGTTAGAAGCTGATGCTATTCACGCCGAAGAGGTGGAAGGAAAGGACAGCTTTCTACTAGCGCTGTCATTCCTCCAGGACTCACTCCTAAGTCTTAATAACTTGTCCAGGAGCTCCTCTCCACCACCACCCCCCCCCCAGGAAAAAGCGTGGAAGGGGCGGGCAGGAGGGCTGTCACGTGACACGAGGAAGCGCCCGGTGCAGGACGGGACGAGAGCGTGCTAGTGTTTGTGTGTCTCCGCTCCGCCCAAGCGATCTTGGGCCTGAGCTTTCTCTTTTCTTCTTCTTCTGACATTAAGTCTTTTATTTAGTTTTATTGTAAAGGTGACGTACAGAGGGGCTTACAGTTACATACCTAAGGTAATGATTACATTTGGGGTGGGGGATCGGCCGTGGGGCTTGAACTCTGGGCCTGGGCGCTGTCCCTCTTCAGCTCAAGGCGAGCGCTCTACCACTTGAGGCACAGCACCACTGCCAGTTTTCTGGTAGTTCATTGGAGATATTTTCACGGCCTTTCCTGCTCAGGCTGGCTTTGAACCGCGATCCTCAGATCTCAGCCTCCTGTGTAGCTAGGATTACAGGCGTGAGCCACCGGCGCCCTGCTAATGATTACCTTTCCTGACGAACATTGTTACCTCCTCCCTCCTTTTTCTCTCACTTCTGCTCCTCTCTCCCCCACCCCACCCCCCGCCCAAGTTGTAAAGTTCAATTCCAACATAGTGTCTTGTGAATAAAAACACAAATCAATTATGGAATGTCTTTAAAGCCTGTGTGCTTGTGATTGTATGGCTGCTTAAAAATTAATTGTAAAGCTCCTAGTGCTTGAGGTAATGTGGGTTCTTCATCGCCTGTAGTTGTAGCTCGTGCTCTCACCTATGGTGGCTCTGAAATAGCCAGCGTGGGCTGAACAGCACAAACCCAATTTTCAGGCTGTCACAAGATAATTTCTGAAATGAAAATATATGTGCATACAGAGAAATAGGGTTAATTTAGAAGTCCATTTTTGCTTTTGTCATCAACAATATAAATGCTTGAATTTTTACTGTTTGCAAAATGCTTTGAAAACCTTAAAAGTTGCAGATGTTCACATCATCCTTTATCTGTTTTCTAGAGTCCCAAATTTCCACTTTGTTGAGGTGATTTGTGTTCCTGCCAAAAATGGGTCATTCCTGCAATTCTGAATATTAATATAGTTCACTTATTTCCCACAAATTGTTATTAATATGACTGGTTTTATTTATTTTTAAATGTTTTTCCTCATCTTCTTAGTGGTAGGTGTTCTTTGCACTCAAAATCAAATCCCAGCCAGACACTGGTGGTTCATGTCTATAATCCTAGCTACTCAGGAGGCTGAGATCTGAGGATCATGGTTCAAAGCCAGCCCTGGCAGGAAAGACCAGAAAACTGAAAGTGGCATGGTAGCTCAAATGGTAGAGCTAGCCTTGAGCTGAATAGCTGACAGTGCCCAGGCCCAGAGTTCAATCCCCATGACTGACAAAAAAAAAAAAAAAAAAATCAACTCCCCACCCTCCACCCCCTCCCCGCCAAGTTCTACCATGCTAGGCAAGCTGTCACTGAATTCTGTCTTCTACCACCAGGTGTTCTTGAAATTAGTACTTTTAGGATTTTTTTTTTTTTTTGGTGGTTCATGGGGCTTGAATATAGGGCTTACACACTATCTCTGACCTTCTTTTGCTCAAGGTTAGTGCTCTACCACTCGAGCCACAGCACCACTTCCCAAATTAGTACTGGTTACTGAGGATTTCAACAAAAGCTAACTATACCAGGAATTTTTTTCATATTGTTGGCAGAAGGCACCACCTTACTCAAATTATCCTTATTTCCATGGACTCATGAGATCTTATTGGAAAAAAGCCATTAGATCTCATATTTTCAATAATCCAGTGTGTACTCAGCACTAGGCTTTGACTTATACCAATTGATAGCAAATTAAGATGGGGGCCAGCAAGACTCCTTCTCACAAGGGAGGAATAAGAAGCACCAGCTATTGTCTGGGGTGACCTATCCCTAGGGGGATTAGGAGGCAGAGACCCTGGTGTGGACATGGGGCCAGGGGCTTCATCATGTAAACTAGGATTTGTAGCTGCTATCCAAATGGTAAATAAGGGTCCTGCAACTGCCCAGACTTGAAGGTCACTCTAAGGGGCTTTTGTTGCCTTACAGGCTGGTAGCTGCCCCAGAGAAGTACCATCCCAAGGTAGAAGGGGTTGGAAGTTGATTACTGCCTTTACTACATGGGCCTATGCCTAGGAAGGGAGCATGCTAAGCCGTGGAAAAGGGAAGAAGTGGACTGGACTAAGCTATAGAAAAGGGACTCATTTCGCTAACCAATGATATCTTCCTCAGCACTGACTCAGCCACCTACTTTTTTTAGGGTGCTTTCTCAACCAAACCTATAGATCTGTTAAAAATTAACAACTAGCCCAGTCTTTGTCACAGCAAACCTTACCATGTATTAGAGTATTAATGAAACTGGGTTGTACTGGAGTATACAATTTACAGAACATTCAACAAAAGGGGTATCTTATATGTCAATGGAAAAAATACCCTTCATTATTTGCAGGAAGGCCATTAAAATTCAGTAAAAATGTTTAGAAAGTGAAGTTGGAATAGTCAATAATTCACAACCAAATGAAATATTAATCTCAAAGATCTCTCCTACAGTGAAAATTGCATGAAGTTCCTAGAAGCATCGGCTATACTACTGCCCCACTACTTACACAGCCCAGAACTTTTTTTTCACCACTAAAACAATCTGGATCACAATTAAGATTTCTTGATGTTTTTCTGCTTTCTTATAAGCACAGAACTAGGAGGCTTAATTATGGCCAAGTATGGTCAAGTATTTCCAAACTACCAGAGCCAAATAAATGAAACAGTCAAGTCTCACAATGAGATTTCTTTAAGGCTTTCAAAATACCCATATCACCACACTCTCTCATGCAGCTACAGGGTAGCTGGGACTTTCTCTTTAGGCCAAACCATTGTTTCATTTTTAAGGAACTAAATCTAATGTGTTGTTGTTTTTTCTATCATGGGGCCTGAACTCTGGGCCTGGGCGCTGTCCCTCAGCTCTTCAGCCCAAGGTTAGTGTTCTACCTCTTGAGCCACAGTGCCACTTCTGGCTTTTTCTGTTTATGTGGTGCTGAGGAGTCAAACCCAGGGCCTCATGCATGCAAGGCAAGCACTCTACCACTGAGCTACCTTCCCAGCCCCTCACTATTTTTTAAATAAACAAGATTCTACCCCAGCCCCAGCACTCATGGGCTCATGCCTATAATCCTAGCTACTAAGGAGGCTAAGAACTGAGGATAGAAGTTCAAAGCCAACCCAAGCAGACAAATGGAAGAGAATCTTATTTCCAAAATAACAACGAAAAGCCAGAAGTGGAGAAAGTGAAGATGTGGCTCAAGTAGTAGAATGCCAGTGCTAAGTGAAAAAGCCAAGTGAAAGAGCAAAGCAATGGGGCTGGGAAGGTGGCTCAGTGGTAGAGTGCTTGCCTTGCATGTATGAAGCCATGGGTTCAATTCCTTAGCATCACATAAGCAGAAAAAGCTGGAAGTGGTGCTGTAGCTCAAGTGGAAGAGTCCTGAGCTGAAGAGGGACAGTGCCTAGGCCCAGAGTTCAGGACCCAAGACTAACAAAAAAAAAAAAAGAGCAAAGCAAGTCCTGAACTCAGTCCCTGGTATAAAAAGCCCCATGCAACTTTGTAAGATAATTCATTACTGTTATCCTGGCTGCTTGGGAGATGGAGATTAGGGCTATGGTTTAAGACTATCCAAGACGAAAAAGTTGTTGAGAATCCCATCTCAACCAATAAAAGCTGGTTTGGGTGTTGTGTGTATATATGTCATCATAGCTATGAGAGGAAACTTAAATAACAGCATCAAGGTCTAGGCTGGCCCAGAGTATAAATGTGACTATCTAGTTTTAAAAACTAAAGCTCAAAGGACTGGGGACATAGTTCCAAGCAGTGGCTGCCTGAGTTCAACCCCTATTGCTTCAAAATATCAATAAGTAATGCTTATGCAGCTAGGCCATATAGCTCATACCTGTAACCCTTCTTTAAGTAAAAGGAAGATTGAGAGGATTCAAATTCAAGGCTAGTCCTGGCAAAAAGTTCACAAGACTCCACATCTCAAGGCTGAAAAAAGCTAGGTATAGTTGTGCACATCTGTCATCTTAGCTACATGGGAAATATAAATAGACAGTTTCCAGTTGAAGCTAGATGAGGCAAAAAGTGAGACCTCCCCTCCAACTCAAAAACAACAAAAGCAAACAGGGTTGGGTTTGTGGCTGAAGTGGCAGAAAGCCTGCTTAGCAAGCATAAAGCCCTGAGTTCAAACCGAAATACTACCCAAAACAAGCAGAGTTCTTAATTGACTTCATAAACAAATTCCATTTACATATTTCCTATTTCCTAAATACAAGCATAAGAAAGCATGAGAGAAATGATGCCACTGGTAAGCATACAAATTCAAGAGAATTTGAGTTTAAATGCAAGCTCAATACACTACTGGCTTTGAGGTTATATCCAGTGGTTGTATATCTATCTCTACAAAAAAAATTTCTATTTGCTACTCACTGACTACAACAAAGAACAGCGACAGCAGACAACACAGCCAAAGAGTCAAAATGCTGTCCCTATTGTGGTTCAGAAGACTTAAGATTCTCCTTTTTAAAATGATGAAATTATAGATGGGGCTCACATCTATAATCCTACTCTGGCGACGAGGTCTTGGGTTGAAGTTAACTTAGGCAGTTAAGTCTGTTAGACTCTTATCTCCAAATGATCACAGAAAAGACCAGAAGTGGCACAGTGGCTCAAGTGGTAGAGCACTAGCCTTGAGCAAAAGAGGTCAGGGACAATGCCCAAGCCCAGAGTTCAATCCCCAGGCCTGGCAAAAACAACAACAACAACAACTGGCATTTACCTTGTAGATTCTCTAGGGTTTTTTTTAGACTGATACCAACTTTTAGATTCAAATCTTCAAAAAAGACCTAATATCCAACTGCTTCTACTCACAGTGAATGTGTCCTTAAAAGCTATGCATGTGAGAAAAAAGAGATACAGAAGACACATCTATGTTCAAGGAATTAAAACAAAATGGTAAATTTAATGCAATAATAACAATAATCTGAGGATAAATAAATCCACAACAGACTCTAGTTTGTATTTTTTTCCTTTCGTTGCAGAGAGAATGGTTTTCTGAAAGCACATAGGACTGAAGATGTCAAAACAAAACTGAATGTCCAGGTGGAACAGGCATGGTGCTCCCTGCTGCCCTCTTCACGCTCTTGGCCACCAAGGTGACATTCGCCTGTGCAACTCAGGATGGGTGTTAGTTTCAGGAGTAACTGGAGGGCTTGTTTCCTGAATCATCTTCTTGCGAGCCCATACTCTGTGAAGGGGAAAGCAAAGAGTGTTTATGATTGCCTTTCTTAAGGGGTCTCCTAACCCCAAACAAGCACACTGGCTATTTATTCCCTGTTCTTCCCACAGGAAGGCACCCTGGGAACAAAACAGAAAACCTGGAGCCAACTTGTGACCCCCTTGCACATTCCTAAGCACATGTCTAATGTTATTGACAACAAAAACCTCTTTCTCTCTCTCTTGATGCCAGTACCCAGGGTCTTATACTCTCACTTGGCTTTTTTGCCCAAAGTTGGCACTCTACAACTTGAGACACATCTCCACTTCTGACTTTTTGCTGGTTAACCAGAGATAAGTCTCTCAGATTTGTCTTCTTGGTTGGCTTCAAACTGTAATCCTCAAATCTTAGCCTCAGAGTAGCTAGGATTACAGGAATGGGCCACCAGCTCCCAGCTGTGATTATGTTTTTTTTGGTTTTTGTTTTTTTTTTTAGTCATTTGTGGGGCTTGAACTCAGAGCCTGGGCACTGTCCCGGAGTTCTCCAGCTCAAGGTAAGTGCTCTACCACTTGAGCCACAGCGCCACTTTCAGTGATTATGGTTTTTAAGAACAACCAACCAAATATTTAATAACCTAAAACTAAGTTCCAGTGCCTGAGGTTGGAGGAAGAAGACAACCACCCTCCTTTTCCACCTGATCAGTTATCTCATGAAGGAACCCCATTCACCTTTTGCACAAACTGGGGGTTCACTGTGATCTCCTGGTCCATAGCCTTCAGCCGCTCGTCCAGCTCTATGCACTTTAGCATCTGCATGATATAACCCATGGTTAGCAAGTAGGTGTGGGTCAATCAAATCCTCTGGAATCCCAACTGTTCTTAGACATGCCAGAGGTTCATAATTCCTAATCTGGAACCTCAGCACTAACAGGTTTTGGAGTCAGAACATTGTGGATTCAGTGTTACTTAAGTGGTGCTGTATGCTGTCTAACACCCTAGAAGTCAGAGCAGCAGCACACATAGTCAAATACATCAACATCTTTTCCAATGAAACTGAAGCATATTGAAGCTAAGTGTGAAGACTATACAGCATTTCAGGCAATATTTTCCATCCATGATTTACCAAAACAATTTCTAGCTTCTAGTTTTTGTTTAATTGCAAGAAAGGAATTGTATGTGTTGCTTTTTAAGTTTCTAGATGTGATGTAAGTTCAATAATTTCTTTACTCAGACATAAGAAACCCAAATGCCCAGATGCTACCTCACACCCAGAACACGGAGCACTGTGGGCAGCCATCAGTGGCCTTTTCTGCTACCAACAGGACACTGGGGTGTCCTTCTCCTCCTCTTGCTGCCTGTCCCTATTCCTGACACAGAAGAGATGCTTCCTGACCTCTCTACCTGAACATCCATGGACACAAGGCCACACTGTAGCAGTTGAGCACAGACAGAATTGTACTAGAGCCTTCAAGTGTCTCTGGAATTAAAGTAGGCATTGGTGAGCCTGTTAAGAAATCTAACTTGCCATTTAGTATTACCTTACAATCCAGAAGAGTTTCAGCAACCCATTTTAAAAATGACTTCCTAAATAGTGTTCATTAAGTTGGGAACTGTATTAAACTAAAACTACGCTGCAACAACATTTTCAGTACAGAAACTAAGCCATCAATCAAAAATGCCCAAACCTGGCAACACATTTACCTCCTGATCGATGTTATGAAGCATGGCTGGGTTATTATATTTTTCAGGATTATCATGAAAACTGACCATACCATCCTTCTGATTAATACTTGCAAAAATTTCACCATCTTCTATCTACAAAGAAAGAAATCAAGAAAGAATTGCAGACATGAGCACCATCTGGATTTAGTCATTAGATATAACCAGGAAAAGCACAGAACTCAAGGCTTCTGGAAAGGGTCTCAATTTTTCCAGGACCACACTAGGACTGTGATCCTTCTACCTACAAGTCCTATACAGCTGAGACCACAGAAGCATGGGATTGTGGGAACACACCATTATGCTGGCTTAATTAACCACTATAAGGTGAACAATTTGTGTCATCCCAAATACATCCTTTGTATTTACTCCTCATTCATTTGTCCCCCTAGCCCCTGGAAATCACTAATCTGCCTTCTCTCTATGAATCTGCCTATACTAGGTATTTTCCATACATGGCCCATACATTATCCAGTCTTTTCTGGCTGCACCACTCAGCATAACACTGTGGAAGTAACATTTTTTTTTTCTTTTGTAGAGCAAAAGATCAAACCCAGGACCTCATACATGCTAGGTAAGTGTTATGCAACTGACTACACCCCAGCTCTGTCCTTCTTTTTGGAGACAGTCTTTCTATGTAGTTCACACTGACCTTGAACTCACAATGTTCCCGCCTCAGCCTCTCCAGTTGTTGAGAATACAGGTATGAGCCACAACACCCAGCACCTGTCCTTACATATATATTTTTTTTTGAGGAGGGGGGGCAGTCTGGTCCTGAGCTCTGGGCCTGGGCACTGTCCCTGAGCTCTTTAGCTCAAGGCCAGCACTGTATCACTTGAGCCATGGTACCACTTCTGGTTTTCTGGTGGTTAATTGGAGATAAGAGTTTCATGGACTTTCCTGCCCGAGCTGGCTTTGCAATGCAATCCTCAGATCTCAGCCTCCTGAGTAGCTAGGATTACAGGCATGAGTCACTGGTGCCCAGCTCTTTTTTTTTTTTTTTAATCATGCCAATACCGGGGCTTGAACTCAGAGCCTGGGCACTGTCCCTTAGCTTTTTCATTCAAGGCTGGCACTCTACCATTTGAGCCACAACTCCACTTTCAGCTTTTTGATGGTTAATTGAAGATAAAAGTCTCTCAGATTTGTCTGACCAGGCTATCTTCAACTGTGATCCTCAAAGCTCAGCCTCCTGAGTAGCTAGACTTATAGGCATGAACCAATGGCACCTGGCTCTTTTTTTTTTTTTTAATGCTGATACTAGGGCTTAAACTCAGGACCTCAAACTCTAGCTTGGCTTTTTTGCTCACAGCTGGCACTGTACCACTTGAACCCATGTCTCCATGTTTAGTACTTTGCAGCTAAGAGTCTCTTGAATTTTTCTGCCTAGGCTGCCTTCAAGCTACAATTCTCAGATCTCAGCCTCCTGAGTAAGACTTACAGTGTAAGCTACCAGTGTCAAGTTTCCTGCCCTTGTATCTTTTTTTTTTTTTTGG
>NW_012267247.1:9295843-9297971 GCF_000151885.1 Dipodomys ordii
GGGGGGGGGGGGGGGGGGAGGAGTGAAAACCTAACATATGATTTTTGTTTGTTTTTGTGCTGGTCCTGGGCCTCAATCTCAGGGCCTGGGTGCTGTCCCTTAGCTTTTTTTTTTTTTTGGTCGGTCGTGGGGCTTGAACTCTGGGCCTGGGTGCTGATCCTTCAGCTCTTCAGCTCAAGGTGAGTACTCTACCACTTGAGTCACAGCGCCACTTTCAGTTTTCTAGTGGTTTATTGGAGATAGGAGTCTCAGAGTCTTTCCTGCCTGCGCTGGCTTTGAACCCCGATCCTCAGATCTCAGCCTCCTGAGTAGCTAAGATTACAGGTATGAGCCACAGGCGCCCGGCAGTGAGCTTCCCCCCCCTTCCTTTTTTTCAGCTCCATCTCCAGCTTCTTGATGGTTAGAGATAAGCATCTCACACTTTCCTCCTAGGCTGGCTTTGAACCATGATTGTCCGATCTCAACTCTCCTGAGAAGCTAGGATTACAGGTATGACTCACCAAGAGCCTGGCAGTACCATACTTCTTAAGCAGGACACTAACCATATGAGGTTTTATCTTGGCACTAGTAAGTCACTGCCTTATTGTGTGCCATCACAGACCGCTATCAGTAAGGGACCTGAGTCATAATATAAGTCAATAATGTTAGAAACACAACATCTTTTGACAAGACTATGGTGCCACAGGGGGTCCTGTGAGCCCACCACAGACCAAAACAGATTATTTTATGCCTTCTGTATATCTGAAACAATTCATGGGTATCTTAAAGTTCAAAAAAATTCTAAGCATTAAAATATGTAAAAAAACAACCAAGAGGATACAATCGTGCTATATATAATACAAGTACATTAATGTTATGATTCCATATCGTGTGTGTGTGTGTACGTGTATATGTGTACGTGTGTGTGTGTGTGTGTGTGTGTACACATGTAAGTAAGCCCTATGGCTTGAACTTAGGGCCTCAGCAGCAATTCTGAACTGTTTTGCTCAAGGCTAACATTCTACCACTTGGACCAAAGCTCCACTTCCGGATTTTTTTATGTTAATTGGAGATGATAGTCTCAGTACTTTCTTTTCCAGCTCACATCAAACCACAATCCCCAGATCTTAGCCTCCAAAGAAACTAGCATTACAGGCATGAGCCACCAAGCACTCACCCTCTTATCTTTGATCATTTAATGGTCAGCACTATTGGAGATAGAACTTGTAGGAGGATAAGGCCTCATAGGAGGTTCTTGAGGGTGTGCCTTAAAGAGGACTGTAGAACTTCAGCCCCCTTCTCTTGGCTCTGGTTTAGATTTGACTGCTTACTTCTGCACAAACTCCTGGTATAATGGAGCTGCCTGATACTGGACCTGAACTTCCAAAGCTGTAAACAAAATAAACCTTTTCTTTTGGGGCTTGAACTCAAGGCCTGGGCACTGTCCATGAACTCTTTTGCTCAAGGCTAGTGCTCTACCACTTGAGCCACAGCACCACTTCCAGTTTTCTGCTCAGGCTGGCTTTTAACTGTGATGCTCAAATCCCAGCCTTCTGAGTAGCTAGAATTACAGGCATAAGCCACCAGCACCCAGCTTAACATTTTCTTTTTATAAAGGCATTTCCTTGCAGTAATACAAAGAAAATAGAAAAAAAAAAAAAAAGCTGTTATACAACCATGACTGGGAAATCCTACAGAGTATAGAGGAACTAACCAAATCTAATAGTAATTGACTTTTTAGTTCCCACTTTTTTGGTTGGTACAGGGGTTTGAATTCAAGGCCTCCTACCACTTAAAAAAAACACCCAACCAACCCCTTTTGTGTTTTAGTTTATTTATTTAGTTTATTTCTGGATAGGGTCTCATGTTTTTGCCAGCCTTGAACCATAGCCTTCCTGCCTTCATCTCCTGAGCAGCTAGGATTATAGGCACAGGCCATTACATGCAGGGCCATTACTGTTAAAAGGATACAAATCTACTAGTTAAGATTTTTAAATGAGCCGGGTGCTGGTGGCTCACGCCTGTAATCCTAGCTACTCAAGAGGCTGAGATCTGAGGATTGAGGTTCAAAGCCAGCCCGGGCAGGAGAGACCATGAGACTCTTATCTCCAATAAACCACCAGAAAACCGGAAGTGGTGCTGTAGCTCA
>NW_012267247.1:9298931-9308232 GCF_000151885.1 Dipodomys ordii
GTTCAAAGCCAGCCTGGGCAGGAGAGACCGTGAGACTCCTATCTCCAATAAACCACTAGAAAACTGGAAGTGGCGCTGTAGCTCAAGTGGTAGAACGCTCACCTTGAGCTGAAGAGCTGAGGGACAAGCGCCCCATGCCCAGAGTTCAAGCCCCACAACCACCAAAAAAAAAAAAAAGAATAAAAACTACAAACATGAAAAAAAAATAAAAGGGCTTGACAACATGTGAATAAATGCTCATCACAATTACCATTAGAAAAATATAGAGTAAGGCTATACCAAGATACTATTTTATCAGTTTGCTGAGCCCCCTAAAGGTTTGATAACAATGGCACACAGCACCAGTGAAGGTGTGAGGAGCCAGGCCCCTAGTGCAAGCTGGCAGGAATGGACACAGATGCAACTCTAGGAAGATGAGCCAGCAGCACCCTTAGTCTAGTAACACACAGGTCACCTGACCTTAAAATGGGTCCTACACATAATTTCCTCTTTCTGTAAAACAACAAGTGTTTACTATAATGAAAGACCAGAAACTTCCTCCGGGTTCACAGAGGATTATGCTTAAGCACATCCACACAGATGGAGTACTACACAGTTGTTAAAAAAAAAAAATGTAAGGACATTTTTTTTGTTTGTTTGTTTTTTTGTTTTTGGGTCTGGTCGTGGGGCCTGAACTCTGGGCCTGGGCGCTGTCCCTCAGCTCTTCAGCTCAAGGCTAGCGCTCTACCACTTGAGTCACAGCGCCACTTCCGGCTTTTTTTCTTTTTGCTTATGTGGTGCTGAGGAATCGAACCCAGGGCCTCAGGCATGCAAGGCAAGCACTCTACCACTGAGCCACCTTCCCAGCCCTGTAAGGACATTTTTTATGAACTAAAAAGGAAGAATCCAATATATGTACATTATTAAAAAGGGGGAAATTGCTTAATAGTACATGTGGCATGCTAACAGCTGAGTAAATGAAGAAGACTGCATATGTGCATGTATGTGCCCATGTACATTCTTGTCCACATGGACTTTCTCTAGAAAGCACTTGTTAGAAATGCTGGATTTTTTTATGAGGAAAGACTATAGATGGCTGGGGTACAGAGACAGAACAGAGATCTTTATATCTTTTGAATTTTGTATTATAAATGTATTATCTATTAAATAAAGTAGAAAAAAAATCACATTCTCCTTCAAATTCAAAGTTCTTTTTTTCTTTTTCCTTTTTTTTTGGTGCAGGTCCTGAGGCTTGAACACTCACTTGACTCTTATACTCACTGCTGACATTCTGCTACTGGAGCCACAGTTCCAACTTTTGCTGGTTAATTGGATCTGAGTCTCAAATTTATCTGCCTGAGCTGGCTTCAAACAGTGATCCTCAGATCTCAGCCTCCTGAATAGCTAGGATCATAGGTGTCAGCCACCAGTGCCCAGCTCAATGTCAAAACTTAAAAACAAAACAAAACAAACAAAAAATCCAGGAGAGCCAGAGGATAAGGCTGCACGCTTATAAAGCACAAAGAAAAGCAATGTTTACCACTGTATTTCTTGGGATTTGATGAAAATGCCAATTTTAGGAACATATTAAAAGGGCTCTTTTTTTTTTTTTTTTTTTTTTTTAGTGGAAGCTGGTAAAAATTATAACAATGGCATTTTCAGAGTTAGGCACATTGAAAAACTTTCCTCCCAGTATTGGGGATCAAACCCAAGGCCTCAGAGGCATAGCAGGCAAGCACTATATCGCTGTATCCTCAGCCCTAAATTCTTGATTAGCCAATGATTTTTAAAATCTTCAGTTTCAGGGCTGGGAAGGTGGCTCAGTGGTAGAGTGCTTGCCTTGTACGCATGAGGCCTGGGTTCAACTCCTCAGCACCACATAAGCAGAAAAAGCCAGAAGTAGCACTGTAGCTCAAGTGGTAGAGTGCTAGTCTTGAGCTGAAGAGCTGATCCAGGCCCAGAGTTCAGGCCCCACAACAGGCAAAAAAAAAAAAAAAAAAAAAACTACTTCATAGTTTTGCTGGGCACCAGTGGCTCACACCTGTAAGTCCTAGCGACTCAAGAGGCTGAGATCTGAGGATGGTGATTCAAAGCCAGCCCAGGCAGGAAAAGTGTGAAGCTCTAATAAACCACCAGAAAATTGGAAGTGGCACTGTGGCTCAAGTGGTACAGCACTAGCCTTGAGCTAGTGGGCTCAGGCCCATAGTCAGATAGCTCAGTGACAGAGCCCCTGCCTCTAATGCCCAAAGCCGTGGGTTCAAGCCCCACTACTGCCAAGAAGTAGAGGAGTAGCACCCAAGATAAGGAAATTATTACTAATTTAAATAAGTACCAAAGTAGTTTAACATTAAGGAAGACTCAAGAGCCTTCAAGATTTCAAGACTTCATAAAACGAGCATTTGCCTATCTCAGAATAAATAGGAACTTCTACTTGAATGTCTACCAAAAGAGGACTGACTGAACAAATCATGATCCCTCCACACAAGGGATTACTATGTAAGGTATCTATGACTCAGGTTCATGTCCACAGAAAGACATTCATAACATGTTGAATAAGGAAGCAGCAAGGTAAAGAGTAGCATGTAGAGGGCTGAGAATGTGGCTTAGTGGTAGAGTGCTTGCTTAGCAAGGATGAAGCCCTGGGTTTGATTCCTTAGTACCACATAAGCAGAAAAAGCCAGAAGTGGAGCTGTGGCTCAAGTGGTAGAGCACTAGCCTTGAACTGAAGAGCTGAGGGACAGTGCCCAGGCCCAGAGTTCAAGCCCCAGGACAGGCTATATATCTAGATAGATAGATAGATCATGTAGAGCACAGCCAATTACATGCAACTGAATTTCTACAAAAAAAAAAAAAACACAGACACACAAAAATGTGGATAGATAGGGCTGAGAAGGTGGCTCAGTGGTAGAGTGCTTGCCTTGCATGCATGAGGCCCTGGGTTCAATTCCTCAGCACCACATAAGCAGAAAAAGCCGGAAATGGTGCTGTAGCTCAAGTGGTAGAGTGCTTGCCTTGAGCTGAAGAGCTGCAGTCTGAACAAGAGGCAGTATATGAAACCTTCATTTAAGGATTCTGGATACTTGATTTCATCTAGCAATGCTACTGCATGTACTTCTAGCACTGACATTAATGCACAGTTTACAGGCCAAGATTATTTTGTTTTATTTTTTGTGCCAGTCCTGGGGCTTGAAATCAGGGCCTGGGCATTCTTCCTGAGCTACTGTGCTGAAGGCTAGCGCTCTACCACTTGAGCCACAGCTCCACTTCCAGCTTTTTGGTGGTTTATTGGAAATAAGTCTCACAGACTTTCCTCCTCAGGCTTCAAACCTCCATCCTCATATCTCAGCCTCCTGAGTAGCTAGGATTACAGGTATGAGCCACTAATGCCCAGCTCGGGCAAGGATTTTTTGAAAAACTTCAATTTTCTGATTTTCTAGTAAGAAAGAGGCTTTACTTTGGGAGAAAATCCTAGGCTCTGTTCTGCTTCTAATATCCTGACACCTAATGTATAGTGTAGAAGCCATCATCACAGATTCACATTTTAGACGTGCATTAGTGCAGCATTCCTGCTTTCTATATTTTATGGTGGTCCTCCACTAGTGCCCTCCAGCAGTGCTCATAAGCCCAGTGTGCCACAATACACCATAAGTCAGTACATGAAGTATCCAGGACACGATGACTTTGTGAGTCACTGCTCCAGCCCTGGCCTGAACATCCTGTGGCCCTTCCTGTTTGTTTGGTCAAATTCTTGCTCTGAATTTTTCTATCTAGAGCAGAAAACTGTATTTTACTATACAGACATTTCAAGGTAAAAGCTACCAACTATCCCCAAGTGATGACCTGTGTCTGAGCTTCAAATAAGAGCTGACAACCATTGTAGCAATGCCTACACACACCAGATTGCATAAGCTGGTCCTTTCAGTCTGAGAGTCAAGTTTGTTTTTTCCTGGCTGACAGGTCACATTTTTAATCTTTCCTAAGTTGCTTTCTTACTCACTTTCTCCATTTTTCTCTTACAAATTAATGCTTTACAAATTCTCTGCTGATTTCCTTGGGAGTTAGAAAACTTCAAAGTTACTCTTCCTTGAGTATTCAGAGGAAATTCATCCCTATTCAGTGACACTCTTCCTCCTCCACAGCCCACGACCTTGAGTGGCCGAATCACCTGCACCTCTGCCTGACTCCTTTCCTAGTCCTTGCACTGCTAAGGGTATCACTACTTCCAACTGCTGGAGACAGTATTGCCACAAACAATGCCTGTTCTTCCTGTGCTTCCTGCAAACCCCCCTCCCCATTACAGATGTGGGTGGGAGGATCACACCAGCTGTCACTTACTCAAGTCTCTGACCACACTTCTCACCAGAACAAAAGCAATGTGCTATTTGCTCAATTATTCCAAAGCAACGTGCTTTTTTAATACATAGATGACTGTTTGCCTTCTTATACCTCTCTGTACATTTTCTTGCTTTTTGAGACTGGCCTCAAGTGATACTCCCACCTGAGTCTTCTGAGTAGATAGGCTAACACATATTTTCTATAATCAAAAAATATCAACTCTTTTATTTTTGTGCCAGTCCTGGAGCTTGAACTCAGGGCCTGGGCATACTCCCTGGGCTTTTTTGCTCAAGACTAGTGCTCTACCACTTAAGCCACAGCTCTAATTCTGGCTTTTTGGTGATTAATTGAAGAAAACAGTCTAACTAATAGTCTTTCCTGCCTGGACTGTCTTTGAACTGCAGATCCTCAGATCTCAACTTTCTGAGTAGTTAGGATTACAGGTGTGACCTACCGGCACCTAGAAAACATCAATTATTTTTAACTTGAAAATAAAAACTTAGAGCCAGCCACAGTAAAACATGCCTATAAACCTAGCACTCAAGAAGATACAGCAGGAAGATCAAGTTCAAGGCCATTCTAGATAGTAAGACCCCTGTCTCAAAACAAAACAAAAAATTATATGTAATTTCCTTACATTCTAGAACTGCATGTGACTTATACAACCTTGGCTTAAAGGTCATGTCAAAAGTCATATTATGTTTAAGTAAGATGTTCAAGAAGAGATCAGCACAGCCTAAGAAGTTCAAGGCCAATGATCACTAACACCCCTAGCTGCCCATATGGAACTGGTGACCCCTTCAGGGCTACTTTTTCTGCCTCCCAATGTAGCCGTATCTCCTACCTTGCTTCCTCTTCACCTGCTCCTCTTCTCAAATACCCTGCTCTAGCCCTGAAAAGACCAAAAGGTATCAATCAAACTCCTTCTAAGAACCCAGATGCAACAGAGTTCTCTCTTAGAATAGAAATCCTGCCACACTTATCTCTGGACCTGCTTCCTCTATGCTGAAAGGGAAAGAGAAGAAACCAGGCCCGTGGCAGTCAGGAGACACCATCCAAGGGCCATGCTTGCCTCACCTTCGTTAGCCTCTGAATATTCTTCTTATAGAGAGACGACAGGCACTGCTTCACCAGTCCCATGTTGTTATCGCGGGTGAAAGTTTCACTGTGCTTGTTCACCAGGTTTTGCAGTTCTGAGGGGTTATTGGTTGAATAAACTTGTGCTAATTCATGGTATGCATTACTGAGGGGCTAAAAGTTTGAAAATGAGGAAAAAATCAGAATAAAGCTTTAGAGGACTAAAACTTGGGTAAGAAAAAATGAACTTAAGGTATTCTATTTTGAGCAAACATATTCCATGTTGTTCTTATCAAATTACAACTTATCCAAAGCAAATGCCTAGTTTTTAAGACAAAATATAGAAATTCACAATGGAGTAATCTATCAAGAAAACTTTATATTACCAATAACTGAAAAGCAGGTTGAAAGTCCACTGAGTTTAGGGAAGATAAACGGTTTTTTCTCTATCAGTGTTTCTATGTTTTTCTTTTTTTTTTTTTGGTCGGTTGTGGGGCTTGAACTCTGGGCCTGGGCGCTGTCCCTCAGCTCTTCAGCTCAAGGCGAGCGCTCTACCACTTGAGCTACAGCGCCACGTCCGGTTTTCTGGTGGTTTATTGGAGATAGGAGTCTCAAGGTCTCTCCTGCCCGGGCTGGCTTTGAACCGCGATCCTCAGATCTCAGCCTCCTGAGTAGCTAGGATTACAGGCGTGAGCCACCAGCGCCTGGCTTTCTATGCTTTTCTATTGCTAAGACATACTAGAATTAAAGAAGGCAAAACTTCCATCATCCCCAGCTCTCCCTCTCTATCACATACTTCACCAGCTGCGGTGGAACAATCTAAAATTTCTATTAAGGAATGAGGCAGAGTTCCAAGAGAAGGTGAACTGGTCTCCAAAAGCACAGCTCTCAGATAGAAGCCATGTTCAAACCTGCCGCTGACCCCGAAGTCCTGTTCTTTTCAACATCTATGGTATCATCATGAGTAAGTTATTGAGTCATGTGAGTGGAAACCCTGAACATGAAGACTTCGCTTTATAAAGCATGCCTTTTAAAAAAGGCCTGCTGAAGGGTCAGTAGAGGAACCCATGAGAGCTCTCCACAATGCTGAGGCTGGCTGGCTGGCTGGCTGTCCTAACCTATACTGCTTACCACTCTTCCATTGGAGTATCTTTACCTACCTTTCCCCTTGCCTGTAACCAGCCAGCCAGAGCCCTGAAAACCACACAGGACTCTCGGGCAAAGAACATTTAGCTGTCTTCAACATGCCAGGAAGAAATCTCATCAGAAAGATTTTCCAGCTGGTATTCCTAAAACTTCTGAGTTTTGTTTTGGGGATAAAGGTAAAAATTACTATCAATGGGCTGAGAATGTGGCTTAGTGGTAGAGTGCTCACCTAGATGCATGAAGCCCTGGGTTTGATTCCTCAGTAAGCACCACATAAACAGAAAAAGCCAGCAGTGGTGCTGTGGCTCAAGTGGTAGAGTGCTAGCTTTGAGAAAAGATGCTCAGGGACAGTGCCCAGGCCCTGAGTTCAAGCACCAGGACTGGCAGAAAAAAACAACTTACTATTAAAATGACTATAATAATAATCTTTTGCAAGTGTCAATTTTTAAAAAATTATAAATATGTATTTTCTTTTTGGTTGTGGGGCTTGAACTCTGGGCTTGGGCGCTGTCCCTGAGCTCTTCAGCTAAGGGCAAGCACTCTACCACTTGAACCACAGCGCCACTTCAGGTTTTCTGGTGGCTTATTGGAGATAAGAGTTTCAAGGAGTTTCCTGCCTAGGCTAGGTTGGAACCATGATCTTCAGATCTCAGCCTCTTGAGTAGCTAGGATTACAGGCGTGAGCCACCAGTGCCTGGCTGAATATGTATTTTCTTTTTTTTTTTGGGTACGGTCGTGGGGCCTGAACTCTGGGCCTGGGCGCTGTCCCTCAACTCTTCAGCTCAAGACTAGTGCTCTACCACTTGAGCCACAGTGCCACTTTTGGCTTTTTTCTTTTTGCTTATGTGGTGCTGAGGAATCGAACCCAGGGCCTCAGGCATGCAAGGCAAGTGCTCTACCACTGAGCCACCTTCCTAGCCCCTGAATATGTATTTTCTAAACCATAATTTATTTTAAAAATACTGCCCCAAAGCTAGGTTATCAGTGAGAACTAGAATGAAAGTGTGTGAGATACAGGTGTGGTCTTCATATGGGGGCTCTAGTAAGATGTCCCCACATTTCAGAAGGTGGAGTTCAATACAATCAACATCACTTTTCCCCAGCATTTTAGCTTAAATATTATGAAGAAAACAAAATTAGAAAAATCAATCCTTATAAAACAGCTTAAAGACCTTTATCATCTTCATACTCAGAGAAAAAGTTTGCAAAGAGCTTCTGAGAAACATTCTCAAAACATTCTCTG
Organism: Dipodomys ordii; assembly: GCF_000151885.1. Lineage (NCBI taxonomy): Eukaryota > Metazoa > Chordata > Mammalia > Rodentia > Heteromyidae > Dipodomys > Dipodomys ordii. Next base: position 9,306,712 of record NW_012267247.1, read on the forward strand.
CAGCAGGTGAGCAGAGTGTATATGGACTAGAATGAAGTTAGGCACAGTGATTGAACTATCCTCTGAGACTCCACAAGACAGTTAAGGGTCTGCTAGGCTGAAGCTGCTAGGAAAGCTAGATCACTATAAATAATAGAGCTGTGTCATTAAAATTTCTTTATGTACATACCATTTAAGAAAATTAATTTTAATAACTCACCTTAATAAATCTACCCACAATTTGAGATGTATATTTCGGTAGCTGTTGTACTTTGCCAAGTAATATCAAAGACACTAGAATATACTTTTTGTATGATTCCAACATGATATGACTGACGGCCATGGCAGGAGTAGTTATAGCCTGTACAAGAGAAGAATGTAGAGTGTGAAGAGACAGTATACTGCAGCAGAAAACAGCCAGTTAATGACTCATTATTACCACTGCTAGGACTTGAACTCAGGACCTGAACACTGTCCCTGAGCTTTTTTGCTAAAGGCTAGTGCTTCAACCACTTGAGCCACAGCTACACCTCCAACTTTTTGGTGGTTATTTGAAGATAAGAGTCTCACAGACTTTCCTGTCCAGGCCTACTTCAAAACTCAATCCTCAAATTTTAGCCTCCTGAAGAGCTAAGACTACAGGTGTAAGCCACCAATGCCCAACTCATTATTATTATTTATGTTTTTTGCTGGTCCTGGGCTTGAACTCAAGGCCTGGGTGCTGTCCCTGAGCTTCTTTGTGCTCAAGGCTAGCGCCTTGAGCCACAGCACCATTTTGGCTTTTCCTGAGTACTTTATTGGAGGTAACATTCTTATAAACTTCTGTCCAGGTTGGCTTCAAACCATGATCCTCAGATACCAGCCTCATGAGTAGCTAGGATTACAGGCATTAGCCACCAGCACACAGCTCATTTTTTTTTTAAATAACAGTTTTTTTCATAGACAGAGTCCATAGACAGAGTCTAGCCCAGACTAATCTTGAACTCAAGAACTAACTACCTCAGATTTTTTATTTATTTTTTTGATGGGTCATAGGACTTGAACTCTGGGCCTGGGCACTGTCCCTCAGCTCTTCAGCTCAAGGCTAGCGCACTACCACTTGAGCCACAGTGCCTTTTCCAGTTTTCTAGTGGTTAATTGCAGATAAGAATCTCACATGCTTTCCTACCCCAGCTGGCCTCGACCCACAATACTCAGATCTCAGTTTTCTTAGTAGCTAGGATTACAGGCATGAGCTACCAGCACCCAGTTACTACCTCAGATTTCTGAGTGCTGAAATTATAAATACCCAAATTATTATAAATAGCTGTATTGAAATGGAATTCAAAGCATTAAAATTTAGGTCATTAAAAGTATACGATTCAGGGGCTGGGAAGGTAGCTCAGTGGAAGAGTGCTTGTCTTGCATGCATGAGGCCCTAGGTTCGATTCCTAAGCATCACATAAGCAAAAAGAAAAAAAGCCGGAAGTGGCACTGTGGCTCAAATGGTAGAGCGCTAGCCTTGAGCTGAAGAGCTGAGGGACAGCGCCCAGGCCGAGTTCA
>NW_012267247.1:9311021-9321023 GCF_000151885.1 Dipodomys ordii
AAGAGCTGAGGGACAGCGCCCAGGCCCAGAGTTCAGGCCCCACAACCTGACCCAAAAAAGAATAAGAAGACACTTCAGGAAATATTCAGTTCCAGTTCTCCCCTATAGGCAAAAAAACCCAAAAAGGTCAAGAGATTTTGTAAACTTGACTAGTCTAATAGGGTCTAAATGGAAAGTCACTTCAATTTACATAATCAGAGCAACAAGTTCTGAGAAAATCTACCTCTCGAGCTAAAGAAGCACCATGCCCAATCCACTCTAGTCCGAAACCTAAGGGGAGCCCTCTAAGATCACATTACCTCAGGGAAATGTAGAAGGATTATTACCTGTTCATAAAAGTAGAGTGCTCTTTCAAAGTTCTTCAGCCCAGTATAGATCATCCCTCCATAATAATAGTAACATAAAAAGTGTTTTGCATCATAGGCTCCGTTCTCTTTACAAATATCCATCATGTCCACATCAAGATACGGAAGGGCAGGTTTAAAACATTTTGCCAGCAAACAAAGCTGTGAAAACATTTATGCCATATCGCTTTTTTTTCCAAATCATCATTTTAACTTTACTGTGGCAGGATTTAGCAGAAGAAAAATTCATAGATTCTATAAATTTCAAGGAAATGTTATTTTGGTTTACATTTTATTGATTAAAATAATCTAAATGTCAACACATAATTCTACTTATTTAGCCATTCAAAATGAAGCAGCATTTATTTTAAAAATAATAACTGCCTAAATAAGGTGGCATATACCACAGATTAAAAAATAAATACAAGGGGCTGGGAATATGGCTTCATGGTAGAGTGCTTGCCTACCATGCATGAAACCCTGAGTTCAATTCCTCAGTACTAGATACACAGAAAAGGCTCAAAGTAGCTGGGCGCTGGTGGCTCCTAGCTACTCAGGAGGATGAGATCTGAGGATCACAGTTCAAAGCCAGTCCAGGCAGGAAAGTCCATGAAACTCTTATCTCCAATAAACCACCAGAAAACCAGAAGTGGTGCTGTGGCTCAAGTGGTAGATTGCTCATCTTGAGCTGAAGAGCTCATGGACAGTGCCCAGGCCCAGAGTTCAAGTCCCACAACTGACAAAAGAAAAGAAAAAAGAAAAGGCTGAAGGTGGCACTGTGGCTCAAGAGGTAGAGTGCTAGTCTTGAACAAAAGAAGCTCAGGTACCTAGGACCTGAGTTCAAAGCCTCAAGACTGGCAAAAGAAAAAGAAAAACTCTACAAAAATAAAATAAAATAAGGGGCTGGGAAGGTGGCTCAGTGGTAGAGCACTTGCCTTGCATGCTTGAGGCCCTGGGTTTGATCCCTCAGCACCACATAAGAAAAAAGCCGGAAGTGGCGCTGTGGTTCAAGTGGTAGAGTGCTAGCCTTGAGCTGAAGAGCTGAGGGACAGCACCCAGGCCCAGAGTTCAGGCCCCACGACCGGACACAAAATAAATAAATAAATAAATAAATAAATAAAATAAAATACAACCTGTACAGTGGTGGTCCATGCTTGTAATTCTAGCTACTCAGAAAGCCACAATCTGAGGGTTGTGGTTCAAAGCCAGACCAAGTAGGAAGTTCATGAGATTATCTCCAATTAGTCACCAAGAAACTGGAAGTAGATCTGTGACTCAAGTGGTGGAGCTCTAGCCTTGAACACAAAAGCCCAGGGACAGTGCCCAGGCCCTGAGTTCAAGCCCCAACATTGGCTCTGAATGAATGAATAAATAAATGCAGACTCCACAGATGCACTTACCACCTAACTTATCCAATACCCATCTGTTTACAAGGGAGCAAACAAGAGTGTCTTTTTTCAACTAATTGAATGAGGAAATAATGTATGATAAACAGTGAAGATTGCCAGGTGTTGGTGGCTCACTCCTGTAATCCTAGCTACTCAGGAGGCTGAGATCTAAGGATCACAGTTCTAAACCAACCTGGGCAGAAAAGCCTGTGACACTCTTATTTCCAACTAACCACCAAAAAACAGGAAGTGGTGCTGTGGCTCAAAGTGGTAGAGTGCTAACCTTGAAACAAAGAGGCTCATCAACAGTACCCAGGGCCTGTGTTCAAGCCTCAGGACAGGCCAAAAAAAAAAAAAAAGTCAAAGAAAAAGAGATAGGGCTGGGACTGTAGCTTAGTGGTAGAGCTCTTGCCTAGCATACATGAAGCCCTGGGTTTGATACCTCAGTATCACATTAAACAGAAAAAGCTAGCAGTGGGGCTGTGGCTCAAGTGGTAGAGCACTAGCCTTGAGCACCAAGAGGCTCAAGGACAGTGCCCAAGCCCAAGTTCAAGCTCCAGGACCAAAAAAAAATGAAAGAGAAAAAGACACAGGGGAAGAGAAACTATTCTTTTTTTTTTTTTTTTGGTGGGGGGTTAGTCGTGGGGCTTGAACTCTGGGCCTGGGCACTGTCCCTGTGCTCTTCAGCTCAAGGCAAGCACTCTACCACTTGAGCCACAGTGCTACTTCTGGTTTTCTGAGTGGTTTATTGGAGATAAGAGTCTCAAGACCAGCTGGACCTGGTGGCTCACGACTGTAATCCTAGCTACTCAGGAGGCTGAGATCTGAGGATCGCAGTTCAAAGCCAGCCCGGGCAGGAGAGACCGGGCAGGAGAGACCTTGAGACACTTATCTCCAATAAACCACCAGAAAACTGGAAGTGGAGCTGTAGCTCAAGTGGTAGAGTGCTCGCCTTGAGCTGAAGAGCTGAGGGACAGCGCCCAGGCCGAGTTCAGGCCCCACAACCGGACCCAAAAAAAAAAAAAAAAGTATACAATTCAGGGGTTGGGAAGGTGGCTCAGTGGTAGAGTGCCTGCCTCGCATGCATGAGGGTTTGATTCCTCAGCACCACATACACAGAAAAAGCCAGAAGTGGCTCTGTAGTTGAAGTGGTAGAATACTAGCCTTGAGCTGAAGAGCTCAGGGACAGCGCCCAGGGGCAGAGTTCACAACCGACAAAAAAAAAAGTATGTGCTTCAGTGGTTTCCAGTATATTCAAAACTATTACCACTAATTTCAGAGCACTTTCATCCCCTCAAAATGAAGCCCTATTGATCAGTCCTTTCCTATTCTCGCCTCCCACAGCCAGGGTAATCATTACTCTACTCTTTATGTCTATGTAGTTAGATTAAATGACTTGTTATCTAGACATGTGTATAGATGGCATCAGATGAATAGTTCATAAGTTTTCAAATTCAAGGTTCATTCATACTAAGTAAAGTAAGGGGTCAGGGGCTGGGAAGGTGACTCAGTGGTAGAGTGCTTGCCTCACATGCATGAGGCCCTAGGTTCGATTCCTCAGCACCACATAAGCAGAAAAGGCTGGATATGGTGCTGTGGCTCAAGTGGTAGAGCACTAGCCTTGGGCTGAAGAGCTGAGGGACAGCACCCCGGCCCAAAGTTCAAGCGCCACGACCGACAAAAAATAAAAAAGTAAGGGTCAGTACCTCATTTCTTTGTATGGTTGAATACAATTAAACTACCATTTGTTTATCCATTTCTTAGTTGGTGAGCTTTCTGGGTTGTTTCTACCTTTGGCAATAATGAAAAATGCTTTTATTACATGCTTCGGTAGCTGTTGTACTTTGCCAAGTAATATCAAATATCAAAGCCATGAGAATATATTTTTTGTATGATTCCAATATGCTCTTTTTCTGTTGGTTGTGGGGAGTGAACTCAGGGCCTGGGCACTGTACCTGAGCTCTTTTGCTCAAGGCTAGTGCTCCACCATTTTGAGCCACGGTACCACTTCTCTGGCTGTTGTTTCAAATGTTATTCTAGTAGATATGAACTGGTATCACACAATGATTTGAATTTTAATGTCCTTTTCCTGCTTAGGCGTATGTCTGGCATGGCCTGCCTATGTTAGGCTTCCCATATAGCTAGACCCTCCTCAGTGAAGAACGGGTCTCTAGAACTTCTCACTTCAGTCTGGCTTCAAATTATGACCTAAGACTCTTAGCCTCTCACATAGCTAGAATAACAGTTGTTGAGTCACTGGCATTCAGCTTGGAATTACTCTTACAAATAAAAAATACATCTGTCTCATTTTCTGGAATTTAGGTAATAAATCTCTAGCTGCATACATACTATTAAAATAAGGTTGCTAGAACTAGAGGTGTGGCTCAAGTGGTAAGATCTGCCAGCTGTTGGGGAAAAAAGAGCTGAGCAAGAGAGTGTGAAACTGAGTTCAAACCCAATAGACAATGCTTGCCATTAGGTTCAAATCAAGTTTTAGAATAAGAAGACACTGCTGGGAAGGTGGCTCAGTGGTAGAGCACTTGCCTTGCATGCATGAGGCCCTGGGTTCGACTCCTCAGCACCACATAAGCAAAAAGAAAAAAGCCAAAAGTGGCGCTGTGGCTCAAGTGGTAGAGCACTAGCCTTGAGCTCAAGAGCTGAGGGACAGCGCCCAGGCCCAGAGTTCAGGCCCCACAACCTGACCCAAAAAAGAATAAGAAGACACTTCAGGAAATATTCAGTTCCAGTTCTCCCCTATAGGCAAAAAAACCCAAAAAGGTCAAGAGATTTTGTAAACTTGACTAGTCTAATAGGGTCTAAATGGAAAGTCACTTCAATTTACATAATCAGAGCAACAAGTTCTGAGAAAATCTACCTCTCGAGCTAAAGAAGCACCATGCCCAATCCACTCTAGTCCGAAACCTAAGGGGAGCCCTCTAAGATCACATTACCTCAGGGAAATGTAGAAGGATTATTACCTGTTCATAAAAGTAGAGTGCTCTTTCAAAGTTCTTCAGCCCAGTATAGATCATCCCTCCATAATAATAGTAACATAAAAAGTGTTTTGCATCATAGGCTCCGTTCTCTTTACAAATATCCATCATGTCCACATCAAGATACGGAAGGGCAGGTTTAAAACATTTTGCCAGCAAACAAAGCTGTGAAAACATTTATGCCATATCGCTTTTTTTTCCAAATCATCATTTTAACTTTACTGTGGCAGGATTTAGCAGAAGAAAAATTCATAGATTCTATAAATTTCAAGGAAATGTTATTTTGGTTTACATTTTATTGATTAAAATAATCTAAATGTCAACACATAATTCTACTTATTTAGCCATTCAAAATGAAGCAGCATTTATTTTAAAAATAATAACTGCCTAAATAAGGTGGCATATACCACAGATTAAAAAATAAATACAAGGGGCTGGGAATATGGCTTCATGGTAGAGTGCTTGCCTACCATGCATGAAACCCTGAGTTCAATTCCTCAGTACTAGATACACAGAAAAGGCTCAAAGTAGCTGGGCGCTGGTGGCTCCTAGCTACTCAGGAGGATGAGATCTGAGGATCACAGTTCAAAGCCAGTCCAGGCAGGAAAGTCCATGAAACTCTTATCTCCAATAAACCACCAGAAAACCAGAAGTGGTGCTGTGGCTCAAGTGGTAGATTGCTCATCTTGAGCTGAAGAGCTCATGGACAGTGCCCAGGCCCAGAGTTCAAGTCCCACAACTGACAAAAGAAAAGAAAAAAGAAAAGGCTGAAGGTGGCACTGTGGCTCAAGAGGTAGAGTGCTAGTCTTGAACAAAAGAAGCTCAGGTACCTAGGACCTGAGTTCAAAGCCTCAAGACTGGCAAAAGAAAAAGAAAAACTCTACAAAAATAAAATAAAATAAGGGGCTGGGAAGGTGGCTCAGTGGTAGAGCACTTGCCTTGCATGCTTGAGGCCCTGGGTTTGATCCCTCAGCACCACATAAGAAAAAAGCCGGAAGTGGCGCTGTGGTTCAAGTGGTAGAGTGCTAGCCTTGAGCTGAAGAGCTGAGGGACAGCACCCAGGCCCAGAGTTCAGGCCCCACGACCGGACACAAAATAAATAAATAAATAAATAAATAAATAAAATAAAATACAACCTGTACAGTGGTGGTCCATGCTTGTAATTCTAGCTACTCAGAAAGCCACAATCTGAGGGTTGTGGTTCAAAGCCAGACCAAGTAGGAAGTTCATGAGATTATCTCCAATTAGTCACCAAGAAACTGGAAGTAGATCTGTGACTCAAGTGGTGGAGCTCTAGCCTTGAACACAAAAGCCCAGGGACAGTGCCCAGGCCCTGAGTTCAAGCCCCAACATTGGCTCTGAATGAATGAATAAATAAATGCAGACTCCACAGATGCACTTACCACCTAACTTATCCAATACCCATCTGTTTACAAGGGAGCAAACAAGAGTGTCTTTTTTCAACTAATTGAATGAGGAAATAATGTATGATAAACAGTGAAGATTGCCAGGTGTTGGTGGCTCACTCCTGTAATCCTAGCTACTCAGGAGGCTGAGATCTAAGGATCACAGTTCTAAACCAACCTGGGCAGAAAAGCCTGTGACACTCTTATTTCCAACTAACCACCAAAAAACAGGAAGTGGTGCTGTGGCTCAAAGTGGTAGAGTGCTAACCTTGAAACAAAGAGGCTCATCAACAGTACCCAGGGCCTGTGTTCAAGCCTCAGGACAGGCCAAAAAAAAAAAAAAAGTCAAAGAAAAAGAGATAGGGCTGGGACTGTAGCTTAGTGGTAGAGCTCTTGCCTAGCATACATGAAGCCCTGGGTTTGATACCTCAGTATCACATTAAACAGAAAAAGCTAGCAGTGGGGCTGTGGCTCAAGTGGTAGAGCACTAGCCTTGAGCACCAAGAGGCTCAAGGACAGTGCCCAAGCCCAAGTTCAAGCTCCAGGACCAAAAAAAAATGAAAGAGAAAAAGACACAGGGGAAGAGAAACTATTCTTTTTTTTTTTTTTTTGGTGGGGGGTTAGTCGTGGGGCTTGAACTCTGGGCCTGGGCACTGTCCCTGTGCTCTTCAGCTCAAGGCAAGCACTCTACCACTTGAGCCACAGTGCTACTTCTGGTTTTCTGAGTGGTTTATTGGAGATAAGAGTCTCAAGACCAGCTGGACCTGGTGGCTCACGACTGTAATCCTAGCTACTCAGGAGGCTGAGATCTGAGGATCGCAGTTCAAAGCCAGCCCGGGCAGGAGAGACCGGGCAGGAGAGACCTTGAGACACTTATCTCCAATAAACCACCAGAAAACTGGAAGTGGAGCTGTAGCTCAAGTGGTAGAGTGCTCGCCTTGAGCTGAAGAGCTGAGGGACAGTGCCCAGGCCCAGAGTTCAAGCCCCACGACTGACCAAAAAAAAAAAAAAGAGTCTCAAGACCTTTCCTACTTAAGCTGGCTTTGAACCATGATCCTCAGATCTCAGCTTCCTGAGTAGCTAGGATTACAGGCGTGAGCCACCGGCACCTGGCTTCATACTTATTTTTTAGTGCATAAAGCATCTTAGAAAGGATATGTAAGAAACTAACATACACACAGCATCCACAAATTAAAAAAAAATACTACCACAGATTTTCTTTGGCGAGAAGAAATGGTACCTAGCAAATAAGAAGTAGCAATACTTCATATCCTCCCTTTTGCTTTTTTTTTCTTATGCCAGAACCTCAGTATTATTCCTGAACTTTCATACTCAAGACTACTGCTCTACCACTTGAACCACAGCTCCATCTCTGGTTTTTCAGTGGCTAATTGGAGATAAAAGTCTCAAGCCACAAAAAATAATAGATGAACAATGAATGTGTCTATGTGTGTGAGTGTGTGTATGTATGTGTGTGTGCTCATACTAGGGTTTGAATTGAGGCCCTGGGAGCTGTCCCTGAGCATTTTCCACTCAAGAATGGAATTTTACCAATTAAACCATTGTTCCACTTCTAGTTTTTTAGTTGTTAATTAAAGATAAGAGTCTCATGACTGGGGCTGGGAAGGTGGCTCAGTGGTAGAGCGCTTGCCTTGTACGCCTGAGGCCCTGGGTTCAATTCCTCAGCACCACATAAGCAAAAAGAAAAAAGCCGGAAGTGGCGCCATCACTCAAGTGGTAGAGCACTGGCCTTGAGCTGAAGAGCTGAAGGACAGTGCCCAGGCCCAGAGTTCAAGCACCATGACTGAACCCAAAAAAAAAAAAAAGAAGAGTCTCATGACTTCCCTGCCCAAGCTGGCTTCAAACTGCAATCCTCAGATCTCAGTCTCCAGAGTAGCTAGGATTACATGAACCACCAGCTCTTGGCTAAACAACAAATTTACCATATAAAAGTTACCTATGCTTATTCTCAAGTAATAAATCCTCCTCAGGTTCCACATTTGCATTAAAAGAAAATGACCTTAATTTTTCCAAATGTTAAAAATGAATTACCACATCCTAAAAGGTTACTATACTAGCCAAGCCCCACCTTACATATTTCAACTTCTACAACTATATAGCATAATCCTCAGCAATTTATTTTTACCTATTTAATCAATGTGGAGCAAGCCCACAAATAGCCTTATACCTCTAGCCAGGGGAGAATCATACACTTTGGTTACTTACCTGGCAGAGATCAGCATGTATTGAGGTCAGCTGATTTGTATTCATCTGCATCTTGTCTATGGCTTGCTTAAGGATGCCAATTCCTCGAAGGGGCTGTCAGAAATGACATCTCTTTCAGATAAGTTCTCAAAGATGGCAGCACAATGGATCTTAATGTTGTCACTTACAAATAAAAAATAACACTAATTGACAGGTTCTTTTAAATAACAACACGAGGTTTCCATACTCTGTCAGGAAATGCCTGCCCTCATTAAGTCTGGAAATATTTTCTTAAGTTGTTTCTAAGATATTTATGTAATTCAATACCATATTTTAAATCAACAGCTTTCTAAAAAATAACTACCAATAATCAAAAACAAAATTATTTTCTTAATAATTGAATATATTTAAATCCAAAGAAAATTTTTCCACATCATTTATAATAAACATGACTCTAAACTTAGAAACTAAGTTCAAACATGCTGGTATGTTTTCCACAGGGCAATCTGGCCCTTCTCTAGTAGTAGATCACTACTAAATCTAAAATCACAAGTCACAGATGGTCTCTGTTTCCTACCCATTATAAATAATAAGACTTTTTTGCCAGGTGCCAGTGACTCACACCTATAATCCTAGCTACTCAGAAGGTTAAGATCTGGGGATCAAGGTTCAAAGCCAGAGCTGGCAGGGAAGTCAGTGAGTTTGTTTATCTCCAATTAACTACCAAAAAAGCCAGAAGTGGAGCTGTGGCTCTAGTGGTGATAGAGTGCTAGCCTTCAGAAGAAAAGCTCAGAGATAGCACCAAGGTCCTCAGTTCAAACCCCAGGACTGGCACAAAAAGAAAGAAAAGGAAAAGGAGAGAGAAGAGGAGAGGAAAGAAGAGGAGAGGAGAGGAGAGGGCAGGCAGGAAGGAAGGAGAGAAGGAAGGAAGGGAGAGGGAGGGAGAGGAAGGGAGGAAGGGAATGAAGGAAAGAGAGAGAAAAAGAGAGAGACTGATTATCATGTGAGACACAATCAGTCTCTGGTCAGAAGATGAGATTATAAATTACTTATATGTTTTTCATAAAGACTCGGTGGCTGGGAATGTGGCTTACTCGTAGAGTGCTTGCCTAGTGTATATGAAGCCCTAGGTTTGATTCCTCAGTACCACATACCACATAAACAGAAAAAGCCAGAAGTAGTGTTGTGGCTTGAGTGGTAGAGCACTAGCCTTGAGCTGAGGAGCTCAGGGACAGACAGCACCCAGGCCTAGAGTTCAAGCCCCACAACCAACCAAAAAAAGAAAAGCCAGAAGTGGAGCTATGGCTCAAGTAGTAGAGGGCTAACCTTGAGCAAAAGAGCACACGCACACACACACACACACACACACACACACACACACCGTATTAGAACAAACAAAAAGAGATCAGAGACAGCACACACACACACACACACACACACACCCTGTATTAGAACAAAAAAAAGAGATCAGAGACAGCACACACACACACACACACACACTGTATTAGAACAAACAAAAAGAGATCAGAGACAGCACACACACACACACACACACACACCCTGTATTAGAACAAACAAAAAGAGATCAGAGACAGCACGCACACACACACACACACACACACCCTGTATTAGAACAAACAAAAAGAGATCAGAGACAGCACACACA
>NW_012267247.1:9322252-9329683 GCF_000151885.1 Dipodomys ordii
TTCTTTTTGCTTATGTGGTGCTGAGGAATCGAACCCAGGGCCTCATGCATGCAAGGCAAGCGCTCTACCACTGAGCCACCTTCCCAGCCCTCCATAAGACTCTTATCCCCAATAAACCACCAGAAAACCAGAAGTGACACTATGGCTCAAGTGGTAGGGTGCTAGCCTTGAGCAGAAGAGCTCACAAACAAGGCACAATCCCCAAGTTCAAGCCCCAAGACCAACAACAAAAAGAAGTCCAACTTTTAGTCAGATGCGAGCAGGTAACCCTGAGTTTCAAGTGCCAACCAAAAAAAGAGACAACTTTCAAAATGAAAAGCTCCTTTAAATGCAACCATATACAGCTTATTGATATTTGTGAATAAAATGAATATAAATGTTTAACCAAAAAAAGCATTTATAATTTGGTTTTTAGGTTCAGTGTAGTCAGGACATTTCAGTAAAAATGGGGGGAGATGGGGGGATGGAGATGGGAAGGGGAAACAAAGGAGGAGGCAAAAAATGCTTGATAAGAAATGTACTCATAGCCGGGCGCTGGTGGCTCACGCCTGTAATCCTAGCTACTCAGGAAGCTGAGATCTGAGGATCGCGGTTCAAAGCCAGCCCGGGCAGCAGAGACTGTGAGACTCCTATCTCCAATAAACCACCAGAAAACCGGAAGTGGCGCTGTAGCTCAAGTGGTAAAGCGCTCGCCTTGAACTGAAAAGCGCTCGCCTTGAGCTGAAGAGCTGAGGGACAGCGCCCAGGCCCAGAGTTCAAGCCCCACAACCGACAAAAAAAAAAAAAAGAAAGAAAAAAGAAATGTACTCATTACCTTGCACATGTAATTGTAACCCCTCTGTACGGTATTTTCACAATAAAAAAGAAAAATGAATTGCTGGGGCTGGGAAGGTGGCTCAGTGGTAGAATGCTTCCTTGCATGCACAAGGCCCTGGGTTCGATTCCTCAGCACCACATAAGCAGAAAAAGCCAGAAGTGGCACTATGGTTCAAGTGGTAGAGCTGAAGAGCTCAGGGACAGCATGCAGGCCCAGAGTTCAGGCCCCACAAGCAACAAAAAAACAAGCAAACAAAAAGAATTGCTGGACTGGGAATGTGGCTTAGTGGTAGAATGCTCGCTAGCATACATGAAGCCCTGGGTCGATTCCTCAGTACAACAGATCAGAAAAAGCCAGAAGTGGTACTGTGGCTCAAGTGGTAGAGTGCTAGCCTTGGGCAAAAAAAAGCTCAGGAACAAATCCCAGGACTGGCAAAAAAAAAAAAATGCTGAGTGTAACAGAAGTGAAGTTGATTGGAATACATGTTAAATGGACATGTAACAATGGAATGTAACAATATAATGTAACAATGAAATGTCCCCTGAAGTTGGATACCAGTGGCTCACTCTTACAATCCTAACTATTCAGGAGGTTATTATCTGAGGACTATGGTTCAAAGCCAGCCTGAGCAGACAAATTTAAGTGACTCCTATCTCCAATTATCCAACAAAAAGCTGGAAGTGAAGGTGTGGCTCACATGTACAGAGTCCCATCTTGAGTGAAAAAGTGTGAGATTCTGATTTCAAGACTCAGTACCCCCACCCCCACCATAAAAAAAAAATCACCCCAAGCACTTATAGTTCGTGGGCACCAGTGGCTTATACTTATAATCCTAGCTACTCAAGAGGATGAAATTTGGAGGTTTGTGGTTCAAAGACAACCCTGCAGAAAGTCTGAGAGATTCCATCTCCAATTAACTAGTTTAAAAGGTAGAGTTCCAGGGCTGGGAAGGTGGCTCAGTGGTAGAGAGCTTGCCTTGCATGCATGAGGCCCACATAAGCACCACATAAGCACCTCAACACCACATAAGCAGGAAAAGCCGGAAGTGGCGCTGTGGCTCAAAGTGGTAGAGCACTAGCCTTTATCTGAAGAGCTGAGGGACGGCACCCAGGCCCAGAGTTCAAGCCCCACGACTGGCAAAAAAAAAAAAAGAGGTAGAGCTCCAGGCATGAGCAAGAAAGCTGAGTAAGAATGCAAGGCCAGCCAAGTACTGGTGGCTCATACCTGTAATCCTAACTATATAAGAGGCTAAGATCAGAGGATCACAGCTCAAAAGCAGCCTGGGCATGAAAGTCTGTGAGACTCTTATCTCCAATTAACCATCAAAAAACCAAAAGTGGTGCTGTGGCTCAAGTGGTAGAGATACCCTTGAGCACAAAGAGACCCAGGGACAGCACCCAGGCCCTGAGTTCAAGCCCCAAGACTGGCAAAAAAAAAATGGCAAGGCTCCGAGTTCAATCCCAGTACCATCACCATTCCTCACACATATACACATACACACACTCAATTTAACAAGGGCTGGAAATGTTACTTAGGTGTCAGAGTACATGGCTAGTAAACATGAATCCCTGAGTTCAAACTCCAGAACCATGACCACCAACAACAAAAAATTGTCCTGCTTTGAGGAAAAAGTACTGAGGTAGCCAGCGGTGACATTATAGACCAGCAGAAAGTTGGGGCTCAGGCCAAATATACTGGAGCCAGGAGTCAGGTGATACTGTAGTCTATCTAAGGGATAGAGGGGGCAGAACTAGCTGATAGGCAAGACTCAAAGGAGAGGGGTAGGGAAAAAAGAGAGGACTCAGATGGGTCTCTTTTACGTAATTGAGCAGATGATGCTATCCTTTGTCATAAGAAAGGGGCTGAAAGGGAGAAAGCACTAAGGTACCACTAGGGCATTCAAAACCCATGTCAGGACAAATGATCCCCCTACATCTTTCACTTTGACATCTTCTATCTATACAGTATTATCTCACTTGACAATGCCAGCTTGTATTTCCAATTATACTTTGGAGTTCACAATAGGTCAGTAAGGCACTATGATTTCCATTATATAAATAAAAATATGAAGTTCAACTGGGCAGCGGTGGCTGACGCTTATAATCCTAGCTACTCAGGGGGCTGAGATCTGAGAATTGTGGTTCAAAGCCAACCCAGACAGGAAAGTCCATGAGACTCTTATCTCCAATTAACTACCAGAAAACCAGAAGTGGCACTATATAGTTCAGGTGGTAGAGAGCTTGCCTTAAGCTGGAAAGCTCAGGAATAGAACCCAAGCCCAGAGTTCAAGCCCAATGACCAACAAAAACAACAACAGAAAATAATTTTAAACATTTTAAAATGAGGGCTGGGAAGGTGGCTCAGTGGTAGAGTGCTTGCCTCACATGCATGAGGCCCTAGGTTTGATTCCTCAGCACCACATAAGCAGAAAAAGACAGAAGTAGTGCTATGGCTCAAGTGGTAGAGCACTAGCCTTGAGCTGAAGAGCTGAGGGACAGCGCCCGCCCTGGCCCAGAGGAGTTCAGGCACCACAACCGACAAAAAAAAAAACAAAAAAACTGAAGTTCATGCCTTACACCTTGTAACTGGAAGACAGCAGATTTTTTTGGGGGGGTCCGGTCCTGGGGCCTGCACTCTAGGCCTGGGCACTGTCCCTCAGCAATTCAGCTCAAGGCTAGCGCTCTACCACTTGAGCCACAGCGCCACTTCCGGCTTTTTTCTTTTTGCTTATGTGGTGCTGAGAAATTGAACCCAGGGCCTCAGGCATGCAAGGCAAGCGCTCTACCACTGAGCCACCTTCCCAGCCCCAAAACAGCAGATTTAAACACAAGGTAATTGTCACAAGTTGAGACTTTTTTTTTTTTTTTTTGCCAGTCCTGGGGCTTAACTCTGGGTCTGGGCACTATCCCTGTTCCTGAACTTCTTTTGCTCAAGGCTAGCACTTCCAGCTTTTTCTGTGTATGTGCTACTGAGGAATCCAACCCAGGACGCTTCATGCATGCAAGGCAAGCACTCT
Organism: Dipodomys ordii; assembly: GCF_000151885.1. Taxonomy (NCBI): domain Eukaryota; kingdom Metazoa; phylum Chordata; class Mammalia; order Rodentia; family Heteromyidae; genus Dipodomys; species Dipodomys ordii. The sequence goes on from NW_012267247.1 coordinate 9,326,086, forward strand.
ACCACTAAGCCACATTCCCAGCCCAAATTCAGGCTTCTTTCCCTGTAATATCCACTATAATGGTAAAAGGACTTATAGCTTCAAAATATTTCCATAGAAATGTTATCACTATCTGCCACCAATATCTCAAGCTATAATATTATAACCCTGAGGGAAAAAAGAATTCTACTGTCAATTATACAAGTTATAAGGAAGCCTAGTTGAACTAGGTCTATTTAATTTCATGTGTTTAATTTTTTTTTTTTTTTTTTTGGCCAATTGTGGGGCCTGAACTCTGGGCCTGGGCACTGCACTTCAGCTCTTCAGCTCAAGTCTAGCACTTTACCATTTGAGCCACAGCGCCATTTCGGCTTTTTCTGCTTATGTGATGCTGAGGAATCCAACCCAGGGCCTCATGAATTGAAGCAAGCAAGCACTCTTCCACTGAGCCACCTTCCCAGACCCCTTTTAATTATTAAATTTATTTGAAAATCTGTGCCATCATTTTTACAAACTAGCACATCATTCAATGTATTCTACCATGTCCACCATCACTTTTCCCGTTTTCTTTCTAGGTAAAAAAATGTGTAGAACAGGGCTGGGAAGGTGGCTCAGTGGTAGAGCACTTGCCTTGCATGCAGGAGGCCCTGGGTTCGATTCCTCAACACCACATAAGCAAAAAGAAAAAAGCCAGAAGTGGCGCTGTGGCTCAAGTGGTAGAGCGCTAGCCTTGAGCTGAAGAGCTGAGGGACAGTACCCAGGCCCTGAGTTCAGGCCCCACGACCGGACCCCAAAAAAAAAAAAATGTGTAGAACAATTGGTAGGTGCTAGAGGCTCACGCTTGCAATTTTACTCAGGAGGTTGAGACCCAGAACATTTCTGTTCAAAACCATCCCAGGAAGAAAAGTCCATGAAACTCCATCTAAAAATAACCAGCAGCTGGGCACTGGTGGCTCTGGCCTGTAATCCTAGCTACTCAAGAAGCTGAGATCTGAGGATTGCAGTTCAAAGTCAGCCTGGGCAGGAAAGTTCGTGAGACTCTTATTTCCAACAAATCACTCAGAAAACCAGAAGTAGTATTGTGGCTCAAGTGGTAGAGCGCTAGCCTTGAGCTGAAGAGCTGAGGGACAGCACCCAGGCCGAGTTCAAGTCCCAGGACTGACAAGAAAAAATAACCACCAAAAAGCAGGGCCAGAGGTATGACTCAAGTGTCAGAGCAACAACAGAGCAAGAACAATGCCTTGAGTTAAAATACCAGTACCAATAACAACAATAACAACAAACAAAAACCTATGGATTTCATTAATAAAAGAACTCCAGGGACTGGGAAGGTGGCTCAGTGGTAGAATGCTTGCCTTGCATGCATGAGGCCCTGGGTTCGATTCCTCAGCACCACATAAGCAAAAAGAAAAGAAACCGGAAGTGGCACTGTGGCTCAAGTGGTAGAGCACTAGCCTTGAGCTGAAGAGCTGAGGGACAGCGCCCAGGCCCAGAGTTCAGGCCTCAAAACCGGACCCAAAAAAAAAAAAAGGAACTCTAGTAAGACCAGGTACCAGTGACCTGTAATCAGCTACCCAGAAGGCTGAGATGTAAAAATCAAGGTACAAAGCCAGCCAGGGAAGATAAGTCCATGTGACTCTTATCTCCCAATAACTACCATAAAGCAAGAAGTGGAGCTATGGCTCAAGTGGCAGAGTACCAGTCTTGAGCAAAAAAAGCTCAGGGGTAGGAAAGTGGCTCAGTGGTAGAGTGTTTGCTTTGCATGCATGAGGTCCTGTGTTCAATTCCTCAGCACCACATAAGCAAAAAGGAAAAAGCCAGAAGTGGCGCTGTGGCTCAAGTGGTAGAGAGCTAGCCTTGAGCTGAAGAGCTGAGGGACAGTGCCCAAGCCCAGAGTTCAGGCCCCACAACTGGACCAAAAAAAAAAAAAGCTCAGGGGCAGCACCCAGGTTCCTGGCACACACAAAAAAAACGTATTTCAATAAATGAAAGCTGTAGCTACAGTATCTACAACTGAGATAATTTATTTTTTAATAATTTTCAAAATATGTATAAACATAAATGAATCAAATCACAAAAATTAGTAAAACTATTATGACTATAGTTTTATAAAAGTTTAATATTGTATACAATACTTTACTTTCTACACACACATACACACACAGGTACAGAATGTTCAGTTTAACAAGCATGAAACTAAAAGAAAATGACCCTTACAAAACAGCAAGGACGCCCAAGGAGTGTTCTTGTACATCCAGAGCCCCGAGCACAGTGTCCAGATGGGACAAATTCTTCGCAAGGAGTTCCCCGCTCTTGTTGATCAGTTCGCAAAGCTGGGTCATTTGCCCTGCAAAACAGGAATGCTAGCATTCAGTCACAGTACTAGCCCAACTAAAGGAACAATAATCAGACTTTGTGCTTAAAGCTGAAATGCCTAAATATGACTTCTTATGTCTCGTTCCCTTCAGTTGAAGACTGGAGGAAACAAAGAAGTAAAACTATCCGTATATGCCTTAGAACTAATCAAGAGATGCCGGGCGCTGGTGGCTCACGCCTGTAATCCTAGCTACTCAGGAGGCTGAGATCTGAGGATGGCAGTTCAAAGCCAGCCCCGGCAGGAGAGACCGTGAAACTCCTATCTCCAATAAACCACCAGAAAACCAGAAGTGGCGCTGTAGCTCAAGTGGTAGAGAGCTCGCCGTGCGCTGAAGAGCTGAGGGACAGCGCCCAGGCCCAGAGTTCAAGCCCCACGACCGACCAAAAAAAAAAAGAACTAATCAAGAGATGATACCAGACCCTGTTCTCTCTAGTCTCTGGAAGTTTCTCCTTTTCCTCTAGTCTTCTTCCCAGTCCCCTAAGCCAGAAATATATACATTACTGTTACCACCTCCTTCATCTCATTCATTATACACAAAAGGTCACCAAATATGACTTAATTTTACCCTCTAAATCTTTTAGCTGTATTCCTCTCTCTCTCTTTTTTTTGGGGGGTCCGGTCGTGGGGCCTGAACTCTGGGCCTGGGCACTGTCCCTCAGCTCTTCAGCTCAAGGCTAACGCTCTACCACTTGAGCCACAGCGCCACTTACGGCTTTTTTCTTTTTGCTTATGTGGTGCTGAGGAATCAAACCCAGGGCCTCATGCATGCAAGGCAAGTGCTCTACTACTGAGCCACCTTCCCAGCCATCCTTTCTCTTGCCTTAATTTAGATTTCATCATTTCTTGTCTAGAGTATATCATAAATCTTCTAATAGTATGTCTATTTCCATATTTCCTCCAACCTATACTTCATACTGGTACTGACCAATCTTTCTAAGATGAAATAGAGAAGGGCGCTAGTAGCTCACACCTATAATCCTAGCTACTCAGAAGGTAAAGGTCTGAAAACTGAGGTTCAAAATCAGCCCAGGTAGGAAAGTTGCTGAGATTGTCATCTCCAAAATGCCTGAGGTAGAGGTGTGGCTCAAGTGGTCGAGTGTCAACCTTAAGCAAAAAAGCTAAGGGACATCAGGTGGACCTGTTTCAACAATGAGAAGTACAAGTTGTCATGTCCAAAACAAGCTTTACAACGTCGTCGGTGGGGGGGGGAAGGAGAAGGATTGGCCCGGAGGCCTGAGGCCC
>NW_012267247.1:9329969-9330684 GCF_000151885.1 Dipodomys ordii
GAGAGGGGGAGGGAGAGAAGTGAAATTAAATGAAACTCAGCTAAATTACTCCAGTGGCTTTAAGAAATCTAAATGCCATCTGACGCCAGTGGCTCACGCCTGTAATCCTAGCTACTCAGGAGGCTGAGATCTGAGGATCACAGTTCCAAGTCAGCCTGGGCAGGAAAGTCCATGAGACTCCTATTCCAATAAACCACCAGAAAACTGGAAGTGATGCTATGTCTCAAGTGGTAGGGCACTAGCCTTGAGCTGAATAGCTGAGGGACAGAACCCAGGCCCAGAGTTCAAGCCCCACAACCAGGAAGGAGGGAAGGGGAAGGGAGGGGAGGGGAGGAGGGAAGGAGGGAAGGAAGAAAGGAAGGGAATCTAAATGCCTCACCATGTTTCACATGGCTTACAAAGCCCCTTCAGTAACTGGTCCCCTGCCACTTTTCCACTCTTACATCCTGCTACTACCCCTCTTTGGTCACATCAAGGTCCAGCCTTCTCCTCCTCTATTCCACACTTAACAATCACCTAAGGCCTCCTCTGAGCCTCACTTGACCCTCTCATCCCTATGATTATACTAGACATCTGCCCTTTCTGTGCCCATTTTTGCAAACATAGAATTGTGGTGGTAAAGGGGCTGGGAAGGTGGCTCAGTGGCAGAGTGCTTGCCTTGCATGCCTGAGGCCCTGGGTTCGATTCCTCAGCACCACATAAAGAAAAAAGCCGG
>NW_012267247.1:9331119-9346378 GCF_000151885.1 Dipodomys ordii
TTTTTTGGTCAGTTGTGGGGCCTGAACTCTGGGCCAGGGCTCTGTCCCTCAGCTCTTCAGCTCAAAGCTAACACTATTGACTTGAGCCACAGCGCCACTTCTGGCTTTTTCTGCTTATATGGTGCTAAGGAATTGAACCCAGGGCCTCATGCATGCGATGCAAACACTCTTCCACTGAGCCACCTTCCCAGTCCTTAAATTACATTTTTAAATTCAGTGTTTTATGAAAAACATTATTACATGCACTACAAAACAAATTAAATTTCTCCTGAGCTAATACCAACTCACCATTTTACTTTAGAATATAGTAATAGAATGAAATAGCTTCTTCCCGTTGAATTTACACTTTTGTTTAACACACTGCTCTATAACAATTTGAAACACCTGGAAATGTTCATTCCAGTCAATGATATGTGGAATTAATTGTATGTGGAATTGAATCTGACAATAACTAGGATACTATGGAAGCATAAGATAGCTAACAAGTGCAAGGCCAATGGAAGAGTCAAAAGTATATGTCATATACGTGAACCCAGTGAGAAATGTGTAGTGAAATTTTCTCTAATCAGTGAATACTGGAAATAACATTCTCTTTACTTTAGGTGCACATTAGAAAATCCTTATTACCGCAGGGCCCCAGTAGCTCATTTCTGTAATCCTAGCTACTCAGAAGGCTGAGATCTGAGGATCCTGGTTCAAAGCCAGCACAGGCAAGGTCTATGAGACACTTATCTCCACCCAACAGCTGAAAGTGGAACTGTGGCTCCAGTAACAGAGCACTAGTCTAAGCCAAAAAGTTCAGGGACAGCGCCTATGCTCTGAGTTTAAGCCCCAGAACTGGCATGAAGGAAGGAAGGAAACAAAGAAGCAAGCAAGCAAGCAAAAAGCCGAGTGGGGCTGGGAAGGTAGCACAGTGGTAGAGCACTTGCCTTGCATGCCTGAGACCCTGGGTTTGATTCCTCAGCACCACATAAGCAAAAAGAAAAAAGCCGTAAGTGGCGCTGTGGCTCAAGTGGTAGAGCGCTAGCCTTGAGCTGAAGAGCTGAGGGACAGTGCCCAGGCCCAGAGTTCAGGCCCCATGACGGGACCCAAAAAAAAAAAAAAGCCGGGTGCCTTTGGCTCATGCCTGTAATCCTAGTTACTCTGGAGGCTGAGATCTGAGGATCGCAGTTCAAAGCCAGCCCAGGCAAGAAAGTCCCTAAGACTCTTACCTCAAAAAGACCATTCAGGGGCTGGGAAGGTGGCTCAGTGGTAGAGTGCTTGCCTTGCATGCATGAGGCCCTGGGTTGGATTCCTCAGCACCACATAAGCAGAAAAAGCCGGAAGTGGGGCTGACACTCAAGTGGTAGAGTGCTAGCCTCCAGCTGAAGAACTGAGGGACAGCGCCCAGGCCCAGAGTTCAGGCCTACAAACGACCAAAAAAAAAAAAAAAAAAGAAAACTACTCAGAAAACCAGAAGTGGCACTGTGACTCAAGTGGTAGAGTACTAGCCTTGAGCTGAAGAGCTAGGGACAGCACCCAGGCCCAGAGTTCAAGTCCCACGACCGGCCCCCCCCCAAAAAAAAAGGAAAGGAAAGAGAGAAAGAAAATCCTGAGTAGCAGCAGCTGAAATAGACAGAGAAGCTGACAGCAGTGAAAGTTATTACATTTATCTCTGCTTAGCAGACTGATCCTAAAGCAGTGTCTTATACAAATTAGGAAGCAAAGCTGAAGTAAGAGACCTTCCTTAATTCTCCCAACATTCCTCTTTCATCTTGTAAATTATAGTATCGGCTTAAGAGAATTTAAAATGCGGGGTTGGGAAGGTATCTCAATGGTAGAGTGCTTGCCTCGCAAGCATGAGGTCCTGGGTTCGATTCCTCAGCACCACATAAGCAGAAAAGGCCAGAAGTGGCACTGTGGCTCAAGTGGTAGTGCACTAGCATTGAGCTGAAAAGCTGAGAGACAGTGCCCAGGCCCAGAGTTCAGGGCTCACAACCGACAAAAAGAGAGAGAGAGAAAGAGAGAGAATTTAAAATGCTCACAGAAGTTAAATGAGATTCCAACCTCAATCTTCTAGTCATATTACAACTCAGAAAGCAGAAATTATTTATGGTACAAATGACGAATGTGTCTTCAATACTAAACACATGCAAGCCTGGGCAGAAAGGATGGCCCAGGTAGTAGAGTACCTAACAAGCTAGGCCGAATTCAAGCCCCAGTACTGCCAAAACAGACAAACAAAAAAAGGTAAGCCTGTATTTGCCCTGTAAACTTCGTTTGTATCAATAGGAAGGGAAGATAGAACCATTATTTACTAAGCATGGATTCCTACAGTCAAGGACTCATACTAGATTATTTAAGCCTTACAGCAACAGTGTGGCAGACACAAAAACATCTCCTTTCTACAAATGAAGATGGGACTCAAAGTGATTAAAGGTGACTTATCCAAGGTCATACAGCTTTAGGACTTTACAACTAATGGTTGTGAATAACTTGCAGCGGTACCGATTTTATCACAAATCATAGGCACCGAGTATTTCTACAGTTTCTCCATTCAATCCCCCGAACGTCATATAATAGGGATTTATTTGCTGATGAAGAAACCGAAGCACACATAGTTAAAGGGACCTACACAGCTAATGTCAATGACTTCGACGTCAAGATTCTGTGTATTAGGATGATGAGATGATTTAGCCAAACAGCATGAAAACTAAGGGTCAGGAGCCAAGGTAACAATTCTATCCTCTAGAAATGAAGTTCTATAAGCGACAGCTCCCTTGCCATTATCTTGCAAGTCCAAAACAGGCAAGCGTGAGCCAGCCCAGGGCCGAGAGTCCAGCCAAGGAGAGGCTCCAACAAGGAGCCCAAAAAGGACTCGCCTCCTGCCGGCTCCCAGAGGCCTAGGCTAGGGGCGGCCAGGCCGCCCAAGACGGATAGGGTGCTGCACCAATCACCGAAGAGAACAGGAGACGGGCGAACCAATACGAGCTCAGGAAAAGGCCTAACGGAAGTCACGCCCCAAACTGTCAAGCGGAGCGCCGGTGGCTGGGGCCCGGGCCGGGGAGGGGAGGGGAGGGGGGGCGGGGAAGGAGTGTCCCGAGGGCCCGAAAGCGGGGAGGCTGGCGGGTGGCGACAAGGCTGAGGGCCCGGGTAAGGGTGGTGCTCACGCCCGGCCGCGTTCCCTCCCGCCCTGGTCTAAGCTCCGCCACCTTGAGCCCCTCAGGAGAAGAGGTTTAGTCTATGAAGGCGGTCCCGGCCGTCCGCGCTGGTGCCTGGGGATGCAGGCCCAACCTCGGGGTCCACCCAGGCCCAGATCTGCGACAGCCCAGGGCCTTACCTTGAGCTGAGAGCTGTCGGACACTGTTCACGAACTGCTCCAGGGCAGACGCCATGTTTCCCCGCAGGCGGCCCGAGCGGCAGGAGCAGCTCGCGCGGGAAAAGGCGGCCGCTCTGGGAGGAGGGGCCGCAGCGATACACTGGAGGGCCTTGAAGGCGATTTGACGTCACTTCCGCCTGCTCCAGCACCGCGAGATCTCACGCGGTTGGAATGCCCCCTGCTGTTTCCAAGGAAACAGTTCCGCCGCTCAACGTAACCGGAAGTTACTTCCCGCCCCGCCCATTCTTTCTTGGTTTTGGGCGCCCGTGAAAACATCTGTTCCCACGTTAAATGGAGAGTGGTCACCGCTGCTTGTAACTAAGCACGTTTTCCAGCTTGAGCTTTGCTGGGAATTTGCGTGATCTTCCTGGAAGGCAGAATGTAGGCTCTTGGTAGATGGGGTTCAAGTCCTTTCTTTCTGTTAGCAGCTTGTGATTTGAGCAAGTTACCTGGCAGTCCCCTGCCTTGCTTTTCCAATATGTAAAGATCTCAAAATGGGGGGCTGGGAGGGTGGCTCAGTGGTAGAGCGCTTGCCTTGCATGCCTGAGGCCCTGGGTTCGATTCCTCAGCACCACATAAGCAGAAAAGGCTGGAAGTGGCACTGTGGCTCAAGTAGTAGAGTGCTAGCCTTGAGCTGAAGAGCTCTGGGACAGCCCCCAGGCCCAGAGCTCAAGCCCCACACACACAAAAAAAATTGTGTTTCAAAGTATACAATCAAGAGAGGAAAAACACAACCCACAGAACAGAAGAAAAATCTGCTAACTATTCTTTTTTGGGTGGAGGGGGGGTCCGGTCGTGGGGCCTGAACTCTGGGCCTGGGCGCTGTCCCTCAGCTCTTCAGCTCAAGGCTAGCGCTCTGCCACTTGAGCCACAGCGCCACTTCCGGCCTTTTTCTTTTTGCTTATGTGGTGCTGAGGAATCGAACCCAGGACCTCTTGCATGCAAGGCAAGCGCTCTACCACTGAGCCACCTTCCCAGCCCCAACTTGCTTTCCATTCTTAACAGGGATGGAAATAAGTTGGTCGATTGGAGACAGGTACACATGACTGACTTTAGCACTGTCCTCTTACATGGACATGCTCCCTCATGATGGCGGCAGTCATCCTCGGTCTTTGATCTGTGGCAGCACTAGAGACAGATGTTTTGATTTAGAGGACACAGAGATATACATGGTTTTTAGCAAAAGATAACGTTTCAGAGAAGTAAAGCACTTCATGCTTTGACATGTTATTGATTCCAATTGTGGCTTCTGCTCTAAAGTAAGATTACATACACACACACACACACACACACACACACACACCAGGAGTAGCAGTATCTGGGACACTTACTGGAAATGCAAGTTCAGCCCTCCCCTCTCCCCCAGGCTAGACTTCTTCTTTCAGAAACAAAGGGGAGTTCACAGACTTTTTTTTTGCTTTTTCTATCTATCTATCTATATTTTTTTTCCTAGTCCTGGGGCTTGAACTCAGGGCCTGGGCACTGTCCCTGTGCTTCTTTTGCTCAAGGCTAGTGCTCTGCCACTTGAGCCACAGCGCCACTTCTTGTTTTTGCTGTGTATGTGTTACTGAGGAAACAAACCCAGGGCTTTATGCATGCTAGGCAAGCACTCTACCACTAAACCATATTCCCAGCCCAGTTCACAAGCTCTTTCAGGGAATTCTGAAGCACACCGAAGTAAGAGGTCTTATAGGTTGGGCTGGGATAAATTACACTTGCTTCAAAATACTCAAACGCAATTCTACTCTTCTGTTTTTCTCTTGAGAATAAATTGGAAGACTTGAGATTACAAAGATAACCTTGAATATATTCTGATTTTTTTTATTTTTTGTCAGTTGTGGGGCTTGAATTCAGGGCCTGGTGCTGCACCGGAGTTCTTTTGCTCAAGGCTAGTGCTCTATCACTTTGAGCCACAGCACCACTTCCAGTTTTTGAGTGGTTAATTGGAGATAAGAGTCTTACAGAGACTTTTCTGCTTGGGCTGTCTGTGAACTGCAATCCTCAGATCTAAGCCTCCTGAGTAGTTGGTATTACATGCCATGGACACTTGGCCTTATTTTTGTTCTTAAGCAGGTCATCTGGAAAACGTAGGAATTACTGGAGACAAGTCTAAAAGATAGACCACTGCCAAATCAGTGGATGAGCTGATACTTTGAATCCTTTATTCTTTCATTCTTTGAACACATATTTACTTTGTGTCAAAGAAATACAAACCCTGTGCCTCATGCTAGGGATGTATCCTTGATAGAGAAGTCCTTGGTGATATGAGGTTCTGGCTGGGAAATGAAGATAATTAGCAAGTAAACAGGACAAATTCAGAAAGTCATATGCACTGTGGAGAAAATCAAAGACAGTGATTGTCCATAGGAAGGAAAGGCAGTGATTTTTTTTGAGGTCTGAGGGTGAGAAGAAGCCACTAAAAGAGATCTGAGGCCAGAGAGTTCAAAACAGGAACATGCATGGTGAACAGAGGTCTTAAGACTCACACAAGTTTTGTGTGTTTCAGGAAGAGAAAACTGCCAGTGGGGTTAGTCTGGTGCTGGTGCAAACACTGTTCAGCCACCCCATTTCCGTGAGAAAATGCGTATGCGTGCCTCCTGGAACCAAACATTGAGCTCTGAGCACTTGGAGAGAGTGGAGCGACCCTCACTTCCCCATAACAGCAAGCCAAAATGGCCATGTGACTTAGGCTAACCCAATCAGAGGGAAGCTCTACTATCCCAGGGCTTCTGGTAACTACTATAGGACCTCTCAGGGCAGCAAGTTTATGACAAAGCGAATACAATGAACTTTTCTGTTTGTTTTTTGTGTTTTTTTTTTTTTTTGCCAGTCCTGGGGCTTGAACTCAGGGCCCTATCCCTAATCTTTTGCTCTAGGCTGACATTCTACCACTTGAGCCATGGCACCACTTCTGGCTTTTCCTGTTTATGTGGTACTCAGGAATCAAACCTAGGGCTTCAAGCATGCTAGGCAAGCACTCTACAAGGAATCCACATTCCCAGCCCAAGTTCAGGCTTACCTGCCTGCCTGCCTGCCTGCCTGCCTTCCTTCCCTGTCATGGGGCCTGAACTCTGGGCCTGGGAGCTGTCCCTCAGCTTTTCAGCTCAAGGCTAGTGCTCTACCACTTGAGCCACAATGCTACTTCCGGTTTTCTGAGTAGTTTATTGGAGGTAAGAGTCTCATGGACTTTCCTTCCTGGGCTGGCTTTGAACTGTGATCCCGAGATCTCAGCCTCTTGAATAGCTAGGATTACAGGTGTGAGCCACCAGCACCTGGCTGCTGTTATATTTTATGTCACCTCTAGATTACTTATAATCCCCAATACAATGAAAATGCTGTGGTGTTTAGGAAATAGGACCAACCCAGTATCAGAACCCCACTCAAGCTCCTCTCATGACAGCACATGAACACCCCAGCAGTCCCACAAAGCAGGTACATCTCCATGACCATGTCACCAAGACAGACCCACCCATAGGAGCTGTGCTCAGTGAAGGCTGGCAGCACAGTCAAAGGCCTTCCTACAATGGGGGGATTGGAAATCAACTATCTTTCCTGCCATGTCCACCTTTAACATTTTTAAACATACTTGAAACCGTGAAGTCTCAACAAGACACAACTGCTATTCTCAGCTCCTTCACAACAACTCAAGAGATCAGGGTTTTCCTATAGAACATTGCAACTTACAGCAAGCATAGTTTAAACTGGTTTAGAGGCTGGGAATGTGGCTTAGTGGCAAAATTTCCCCTTACCCCTTTTAAATCATGATTTATGTACTAGTTCCCTCCCTCTGCCCCTCCAGGGCTCTGGATCAAACTAGTTTTCTTTCCAGGCCTCTCTTATTTCCTTTCCGGCTGTTCTATGGGCCTACTTTCCTTACCAAGCCCCCATCAAGCACTAGCAGCTAAGGGTTGCTGGTGATGAATGACACAGACCCTGCCTCTAGACGTTTACAATCCAATGGACTGGGAATGTGGCTTAGTGGTAGAGTGCTTGCCTAGCATGCATGAAGCCCTGGGTTTGATTCCTCAGTAAGTACCAGAAGTGGTGCTGTGCTCAAGTGGTAACTTGAGCAAAAGGAGTTAGGGACAGTGCCCACAAACCTCAAGACTGGCCAAAAAATAAATGAATAAAATATTTAAAAAATAGAGAAGACCAAATAGGAATAAGATAGTTACAGCAGGGCACTGGTGGCTCATGCCTGGAATCTTATAGGAGCCTGAGATCGGAGGGTCATGATTCAGGTGGGGCTTAAACTCAAGGCCAGGGTGCTTTTGAACTCAAGACCTGCAATCTACCATTTGAGCCACAGCTCCATGTCAGTTTTTTTTTTTTTTTGGTAGTTGATTGGAGATAAGTCTCACAGAAGCCAAATACCAGTGGCTCACACCCATTAATCCTAACTCAGAAAGCTGAGATCCGAGGCTGACAGTTGGGGGCAAGTCAAGCCTCCAAGACTTACTTCTAATACCACTAGAAAACGCAAACTGGCACTGTGGCTCGAAATGGCAGAGAGTTAGCTTTGAGCCAAAAGCCAAGGACAACACCCATAACGCCTGAGTGCAAACCTCCAGGAACTGACCAACACAAACAAAAAGCATCAGCAACAAAGGTAGAGTGCTATAAAGTCCACCCGAGACCAGCTTCAGCAGTCTTGGTGTAAGATGAGAAATAACAAGAAAAATAAGTGGAGAAAAATTGAGCTAAGAGAAACTTCAAAGGCAGCAGGAAGGGTAAAGCTTCAGGGGCTTACAAAAAAAAAAAAAAAAGCAAAATTTCCACCCTTAAAAAACTTGCCTACTCCAGTACTTAGTACCACAATAAACAGTATACTGTACAAAAACGATATAGAAAGTATTAAAGCATTGGGCAAGCAGCTGTTACAACCTAAAAACATTTCTTTCTTTAAACTACTTTTAAGAAGCCGAAAACCACTCAGACTGCGTTCTCTCCCTCTAACCCTTCCCGAAGGAAGGGAAGAACGATCATCAATGGCAGAAGGCAGTTGCAGTAAAGCAACACCAAGAGCCGGCTTCACGCTCAGGAGAGAACACTACGCCTCTTCCTCGTGGTTTCGGGTGCTCTACACGATCAGTGAGATTTCTCTAGTAACGAACTATAGAAATGATCCCTGAAAGTATAGTCTTAACGAAAGGTAATCCGTCCTTCCCAAGTCAGAAAAATCAACACATATTTTGCTTACGGTGAGTCGTTCATAAATTAATATCTCCGCCCCCGGGCAAGTATAGAACTAAGCATCCTACAGGATATCTTTTGTTTTCATAATTTGCAGAGAATTTCGAACAACTTAGATTTTGCCGTCACGTCAAATTTTATGCTCATTAGCATACAGTGACTGAACAACCAATCCAATCGCTCGCCAGTTGTTTCCAACACCGCCCCCTCACTTCCGTGGCGCGTAAGGTTGCGCAGCAATACTGACGCGTACAGAGTGCGCCTTAGAGCCGAAGATAACGTTCCATGGCACAGCGCTTTACCTGTCATGTCGGATTCAATGCCCATCACCGCTTTAAACAGTAACTAAAAAGGCTGAGACTGTGGCTCAGTGGTAGAGCGCTTGCCTCACATGCGTGCAGAGAAAAGCTGGAAATGGTGCTGTGGCTCAAGTGGTAGAGCACTAGCCTTGAGCCGAAGAGCTAAGGGACAGTGCCCAGACCCCCTTGACCGACAAAAACAAATACATTTAATTAACTTTGGCAGTACTGGGGTTTGAATTCAATGAGTCCAAATACACAGAGCTAGCCTAAGTCGGGATCATCAACATTACTATTGGACTATTTTTTTGGTCGGTTGTGGGGCCTGAACTCTGGGGCCTGGGCACTGTCCCTCAGCTCTTCAGCTCAAGGCTAGCGCTCTACCACTTGAGCCACAGTGCCATTTTCTGCTTAAATGGTACTGAGGAATCGAGCCCAGGGCCTCATGCATGTGTGGCAAGCACTCTACCACCTTCCCAGCCCCCTCTCCCCACTTTACATTTTAAGCAGGGACTTGTAAAGGAAGACCTGGAAGAAATCAAGGAACTAAGGATTTCAATGAGAGCATAGGAAGTAACAAGTCCATCTTCCTAAATTCAGTGAATGGAAATTTGTTTTGCCTACCAGTTAGTCTGAGAGTAATGAAAAGCAGGAAAAAAAAAGGAGGGTAGGAAGACAATAATCATCTAGCAACCATCTAAACATTTTTTTTTGTTGTTGTTGGTTGTGGAGCTTGAACTCTGGACTTGGTAAACATTTATTATTTATTTATTTAGGTGCTGATTCTGTGGCTTGAACTTAGAGCCTGGGCCCTGTCTTTGAGATTCTTTACTCATGGCTAGTACTCCACTTCTGGTTTATTGGTAGTTAATTGGAGATTAAGTTAGTAGTCTTTCCTGCCTGGGCTGGCATCAAACTCAGCCTTTTAGTTTTGTCTGCCATGGGGCTTGAACTCAGGGCCTTGGTACCACTCCTGAGTTCTTTTGTTCAAAGTTAGTGCTCTACCACTTTGACCTACAGCTCTATAGCTCCACTTCTGGCTTTCTGGTGCTTAATTGGAGTCAGATTTTTCTGCCTGAGCTGGATTTGAACTGCAATTCTCAGATCTCAGCCTCCTAAGTAGCTGGGATTATAGGTGTGAGCCACCAGCACCCAGCAATCTAAACCATTTGTTTTATTATTATTATTTTTTTAATTTTTGGTCGGTCTTGGGGCTTGAACTCTGGGCCTGGGCACTGTCCCTGCACACTTCAGCTCAGGGCAAGTGCTCTACCACTTGAGCTACAGTGCCACTTCCAGTTTTCTGGTGGTTTATTGGAGATAGGAGTCTCATGATCTCTCCTGCCTGGTCTGGCTTTGAACCTTGATCCTCAGATCTCAGCCTCCTGAGTAGCTAGGATTACAGGTGTGAGCCACCAGCGCCCAGCTTAATCTAAACCATCAAGTCTACAGTTCAGCAGTGTTGTCTGTTTACATTGTTTTGCAACTAATTCCCAGAATATTTTTACACTGCAAATCCTGAAACTATATACCCCTTAAACAACTCCTCATTTTCCTCTTTCCCTGGCAGTGATCACTCTCATATTCTATGAACTTGACTACCCCCAAAAAGAGGCGGATCCTACAATGTTTCTTTTCTTGTGGCTAGCTCCTTTTCAAGCTTCACCCATGTTGTAGCCTGTGCTAGAATTTAATTCTTTTTCTTTTCTTTTGTTTGTTTCTCTCTTTCTTTCTCTCTCTCTCTCTTTCTCTCTCTCTTTCCTCCCTTCCTTTCTTCCTTCTTTCCTTCCTTCCTTCCTTGCTTTCTTTTTTTTTGCCAGTCATGGGGCCTGAACTCTGGGCCTGGGTGCTGTCCCTCAGCTCTTCAAGCTCAAGGCTAGCACTCTACCACTTGAGCCACAATGCCACTTCTGGCTTTTTTTTTCTGCTTATGTGGTGCTGAGGAACTGAACCCAGGGCCTCATGCATGTAAGGCAAGCACTCTACCACTGAGCCACCTTCCCAGCCCCCTTCCTTGCTTTCTTGCTTTCTTTCCTTTTGTTGGTCATGTCTCTTCCAGACACTTGTAGGTTTTTTTTTCAATCAGGCTTGAACCCTGGGCCTGGGCACCGTCCCTGAGGTCTTTAGCTCATGGCAAGCGCTCTACCACTTGAGCCACAGTGCCATTTCTGGTTTTCCTCAGATCTCAACCTCCTGAGTAGCTAGGATTATAGGCAGGAGCCACCATGTCTGGCTCCTAGGTTTTTACAAAAACAATAATAGCTGTCCTGCTAGGTGTGAACTGTTTTTGCTAAAAAATGTTTAATTGTTCCAACACTTCTTGCAGAAAAAGACTATCCTTTCTCTACTGAGTTGGCTTTACACAGAGAGAAAATACTGGGAAATTATATATATATATATTATTCATACACACACACACACACACACACACACAAACACACACAATCTGTATCACAAAGTGTTTACAGAATTCCCAAGATGAAGCACTAAGGAAATCAAGTTGAAATCAGAACTTGGTTCAAAACCAGACAAAGCAAAGTCCATGAGATTCTTTTTTTGTTACTTGTAGGGCTTGAACTCAGGGGCTGGGCACTGTCCATGAGGCTTTTCAGCTCAAGTCTACCACTTGAGCCACAGATCCACTTACGGTTTTCTGGTGGTTAACTGAAGATAAGAGTCTCACAGACTTTTCTACCTGGGCTGACTTTGAATCACAATCCTCTGATCTTAGCCTCCTGAGTATCTAGATTTACAGGTATAATGAAACTCTTATCTCAAAACAAAAAAACAACAGCCTGGGAAGGTGGCTCAGTGGTAGAGCGCTTGCCTTGCATGCATGAGGCCCTGGGTTCAATTCCTCAGCATCACATAAAGAAAAGCCGGAAGTGGCGCTGTGGCTCAAGGGGTAGATCGCTAGCCTTGAGCTGAATAGCTGAGGGACAGTGCCCAGGCCCAGAGTTCAGGCCCCATGGACCCAAAAAAATAAACAAACAAAACAAAACAAAAACAGTAAAAAGTCCAAATTAGAGATATGTCCTTGAGTGGTAGAGTAACAGCCTTGAGTGAAAAAGCTAAGGGAACTGAATTCATAAGATATCAGCCAGGCCGGGAGCTGGTGGCTCACGCCTGTAATCCTAGCTACTCAGGAGGCTGAGATCTGAGGATCAAGGTTCAAAGCCAGGAGAGACCATGAGACTCCTATCTCCAATAAACCACCAGAAAACTGGAAGTGGCGCTGTTGCTCAAGTGGTAGAGCACTCACCTTGAGCTGAAGAGCTGAGAGAGCTGAGGTACAGCACCCAGGCCCAGAGTTCAAGCCCCATGACTGACCAAAAAAAAAAAAAAAAAGATATCAGCCGGGCTGGGAAGGTGGCTCAGTTGTTGAGTGCTTGCCTTGCATGCATGAGGTCTTCGGTTCGATTCCTCAGCACCACATAAGCAAAAAGCCGGAAGTGGTGCTGTGGCTCAAGTGGTAGAGTGCCAGCCTTGAGCTGAAGAGCTGAGGGATAGCACCCAGGCCCAGAGTTCAGGCCCCACGACCGGACCCCCCCTCCACCCAAAAAAGAATAGTTAGCAGATTTTTCTTCTGTTCTGTGGGTTGTGTTTTTCCTCTCTTGATTGTATACTTTGAAACACAATTTTTTTTGTGTGTGTGGGGCTTGAGCTCTGGGCCTGGGGGCTGTCCCAGAGCTCTTCAGCTCAAGGCTAGCACTCTACTACTTGAGCCACAGTGCCACTTCCAGCCTTTTCTGCTCATGTGGTGCTGAGGAATCGAACCCAGGGCCTCATGCATGCAAGGCAAGCACTCTACCACTGAGCCACCTTCCCAGCCCCCACAAATGTTTTTAATATTGTTGAAATCCTTTACATGTAATTTGGTTCCTTGGGCCCCACATTTTTTTTTTTTGTCAGTCATGGGGCTTGAATTCTAGGCTTGGGTGCTGTCCCTGGGCTTTTCAGCTCATGGTGGGCGCTCTACTACTTGAGCCACAGTGCCACTTCCGTTTTTCTAATGGTTTATTAGAGATAAGAGTCTCATGGAATTTCCTGCCCAGGCTGGCTTTGAATGGCGATCCTCAGATCTCAGCCTCCTGAGTGGCTAGGATTACAGACGTGAGCCACTGGTGCCCGGCTTGAGCCCCACATTTTTGAAAAACATTGCATACCTTTCCTTATCAGACAACTGGATTCTTCTTCCTCTTTTCTGCTTTTCCATAGAAACTTAAACTGTAACTTTTATTTATTCTCAGAAAGGCAAAGACCAAGACTACTGGCTTCTTCAACAGCATGAGCAAACAAGCCACCCGAAACGGTGAAAAGAGATGTCACATACAGATGAATGAGACCAGCACAGGGTAGGGACAAGTACAAACAATTCTACAGAGAGAGCAAGAACATCATATGGATCTAAGGTTCTACCCCCTCCTGGCTTGGTGCTAAACTTTCTTCAACCAGTGGCCTCTGTTTTGGATAGCTGAAGAGACAAGAGAACAGAGGAAAGAACATAGCTGGGCTGTACCACTTGAGTGGTGGCTCCATTTCTAGCCTTTTAGAGATTAATTGGAGATGAGTCTCAAGGTTCCTGCCCAGCTGGCTTCACATTGTAATTCTCAGATTTTAGCCTCCCTAGGAGCTAAGATTACATGTGTGAGCCACCTGCTTCCTGAGTTACGAATCTGAAAGCCCTTCAGCCAAGCAGTTCAGAGCCAGAGTGTCACATGGCTCTAAGTCTCAGGGTTCTCAAAAAGCCTTTAATGACTGTAGCAGTTGGTTTTCACTACTGTAATGACATGCCTGAGGCAAACTACTTAGGAAGAAAGGAAGTTTATTTGGCTCACAGTTCCAGATGTTTAAAGTTCAAGATTGGGCATTAGTTCAGCTTCTGATGAGGGCAGTGTGTGGCATCACATCATGGCAGGATTGGATGTAGCAATATGCAGCAAACAGAAGGAGGAGGGGCTATACTTGCCCTCCTCAGTACAAACATCTTTATTTTTCTTACCTATTATTAAGAATATTAAGAGTATCTGAGCAAAGTGTCGGTGGCTGACGCCTGTAATCCTAGGGGACTGAGATCTGAGGATTCTGGCTCAAAGCCAGCTGGGGCAGGAAAGTCTGTGAGACTCTTACCTCCAATACACCACTAGAAAACCGGAAGTGGTGCTGTGGGCTCAACTGGTAGAGCGCTCGCCTTGAGCTGAAGAGTACAGGGACATCACCCAAGCCCAGAGTTCAAGCCCCACGACCGACAAAAAAAAAAAAGAAAGAGAAAAGAGTATCTGCTCTGGGCTGGGAAGGTGGCTCAGTGGTAGAGTGCTTGTCTTGCTTGCATGAGGCTCTGGGTTCGATTCCTCAGCACCATATAAGCAGAAAAGGCTGGAAGTGGCACTGTGGCTCAAGTGGTAGAGCGCTAGCCTTGAGTTGAAGAGCTGAGGGACAGGGCCCAGGCCCAGAGTTCAGGCCCAGGACTGGAAAAAAAAAAAAAGACTATCTGTTTTGTTCAAGGCACTAAAAAAAACTGTATGCTGGCCACTGGTAATCCTGCCTATAATGCCTGTAATCCTAGCTGCTCAGGAGGATGAGATCTGAGGATCTGAGTTTGAAGCAGGCTGGCCAGTAATGTCGACAGACTCTTATCTCTAGTTAACCACCAGAAAACCAGAAGTACTGTGACTCAAGGTAGTAGAGCACTAGCCTTGAGCAAAAGAGCTCTATAATCTAAAAACCATGCTTCCAAGTCCACTCAAGAGACTCATTTCCAATTAACCAGCAAAAAGCCAGAAGTGGAGATATGATTCGGGTAAGGGACAGTGACTAGGCCCTGAGTTCAAGCCCCAATACTGGTAGAAAACAAACAAACAAACAACAAAATAACAACAAAACAACCCTGTTTGTTAAGTGTATGCCTGAGGTTATTGAACAATTAACTATCCACCAGGCATTGTTGGAAGGCACGGGAGACAGATCCTTCAGTGAACAAGTCAATCAAAGTAATGCCATGAGATCTCCCCAGTTGTGTCTGAGATGTCATCTGGGTTGGGTCAGGTCAAGGGTCAGTGTGGGCTCCTAACTCCTATTTCCCCATTTTCCCTACTGGCCTCTGACTGAGCACCCTGAGGTGCCCAACTTTGGTTCCTTCATCCTCTCGTTAGGAACCTAAGTTCCAGGGCAGCTGGAACTCTCTCTGGCTCACAGCACAACGCAGCAAATGCTCCAAAGACCCAAGTTTGTGTCGTGGAGGCCCCCAGCTGCTCCGGGACACAGGTCTGTTTCGTGGGGGGCCACGGCTGCTCCATCCTCTGCTGCTGCCGCGGTGGACGCAGGGAGCCCGGGACAGCTCTTGGGAGAGAACTGCAAGCTGAGAACCGTGAGGGAGGACATCCGAAGCCTGCAGCACCTGGAGCTGTCC